>NC_083358.1:78895599-79222190 GCF_030254825.1 Meriones unguiculatus | reverse complement strand
AATGAAAGCCCAAACTATGTAAATGATACCTAAGAATTAAATGATGTTTGCTCACATGGACATGTAAGTGAATGCTATTGAACAACCCCTAACAAGACACCGTATTGTGGGAACACAATTATTTATTTATTCGGGAGAATACATTTATTTAGTTTTTGTAAAGGAATTTCTGGCTTTGATAAAAGCTAGCATTTGTTAAATAGTTAACCATGATACTCTTTCCCAAACTGTTCTAATTTCCACTTTTGTTATTTATAGTTACCCTATAACACAGTGTTGTTGTAACTCTCATCAGTGATGGAAAGCTTGAGGCAGAAGAGATGCCTCATATTTTGGAGGTCACAGCGTACGTGGTTAGGTTTACTTGGGTTTGCCTGACATGAGAAGACAGTGCTGTCCATCACTGAAGTGCTGCTCTTTGTTTATTTTTGACCAAAATATAGCTGGACAGCATTACATAGTTGCATTTAGTTTGAGTGGTTTTATTTATTTATTTATTTATTTATTTATTTATTTTTATTTTTCATCAATTACACTTTATTCATTCTGCATCCCCCCATAAGCCCCTCCCTTCTCCCCTCCCGATCCCACCCTCCCTCCTCCCTCTGCATGCATGCCACTCCCCAAGTCCACTGATAGGGGAGGTTCTCCTCTTCTTTCTGATCTTAGTCTATCAGTTCACATTAAAAGTGGCTGCATTGTCCTCTACTATGGCCTGGTAAGGCTGCTTCCCCCAGGGGGAGGTGATCAAAGAGCAGGCCAATCAGATTATGTCAGAGGCAGTCCCTCTTCACATTACTATGTAACCCAATTGGACGCTGAACTGCCCTGAGCTACATCTGTGCAGGGGTTCTGGGTTATCTCTATGAATAGTCCTTGGTTGGAGTATGAGTCTCTGGGAAGTTCCCTGTGTTCAAATGCTCTCCTTGTGGAGTTCCTGTCCTCTCCAGCTCTTACTGTTTCCCAGTTCTTACATAAAATTCCCTTCACTCTGCCCAACAGTTGCCCATCAGGCTCAGTACCTGCATTAATAGTTTGTAGGGCAGAGGCTTTCAGAGGCCCTCTGTGGTAGGTTCCTAGGTTGTTTCCTGTTTTCTTCTTCTGATGTCCATCCTCTTTGCCTTTCCGGATGGGGATTGGACATTTTAGTTAGGGTCCTCTCTCTTGCTTAGTTTCTTTAGATGCACAGGTTTTAGTGGGTTTGTCCTATGTTGTATGTCTATATGAGTGAGTATATACCATGTGTGTCTTTTTGCTTCTGGGACAACTCACTCAGGATGATCCTTTCCAGATCCCACCATTTACCTGCAAATTTCATGATTTCCTTATTTTTCATTGCTGAGTAATATTCCATTGTGTAGATGTACCAGAATTTCTGCATCCATTCTTCAGTTGAGGGGCATCTAGGTTGTTTCCAGCTTCTGGCTATTACAAATAAAGCTGCTACAAACATGGTTGAGCAAATGTCCTTTTTGTGTACTTGAGCAAATTTTGGATATATGCCCAGGAGTGGTATGGCTGGATCTTGAGGAAACGCTATTCCTAGTTGTTTGAGAAAGCGCCAGATTGATTTCCAGAGTGGTTGTACAAGTTTACATTCCCACCAGCAGTGGAGAAGGGTTCCCCTTTCTCCATAACTTCTCCAGCATGTGTTGTCGCTTGAGTTTTTTATCTTGGCCATTCTCATGGGTGTAAGGTGAAATCTCAGGGTTGTTTTGATTTGCATTTCCCTAATGGCTAGTGAGGTTGAGCATTTCTTTAAGTGCTTCTCTGCCATTCGATATTCCTCTACAGAGAATTCTCTGTTTAGCTCTGTTCCCCATTTTTTAAGTGGATTACTTGGTTTGCTGCTTTTCAGCTTCTTTAGTTCTTTATATATACTGGATATGTGTCCTCTATCAGATAAAGGGTTGGTGATCTGTAGGCGGTCGCTTTGTTTTGATGACGGTGTCCTTTGCTTTGCAGAAGCTCTTCAGTTTCATGAGGTCCCATTTATTGATTGTTGCTCTTAGAGCCTGTGCTGTTGGTGTTCTGTTCAGGAAGTTTTCTCCTGTACCAATGAGTTCTAGGGTATTCCCCACTTTTTTTTCAAGCAGATTTAATGTGTCTGGTTTTATGTTGAGGTCTTTGATCCACTTGGACTTCAGTTTTGTGCAGGCTGATAAGTATGGATCTATTTTCATTTTTCTACATGTAGACATCCAGTTGGACCAGCACCATTTGTTGAAGATGCTATCTTTTTTCCATTGAATGATTTTGGCATCTTTGTCAAAGATCAGGTGTCCATAAGTGTGTGGGTTTATTTCTGGGTCCTCTGTTCGGTTCCATTGATCCACCATTCTGTTTCTATGCCAGTACCATGCAGTTTTTAAAACTGTTGCTCTATAGTACAACTTAAGATCAGGGATGGAGATACCTCCAGAAGATCTTTTATTGTAGAGGATTGTTTTAGCAATTCTGGGTTTCTTGTTATTCCATATGAAGTTGAGAATTTTTCTTTCCAGGTCTGTAAAGAATTGTGTTGGTAATTTGATGGGCATTGCATTGAATCTGTAGATTGCTTTTGGTAAGATGGCCATTTTTACTATGTTAATCTTGCCAAGCCATGAGCATGGGAGATCTTTCTATCTTCTCATATCTTCTTCTAATTCTTTCTTCAGAGATTTGAAATTTTTTTCATACAAGTCTTTGACTTGCTTGGTTAGGGTTACTCCGAGGTACCTTATATCATTTGGGGCTATTGTGAAGGGTGTTGTTTCCCTAATTTCTTTCTCAGTCCTTTTGTCTTTTGTATACAGGAGGGCTACTGATTTTTTTGAGTTAATTTTGTATCCGGCCACTTTGCTGAAGGTGTTTATCAGCTGTAGGAGTTCCCTGGTAGAGTTTTTGGGGTGAGTTGTTTTATTTTTATCATTTACTTTTAGTCCAGAGGTGAGCAAGGTGGCTTTTTGAAACCCATTATTTTCTAACTCTTTCTGCCTTTCACCTCCCCTGCTCCATGTGCCATCCTTCTCATCCAGGGACTTGAAATGGAGCTAATAGAAGTTCTGTTTCAATTTCATCCCTTTATTTCTTTCACAAGCCAGTGTTCAAAGAATTGTTGTGTAACTTCTGGATGTTACAGACCCCCAGCCACTAGTACTGGAGAAAGCTTATTTATTGAAAGAAGAGCAAAAACCCTAGGTTATTTCAACAAAATCCAAATGGAACTCTTGGTCATGTACTAGGTAAAGGAGTGCTAATCTGATTCTCACACCCTAGGCTGCTCTGTTAAGATGTGGGAAGCAAGATTAAGGCTAACCTGGTCTACAGAGTGAGTTCCGCTGACAAACCCTGTCTCATTAAATAAATAAATAAATAAATAAGATCCAGGAAACAGAATCTCTGGGAGTTGGAATCCCATGGAGGACAAACTTGGGTATGTTTTGATGGGAAGTGATCAACCATGTCAAGTCAAAGTTGGTGATTTTTTCCAGGAGTGTTATGGGACAAGGGACAATCATCCAAAACTGCTTCAAACAAAAGTTAATTCGTTATCTTAAATAACGGAAATATTCAATCCCAACTGTGTTCAGCTGGTTCTATATGCTTTCTTGGTTTATCAACAGGAAAAACCTTTCAATCACAAACCCCCAGCAGTTCAGTGATTAGAACTTTTTTTTTTTTTTTGAAAATACATTTTTTCTTCATATAGTGTATGTTGATCACGGTTTCCCCTTCCCCAACTCCTCTCAGAGTCTCCCAACACACAGCAGTAAATCTCACTGCAAAGAGAAGCCGTGTACAACAGGCGTATTAAAGATGACTTGTATTTTTCTCTTTTAACCAGTTTATCTGATAGAATAATTAACTCTCAGCTAATGGAGCGGAAAGTGTGCTACTAAAGTGGGAGAGGCCACAGGGCTCAAGAGTAGGGGGAGTAGCTACTAGTAGCTACTAGTAGTATGGGGAAATGGGGAGCAGTTCATTCGAGAGAAATGAAATTCCAGCCATCAAAACACCCAAATCCCTTTCTGGATAGGAATTGAGCATTTTAGCAAGAGTCCTCACGCTTGATTAGTTTCTTTAGGTGTACAGATTTTAGTAGATTTATCCTATATTATATGTCTATATAGGTGAGTATTTACCATGTGCATCTTTCTGCTTTTGGGACAGCTCACTCAGGATGATCTTTTCCAGATCCCACCATTTACCTGTGAATTTCATGATTTTTTTTTTTATTGCTGAGTAATATTCCATTGTGTAGATATACCACAATTTGTGCATCCATTCCTCCACTGAGGGGCATCTGGACTGTTTCCAGCTTCTGGCTATTACAAATAAGGCTGCTACAAAGATGGTTGAGCAAATGTCCTTATTGTGTACTTGAGATTCTTTTGGGTATATGCCTAGGAGTGGTATAGTAAAGAGGATGGACATCAGAAGAAGGAGAAAAGAGGGAACAAGTCAGGAGCCTGACACAGAGGACCTCTGAAAGGCTCAGCCCTGCAGACTGTCAATGCAATTCTGAGACTTATGGACAACCTTTTAGCAGAGTGCAGGGAATTTTAGGAAAGAAGTGGGAAACAGTAAGATCTGGAGAGGTCAGGAGCTCCAGAAGGAGAGCAACAGAACCAAAAATCTGAGCACAGGGGTCTCTTCTGAGACTGATACTCCAACCAAGGACTATGCATGGAGAAAACCTAAGACCCCTGCACAGATGTAGCCCATGGCAGTTCAATATCCAAGTGGGTTCCATTGGAATAGGAACAGGGACTGTCTCTGACATGAACTGATTGGCCTGCTCTTTAATTATCTCCCCCTGAGGGGGAAGAAGCATTACCAGGCCACAGAAGAAGACAATGCAGCCATTCCTGATGAGACCTAATTGGCTAGGGTCAGAAGGAAGGAAAAGAAGACCTCCCCTATCAGTGGCCTTGGCAGGGGCATGCATGCAGAGGGTAGAGAAAGGGAGGGATTGGGATGGGAAGAGGGAGGGAACCACATGGGGGATACAAAGTGAATAAAGTATAATTAATAAAGAATTAAAAAAAAGAAAAACTGTTTCCAAAAAACAAAACAAACAAACAAAAAAAACCCCACCCAAATCCAGTACAGATGAGAGGCTCTCAGGAAGCAACCCGAGAGCAAAACGACCTCTGAAGCAAAGAAAATGGAATTGCCAAAATGGAGACTTGGAGGAGGGAATGGTGTGTGTCAATTACCTTCAGTTATCATATGAGAAACAATATTTGAAAGTTTCCTTTACCAATAACATTTTAATTGCTTTTTATTTTTCATGGGTGAAGGTCTTTATGCTGAAGTATATTATAAAAGCAAAGCTTTGCATATTTGATTCAGTCATTATCACAGGAACTGAGATAATTCTTTGAATTGCTGCTGGATTGCTTCCCTCTCCATATTATTATATTTCTTTGTTTGTTTGTGTGAGGGAGTGGTTGGGGGTTCATGTTTGCTGTCTAGAAGACTGCTGGGAGGAACTGGTTCTCTTCTGTCCTGTGGGTCCTGAGGAACAACCTTCCGTCATCAGGCTTGGACACCACATCCTTTACCCACTGAGCCGTCTTGCAGGCTCTTCACGATTTCAGATACTGAAAGTTGGAGGGACTAAAGATGTTGTCTTAGTCACTGTTCTGTTGCCATGAAGAGATGTCATGACCGCGGCAACTCTTGTAAAGGAAACCATCTACTTGGCTGGCTCACAGTTCAGAGGGTTAGTCCATTCTCATCATGGCAGGGAGCATGCAGGCAAGCACGCTTCTGGAGACATTGACTGACCTGCAGGCAGTGGGAAAAGGAGAGAGACAGTGGGCCTGGCTTGAGCTTTGGAAATCCTGAAGCCCACACTCCAGTGACCCACTTCCTCCAGCAAAGCAACACAAGGCTACACCTCCTAATCCCTGGCAAGGAACACCATTCCCTAATGACCAAGCATTCAAATAGCCCTGTGAGAGCCATTCCTATTCAAGCGACCATAGATGCATACAATAATATAAAAGTTTATGAACTTAGATAACATCTATACATTTCCTTATTCATAGCAGGGTTTGTTTTGTCATATATAAAGTCTATATATGCATTTATATATATGTGTGTGTGTCACGTAATGTCTCTGTTTGTAAATGTGTGTTTGGGTGTATAAGGCTTGAGTGGGAGAAAGAGTGATATTTAAGGGGAAAAAAAATCACAGGTGCATCTTCAAGCCTTAAATCACTTGTTTAATTATAACAAAATAAAATCTTTTTATTACTGTCCATGTATTACTCAATTTTGATTTTTTATATTCAAACAGTGTTTGGTGTTGTTTTATCTATAGATAACAAACAAGAACAAGGTTTAATTTGTTTTATTTTGCCTTTGAATAAAAAATTGTCAGGGCAGTTAGTAGTTGAACACACCACATTTAACTGGGTCCCAGTTGCTCAAAATAAGCTGTACAGTTCCTAACTATACAGTCGGCCACAGTGAGATGACGAGAAAGGACAGCAGTGTGCTGTGGGACCTGGATTAACAACAAAAGGAAGAGTGACTCACCCATGGGTCCAGCCTCATCAGGCTCTGTAAATAGTGACTGACTGAGCCATCACTCCTTTGGGGGAACTATTAGGCAAAAGGAACTATAGGACTTTTCATTTTCTAGAGATAGACTAGAAGATAGGCATGGTGGATACTTTGTGTCCTTGCTCAGCCTCTGTTCTGCTGATTTGAAAACAACAGCAATTTAACTGGGAGTAGCCATTTTCCCACTGTATATACATCCCTTGGTGCTGTGTCCCAGAGGTGTCTGGTCCTCCCTTATCACAAGACCTGACTTAACTCAGAGACGGGAAATGGTGGTGAGTGAACTCAGTAGAGTTGTCTAAAAGAGACATCTGTGGCGCCAGTAGGGCTGAAAGCTTCCCTGTGTTGTGTGTTTCTCTTGAGATGGCCAGTATCCTATGAAGAATCCCCTTGTTTTTCTCAATAAGCCAGACATGGCCCCTTTGGCTACAAATCCTTAGTTAAAACAGAAGCAAAAGTAAGAAAAAGAGAGAGCAGAATAGAAAAGAAACATTAAGAGGGAAAAACAACCCAGGAAAGAAGCAGAGGAGGCTGCTGTGGTCTCAGATAACTATCAGGTTTTTGTTTTGTTTTGTTGTTCTATGCTAATGTGGCTTTGACCTCTAACATTGATATATATATCAAACCAATACCGTGGTTGTTAAGCAGGAATCACAGGCCTGAAGAAATATGTGTAGATCCGACCTCCACTTCTGCCAGTTACTTTTGTTATAATTTTGAACAATTTGCTTTTCCTCTTGGAACCTCAGTTTTGTTGATTGTTTAACCAAAATAACGGTACTGTTGTTATATCCAGACAGCAACACTGTCCAGAAGAATTAAGTAACCACAGGGATGTAAAAGTTGCCAGGTGTTACTGTAGATTAAAAATTCCGAGTTCTGTGGGAATAAACAAACAAGTTTGTGTAGTATCCACTTCCTTCATTCCTGTTTGTTCCAGAGAATAAGTGTTGGTAGCTGATGCAATTGCATGTGATGAAGCAGCTGGGGTACCCTAAATGAGATCAAGGAGTCTGGAGGAAGAAAAATCCTTCCCAACTAGTACATAATAAACTACAGTACCCATGGCTGGTCTTGAGGTATACATGAATTTTTATGAACAGAGCAACAGTGAGAGTCAAGATTTGCTTTCATTGGATGACAGTAAATAGCCTCTTTGGTTATACATCCTTTCAGCTCTTCATCAGAATCGGGAGGCTTGACAAAGAAGCACATTTCTCTGCTATAGTTTCTGTCCTTATCATCAAGGCTCAGAAAGAACCCCAGGAACAACTTCGTTCATCTGCTCCCATCCTCCAGCTTACACAGCCTCCATATTTGAGGCCTCTGAACTCAATTTGTGATGTCCACGTGTGTTAGTCCATGGTAGGAGTCAAGGACATGTCCAGATGAAGTAAATTTTGATTTCGAATTCCTTGGTGCACTAAAAAAAGTAAGGCGTTATGAGCAAGTTAAATAACTGTTTCTGTCAGTGCATTTTGCCTGTATCCTTGTTTTATATAAACTTAACTGCAGCAAGTAAAAATGAAAATTGCATTCTTTGTCCCCAGGAGTTCCCATAGCAAACCACAGTTACTTTAAATAGCAATTAATAGGTTGGGGTTTGTTGTTTTTTTTTTTTGTTGTTGTTGTTGTTGTTGTTTTTTCTGCTGTCAGTGCTACTAGAGAATGTTGGATCTGGACAAAGTTATCTGGAAGAGTCCTACTGCCTCACCCTGCAGAGTAGTTAAGTTTCACAAGGTGTGATACCACTCATTATTGTGGGTCGTGTCCTATCGGAATGCTACTACAGTGCATTTCTCGGTGGACCTAAGGAATTCTAACTCCTTATTCAAGGAAATGATTGGTTTTTGCTTTTAACTTCCTTTCAGTGAATATTTTAATCACAGAGAATGGTATCTGTTATGTTAGAACATTTTAGGTTAATTTCTCCTATGAAACATATCAAAACTCGATCGTGGAAGGTTTTATTCAGATAATAAATCAATGCTCATCGCTTTGCATCCCATGTAGGCCACATATTTTAGAGCGTGCTCTGTAGGTCACAGCCCTCAGAAATTCTTATGTAAAAACCAGTGGTACATCTGAACAAACTGGGTGGAGCTTCGGGGTGACAGTTCAGAGAAAATTTAGCATGCAGCGATTTAAAATTAGAAGCTCCTGATGAAAGATGAGACCTGTTTTAAGCCGCTTGGTGAGCCCCACCTTTTAAAAGCAAGATGTGACTCCAGAGGACTGCTGAACAGTCATGGGAGGACAGTCTGTCTCTGACCCAAAAGGAGTCTGTCTCTTCCTATCACTGTGTGATTGCTGTTAAATAAAGCCGTGACCTCTGATTATCACCTGAGCATTTCCACTGGCAGAGTGCCATGGAATAGTGCATATTTGTCAAGACTCTGGCTCTAAATTCAGAGACTGTCCATGCATCTAACCCTTCCTACTGTGTGTACTGTACATACAGCAAAAAAGACTTTTTACCTGCGAGGTGAGAGGTAAGAGAAATCACTGTGCTTCTATGAAGCGCATCAAGTGTTCCGTGAAGCCCTTGCCAGAATTAATCCCTTCCGTGTTTACTTAAATGATAGCGTGAAGGAGGCATGAGTGGGAGCATCACCTAGTTTCTTATAAGCCATCAAGTTTATAACAGTTATGCTGCCTCTTAAAGGAAGATTATTATTTTAAACACTTTTGTTTGCGTATCTAGGTGCTTTTAGGTGACTGAGTGTGGACTAGAGTATATGTGGAGGGCAGAGGACAAGTTGTAGACTCAGTCCTTTCCTTCACCATGTTGCCCAGTGTTGGAGGCACAGACCTCAGCTTGTCAAGCACCCTACTGGCTAAGTCATCTTGCCAGGCCAGATTCTCTCTTCTCTCTCTCTCTCTCTCTCTCTCTCTCTCTCTCTCTCTCTCTCTCTCTCTTTGAAATGTACTAAAGACAGTGTTAATTTCTGTCTTAAAAGTGAAAGAAAGGATATTTAAAATACGTGACTTGAAAAATGTTTATGAATTTTCTGTCATGACCATCCATGATTGCACAACTACATGTTTTTCAAACTCCATAGGACTATGCCATGAAAAGGCCATGCAAATTATGCCTAAATAAGTGAAGGTGAAAAGATGGCTGTGTTAAAGGAAAATAGATAGGAGACAGAAGCATGTGCCTTAGATTTAAGTGCTTTTGTTGACTTTATGATTCATAAGCAAATCTCCTTCTACCCTACACTAGCTCATGGAGAATGAGTTTCGTTCATACCCCAGAACGGGCTGCTCTGAACATCACCTTACTCCAACCGCTGCACATAGCTTATTGGATCAACTGAGGACAGCTTCCTAGCCAGACTGAATTAGAAACAAGACAAGGACTAACATTTTTCAGACCTTATGGACTGGGGAACAGAAAAAATATAGATCCATGCTAACGATGGCTGAAATGGAAGCTGCAGAAAGGAGTTATGCAAAAGAGGCCAGTCGTTAGGAAGGGAGAACAGAGCAGGTCTCCAGGACAGCTGAACAAACCTGTGTGTTTTCAAGTAAAAAGAAAGGAGAGGTGTGGTGTGTCCTGCTCACTTGCAGAATTCTCAGAACCTGAGCCAAATTCGGATCTGAATTTTCTGACTTGCCCTTATGAATCCACTTTTGCTGCTTTTTATAGCTGGTTTGAGATCTAGTTTTCATGTAAAGAACAGGAAAAAATTTTTTTTTACATTTTTTTCCCTAAGACTTAATTTCTAAAACAAAATATTGGCATTTGATATTTTAAATCAAACTTTATAGGCCATATTAGTTACTTTTCTGTTGCTGTGATAAAACCGTAACTTAGAGGTTATTTGAGCTTGAGGCTCCAGAGGAATAGGAGCCCATCATCACCAAGGCAGGGAAACACAACAGCAGAAAGGCTGCTAGCGGGGCGAGCTGAGAGCTCACTTCTTGAACCATAAACACAAGCGGAGCGCTGTCTCAGAATGTCAGGAGTCTTTAAACTCAGCGGCCACCTCAGGTGACGTACTTCCTTCAGCACTGCCACAGCTCTTAAATCTCCCAAACAGCCCCCTCCACCAGGAACCAAGTATTCAAATGCTCAACACTAGGGGACCTCTCATTCAAACTATCGCACAGGCCAGTTTTGTTGTTGTTAATGCCAGCGTTTTTATTCTAGCAATGGAAAGAATAAACTTCCACAGAAGTCTAAACTATTTCCTTTATGTACTCTACTTGTAATCATATGATAAAGTAAACAGTTGTTATTGGTTCCTTGTATTTCTAAAGTACATGAGCCTGATACTTAATATAATGATGTCAAATTATATGGTTGGAGCCTATTAATCAAAGAGGATTTGTTACATTGAGTTATAGTAATTGTAGCTTCTGTTCGCTGAGCACCTGTTGTGTATCACGTGCCATTTATGTTCTACTTTAACTTTAATCAAACACACATTTTCCATCTTTCTTGCCATAGTGTCCAGAGGTGGACACTGAAGCTCAGAAAGGCAAATTTCTTTTCCTAAGTCACAGCTAAATAGCACAGTGGCAGAGCCTCTGTTCTGATCTAAGCTACTTAATTTCTAAGTTACTATTGTAGACAATTTCACAACCTAATTGAAAAACCTTAGAGCATGTGTGTGTGAGAGAGAGGGAGGACGGGAAGAGATGGGAACATAGTAAGTGTGGCAGTCAGAGGACGACTTTCTCGAAACAGTTCTCTCTCCTTTCACCATGTGGGCTCTGGGGATCAAGCTCAGGTCCTGAGCCTTGACAGCAGGCACCTCTACCCATGAAGCCATCTCACTGGCCTGATTTTAACCAGTTTCAGATTTCACCCAGAATTTGTTTTGAGACATATCAAAACAAACAAACAAAGCGTTGACTGATTTTTAAGGTGTCATGAGAACGCTAGAGTTAACAGATGCAACTCTTGTGGTAGGCATCTGAGATGTTGCCCTCCGTAACAAGATAGTAGATGTGAGATCTAGAAATCACACAGGTGTGCCTCTGTCTGGTTTGCCTTCCTCATGGTTTGATCTGAACGTCACTACTTCTGCTAAGAGACACATGCTGATGCTGTCACTGTTCATACTCTGCCAAACCCTGGTCGCACAGTGTTGGAGGACAGAACTGTGTCCCAACCCAGGGAAAAGGAGATAAGTAATAAGTAAATAACCGAGCAAATCCACAGAAATAATTTTACTTATGCGGTGATGAAGAGACCTGTGAGATTCAGGGAGTGACAAGAAGCTGATGGATGACTTAACCGGGTACCAGGGGATGATCACCATGGGGCATCAGGAGCAGAGTCCTTAATACTGCCATCTGTCAGTCGAGATTCCCCCAGTGTGAGCGACAGGGTGAGCATGCTTTAGAGTAGCCTCAGAGACGGGCAGAAGGAAGGACAGGGTAGGGGGCCAAGATACAAAACTGTGTGGAGTAGGCATGGGTCAGAGCACAAAGACCTCAAAGGCCAGGAAGGTCGGTTTAAGGTTATCCTGCCTGCTGTGGGAAGCTATGGCAGGCTTTAAAAATGGGAAAGGAAATAATCCGATTTCGTTTTGCAAAGCTCTTTCTTGCAGCAGTATGGCAAAGGGATTACAGGAGCCCAGAATAGAATGAGAAGAAGTATTGCAAAAGTCAAAGCAAACAATAAAAAAAAAAAAAGAAAAAGAAAGAAAAATGATATCAATTAAGACATGAAAAGAAGAGCAGAAAAGACCAAAACTTAAGTTTTTATCTTAAAGATGTAAACTAGACTTGAAAAAGAAAAGCACAAATCCTGTGTGTATATCATAGACATACAATGGATGTTGTACACCCAGAGCTTTGGAACAAAATAGGAACTTAAAACAGGCTTCTCTACTCCTGGAGCAGAATTACCAGAGCTAACCCCAGTGATGGCAGCGTCAGCTACATTTTCCTCAGGGGAAGAAAAAAAAGGCTGAATCTTTCCTGTACCATATCATTCATTCCTGTTCAGCTTGAACCTTTCTCTTCTGAGTGGGAGCTAAGGATAACATGGGAAGGAAAAATCTCACACTTTCTGAATAACAAAGAGAACTTAAAACATAATTAAAATGAGGAATGACTTTTTGACTTTTTTTTCAATGTGTGAAATAACAAACATGTCTTCTGAAGACTGTTCAGGCTACTGGAGCCTCTGATGAGGCTCTGATGAACTGGTCGTTATTCCGCAGGAAGCCACTCAAAAAAAAAAAAAAGACACTTAAAAAAATCATCTCTTGGGTTCCAGGAAGTTATTATGTCTCTCTCTCTCTCTCTTGTGGTCTCATGCTCCCAAGAAGTGACGTAGAGCTCCAACTAAGGTGCCTCTCTCATGCTTTAGCTTCCTTGTCCTGCTTACCTTCATTCATTTTACAGTGTCACTTCTAAGTGGGAAACTTTTTTTTTTTTTATTTTTGACCACCGTGAGATAAAGGCATTGCACAGAATTTTGAATGAGCCTTCTAAAATCCGTGATACATTTATAGAGCGGCTGCAGTCCGAGTCTGGTCTCCAATCCCATACTCGGCGTGCTTGCTTTTGCAAACCTGAACGTTCTAGTGTGGGCTAAACTTAAGTCAGAGAGCTCATGGCAAAATACTTGTCTGAATAGGGACTTAATCATGTTCTGTAGGTTAAAGTAAAGCTTTTGAAGACTTTTTTTTATATCATTTTGATTTTATTTCATGTTCTTTAAGTGTGTTTGTGCACCCCAAGCATGTCTAGTGCCCATGGAGGCCAGAAAAGGGCATCAGATCCCCTTGAGTTGGAGTTTCAGAAGATTGTACATGGCCAAGTTGTTACCAGGAATCCAGCTCAGGACCTGTGGAAGAACAGCCCACGCTCCTCAACCACGAGCCACCCCCCACAACCCTGCCTTTGAACACTCTAATTGTCTTAATTGCTTCTTTAGATATTTCAACTGACTTTTGAAATATGAGCAGATAACCTTTTTATAATATCCTATCACACCATGTATTTTTTTTATTCATTTTTAAAGTTAGAAACTGTCACATCTCTCATGGACCCGAGAGGTTGTAATAGATAGTCATGTTATAGACATGTTGACAGAATAAAGTTGTGAATATATATAAAGGTTAAAATCCCCTCCTAAAGGAAAATATTAATACTGAAAACTCCCCATAGTTTCACTTCCCGTTTTAACTAATTTTGTATTCATATCTAACCTTCACACACTGTTTAGTTCAACCAGTGCTTACTGAACAGCTCCTCTGTCTCTGGCAGTTCATTAGGCTTGGAGGATACAAATGATGGGTAAGACGTATCTCTGGCCTGCTCTGCTCTACAAGCTGAGTTGTGGCAAGAGATCTATAAATACATGGTCTCCATGTCCTGTGAAATGTAAATCAAGGAAGCACAAAAGGCTTTGAGCACCTGGGAAAGGAAGTTTTCGAGGTTTTCTGGAGAAATCCTAGGCCCTTCCATGAAGGATATGTAACAAGGTCAAGGTTGCTTCATCATTGCTAGCATGGAATTGCACAACAAAGAAATACATGAGGCTGGGCATAGTGGCATGTGGCTGGCACATACATTCTGCTACGGTTTCCAAGCCAGCCTGGTCTACAAAAGCAGACCCTGTCCAAAAGACAAAGTAAATGAGCCAGGTCATGAAGATTTACTATGTTGCAATAACAACATAAAATGATGTACTATAGGCAAGCCTTAGGCTAAGAGGGGGAAGGCACTGATGCCCTGAAATTGCACATGAAGCTCAGACATGCAAGTATAGCGTGTACCATTACTGACATAGGAATGAGCATTCATGTAAACATTTCAGGCAGGACCCTGGCATGGTCACATTGCCTCTTCACAATGATAACGTGGCAAATGGCATAGGACACGGAAGGAGAAAGGTGGTTTATAAATGACAGAAAATTTGTGCTTATTTGCATTTTTGTAATCATACACATGTGCTAGCTGTATTCTCATACTTGCACTGCTATTGTAAACGTATCTTTGGTGGCTCTAAATGATCTTCATAATCATGTTAGTGTCAACACAATGTCTTATTGTGTTATATCATAATTACTAAGTGAGTTTGTAATGAAGAGTGTTTAGGTTATTTCTGTTTTTTCTATACTAGAGATAAAGATCCTTTTTTCCTGTTGTGTAATCTGTGACTTTGCTTGATTAATGATGTCCTTTACAGAAGTATTTTAGCATCGTGAGGTCCCATTTATTAATACTGTTTCAGAGATTCTTGAAAGAATTACTACATAGTAGGTTAGGGTCCTCCAGCCTGGTAACGTAATCTGTAGTATTTTCTACTAACCCCCTATTTTTCTCAAGAATTACTAGTGTTAAAATTTTTCTATGCGAAGCCCTAACCTAGATCCTAGGACATGAAACTGCTAAAGCCGCTTGTGCTCATTGCATGTCATAGAGCAATAGTTGAGCCCAGGCACACTCCAGACCCAAGCTGCATAGCTGCACACACAGCTTGGAGGTTATCAGGTGGAGTGGAATTCTGTGACCGTGTCTCCCTTTGACGATTCATCTTTCCATATCTGACACTAAAGCACTGTGGGCTGACATCACCACCCTTGCTTCCGTCAGCCCATCATCTTGGATTTGGATTGCGGCAAATACCTGAAACATTCTGAGCTTTGCTTTATAGGGCCCAGCACCTCTGCCACATCCTCTTCCCGTAGAGCTGGAGTTGGGAAGAGGGAAAGAGCAATACCACAAAAGCCAGGACTGAAGCCCGCACAGAAGCCCTTCAGCATGCATGTCTTGATGCCATGCTCACAGTGTCGTTTGTCATCATGTCATCATGCGTCTGATCTGAACTGCGGTGACTTCACATCTGCATTCCAGGGATCAGCTGCTGTCAGTACTGATGCCTAAAGTACTATGTTCACTATATAAGTGTGAATGCATTTCATTTTCAAACTCATCGCTGAAGGTTATATTTTTTGTGTGTGTGTGGCTGAATGGTGACAAAACCACTAGTTCTGTGAGTGAGTTAAGAAATTATAGTAATACCTTAAGAACACAATCTGGTCAAATGTCTATTTTCTAACAGAGAGGCTTGTGTATAAGTGGCAAGCATTTTCACACAAAAAAATACAACTCATGAGCAAATTAATTATTAAAATCAATATGGAGTCGTATCGATCTTTGCAAGTAGCAGCTGAGTGTAAAGTCTGTTGTTCCTTTTGTTAGTGTAAAACAACATATTCTTGGGAGCTTGGGAAGGTGGTTCAATTAATACAGCAGTACAGTGAGTGTGAAAAGAAAGCTGGGTACAGCGGTGTGTGTGTATGAGCCCAGCATGGACAGGCAGAGAGAGAGAGAGAGAGAGAGAGAGAGAGAGAGAGAGAGAGAGAGAGAGAGAAAGGAGCCCAGTGCTCCCTGGCTAGCCACTCTAGCAGAAGAGGCGAATTCAGACCCTGTCTCTGAAAATAATGTGGAGAGTGGGTGAGGAAGACACCCGTGTCAACCTCTGTCCTCCACATGCACACAAGAGTACACATACATAAAGTACATACACAGGCCACACACACACACACCACACACACAAATGCATGGGGACTGCTGGTGAGAAAACTTGCTAACTTGAAGATAATAAGCTGGTTCAGATCCCCCATAGGGAACATACAAATGTTTTAATTGGAACAATGCATGCAATACATTTTTATCATGTTTTCCCCCTTCTCTGACACCTCCCAGGTCTTCCTCTCCTCCCTACCCACCCAGCTTAGCATGTTCTCTCCCTCCCTCCCAACAAACAAACAAAAAACCAAAACCAATAATGTTTAAAATGCTAATAATTAGAATGATTTAGGCTTAGGTAAATCTTTCTATCATAGGTAGGAGAAATAGGCACTAATCAGGCGTGTGGAACATTTGAAGTAATCCTTTATACATGTGGCCTGATGATACTCAGCTTTTTTTGGGGGGTTGGGGGTATTGTTTCTCTGTAGCTTTGGCTGTCTTAGACTCTTTTTGTCGGTCACGCTGGCCTTGAACTTACAGCTATCCTCCTGCTTCTGCTGGGATTAAAGGTGTGTGCCACCACCACCACCACCACCACCACCACCATGTCCAGCTTCAGCTGTTTTTTGATGGAGCACTGAAAGTTTTAATTTCTAAAGGAAACAACACTCTCTATTACATTTAATTTAAAAGAAGTAATGTTCCATATCCTAAGAAGAAAATGCATAATTCAGAAGCACAGACATTTAGACCAACCTTCTCTTTTCCAATTTACCTTGAATTACCGTAGCATAATTGCAATGCTTTTTTTTTTTTTTTTCTATTTTGAAATCCATTGAACCTTTCATAGCCGGTAAATGTCATAAAACTACCAGAGAAAATATGACTTTTTTACCCTCATTAAGGAGGGATGTGTGCATATGTTTGCACACTCCTGTAGTGTGCAATAGGCCACTGAGTATTCCAGAGAGACAACAAAAGTATCATTGAAAACAACAAGGCCATTTTCTGATCATGTGCACATTAAATGGACAGCACCACACCCAGGCTACAGCAGGGGAAACTTGTAGATATTTAGATGTCAATCCTAGAAACAGTTACTAAATGACTGATTTCTTATTGACTGAATCAAAAGCTTAGAAGTAAAACAAGTGCTCCTCTTGATTGATATTTAAAAATGAAATTGCTCCCCAGGCATCCCTTCAGGAAGCGTCGTGTGTCTGTACTTCCATGTGAGAATTAGTCTGTCAATGTCTTGATCGACTTAAGTCTTTATTCACGTAAATTAGGAAACATGACACCGAAGATGAGCTTGCCACAGAGTGCCGTTGCTTGCGCACACCAGAAGGATTGTGGGTAGAAAGCAGGAAGCTGAAAGCGCTGGGGGGAAAGTATTTTCCAGAATGTTCTTTAGCAGCAAGACCTCAGAGACTCCACTCTCTACAGAACTGTTCCCTTTTGCCCTTGGTCCCCGCCTGCTGCTTGCGCACAGGCAGCTGTTCCTGTCTGTGGGGCCATCCTTGGCTCCTTGAAGGAGCCTCTGACCCTCCATGGACTAATTCCTTGTTTCTCCTATCTTGTCTTGGTCTTTGTGAATTTATCACACAAACACAGACACCCACGTTTGTTTCGTTTTTCATCCTTTCGTTTGTTCTGGGGTATTGCTTATACAGTATAACTTTGACAGAGCAGTGTTCTAGAACACCCTGTCGGATATTTAAAATGGTGGGAGTAACAAGGATTCTTCCTAATCTGCAGTAAGTGACCAAAAGGGACAGGATGTGGGCCTTGCTGGCTGACGAGCTGTTTTTTTAAGACAGTGTATCAGTCCTTCCCAGTCAGGGTGAGCCACAAGAGGCTCATTGGTGCTCATTTTCCTCATTCATCGTGCGAAAGGATGAGTGTTGGGAGAGACAGATTAGTTTATAGTTTTGTGTATTTCCTCATAAACAGCATGAATGCCTAATCTGGGATTTGCTAGGCCCTTAAGGATTCTGAAATCAGAAACAGACCTACGCTTTAAACCGTGTTTCTCAGAAACAACATTTGCATTTGTTAGAGTTCTCAGCTTCCATTTGTTTTATGATATAACTTAGAGCTCAATTCTCTATGCCCGTCCATTAGCATGACCAAACTCATGTATACAGATAGGAGCTTTGACAGTAATAAAATTAGAATTACCTTACAATTTAGATTTAGGTGTGTGTGTGTGTGTGTGTGTGTGTGTGTGTGTGTTTGATAATTATCAAAAATATTGATATTAGTAAGGATTAGTGATTCTACTATATAACATCTATTATAAAAATATAAAGATTGGCAAACTAAGTAGAAAGTCGTTACTATAACAATTTGTCTCATGTGGATTATCTACATCATAAAATAGTGAAATCTCCTGTCATCCTTCTACTCTTCTTCCTCCTCCTTGTTTTTGTGGTATGTATTTGGTGTGTGTGTGTGAGTATGTGTGTGTACACATGTGTGTTTACCCACGCTGGTAGTTGAATGCCGAAAGGTTGATGCTGGGATTCTTCCTCATCATCCTCACCATATTTCTTGAGACAGGCTTTCTCAGGGGACCTAGAGCTGGGGGTAATATTTTGTCTAGACTGACCCATCTGCAATTCTCAGAGCCCCTCCTGCCTCCACCCCCTCGGTTCCAGGGCTACACATGAGTATTGCCACATCTGATTTTTTTCTGTGGATGTGGGAATCGACACGAACGTTCTCCTGCTTGTTCACGCAAGCCATTTACCCAGGAGCCATCTCCTCCAGCTCCATTCTTCCTTGTGGTGTCTCACCTTAGTGGAAGATTATTGTTGTCCAAATCAGAGCCAAGACTGTACCGGACTCCTCAGCCAGAATCTTCACTGAACAAGAGCGGTTCCCTCACTTGAGAGTGACACCAACTTCTATTTCAGGGGTGAGACATCTGAGGGACCAAAGTGAGCTCAGCTCCCTGGATGGACTGTCTGTATTTATTGATGTGGTTTTAAATTTTACTTCATAACTCGTGTGTGTGTGTGTGTGTGTTTAATCAGCTGTTGGGTCTCCCTCCAGAATATTGTGCGTTTTGTGTGACTTCATCCCTGTTAGTATGCCCCAGCAGGATTTGGTTAAGTTGAGCTAAGAAGACGATATGTAGTTATAAGTCACAGGGTCCCTAGGAGGTAATATCTGAGTAGATCGTCAATAAAAGTTGACAGAAAGAGTGTCAAAAAAAGCGTGCTTCACTTTGCAACAACGTGGGGTCTCTGGTCTTCAGTGTATAACAGCCCTAAATTCAATACTAAGATTTCCATGAACGAGTCTGGGAATGACTCACACCTCGCAGACACTTCACCGTACATCATAGAAAAGCCTCTCCAGCTCTCTCTTTCTTTTTCGTTCTTTTTACATGAGTGTTGGGGATTAATCTCTTGTCCTCATGCTTGTGTATCAAGCATGTTATTGGCTGACCTAACTCCGCAGCCTAAGCTAACACCACTGATTTTCCAATTCAGTGTTCCGGACAAAGAGCGCTTTGGCTGCTATCCTTGGGGGCGTCAGGAGATTCTGGTTCAGGCTTATTATGTTGCTGATTTGGGGGCACTGAAAATTAAATTATGAATGAACTCTATTTTTTTTTTTAATTTCTGTGTACCATGCTTGTCATGACACACTGTGGAAGTCAGAGGCAACTTGTGAAAGACGGTCCTCTCCGAGCACGTGGGTTCCAGAGATTGACTGTCAGGTTTGATAGTAAAGGCCTTTATCAACGATGCCCTCTCACTCTATTTAAAATGGATGGAGTTGTGTATTAGTCTATTTGGTGTTTCTGTACCATGAAAAATGGCTTAACAGGCATAATCCGTTGAGTTATAGCCCTGTCCTTTAGAATACAAGTCTACAGTCATTTCCTAATGGCTGTGAATAAGTTGAATTGCTGTCTCTTCTCTTTGTATTTAGGAGCAAGTCAATCACAGCACAATAAAATTATGACCTCACATGATCCCCCAGAGTAAGCCAGGACATCCATTCCATTTCACTTTCTCCTAGGCCATATTACCTAAGAGTACAAAGAAAGGAAATGAAAGGAAAATCTGCTTTTAACAACTGCTCGGTGTGTAACTGATAGCTACCTTTCAGTATTATGGTAAGGACAATATTTCCAAATGTCTAAGTTTTCCAAGTTTTCTAAAGACCTGTGGAACCCACAAAGAGAAAGAAGAAGGGCAAATTGTATTTAGAGCTGGTTGTATCATATGTTGTGGCTTTTCACCGAGGTTTTCATCCTCAATGCTGTCCTCGAGCATTGGTTGTATCTTCTAGATTTTGTTTTTCATACAGTGAAATATAAGTGATGTAACATTTATCATATGATCACTTTTAAGTCTGTGGTCACCATCTCGATAGTACATCTCCAGATCTCTTTTTCTTTTGTTTTTTGTTTGGCTTTTTAATTTTTTATTTTATTTATTTATTTATTTATTTATTTATTTATTTATTTTTTCAGTTTTTATTTAACTTTATTAATTACACTTTATTCATTTTGTATCCCCCCATAAGCCCCTCCCTCCTCCCCTCCCGGGCCCGCCCTCTCCCCCTTTCTGCATGCATGACCCTCCCCAAGTCCACTGATGGAGGAGGTCCTCCTCTCCTTCTTTCTGATCTTAGTCTATCAGTTCTCATCAGAAGTGGCTGCATTGTCAGGGTTCTAGGTTATCTCTATGAATAGTCCTTGGTTGGAGTATGAGTCTCTGGGAAGTTCCCTGTGTTCAAATTTTCTTGTTCTGTTGCTCTCCTTGTGGAGTTCCTGTCCTCTCCAGCTCTTACTATTTCCCACTTCTTACATAAAATTCCATTCACTCTGCTCATCAGTTGGCCATCAGGCTCAGCATCTGCTTTCACAGTCTGCATGGCAGAGGCTTTCAAAGGCCCTCTGTGGCAGGTTCCGAGGTTGTTTCCTATTTTCTTCTTCTGGCTTTCAGAGGCCCTCTGTAGCAGGTTCCTAGTTTGTTTCCTGTTTTCTTCTTCTGATGTCCATCCTTTTTGCCTTTCAGGATGGGGATTGAACATTTTAGTAAGGGTCCTCTCTTTTGCTTAGTTTGTTTAGATGTACAGATTTTAGTGGGTTTATTCTATGTTGTATGTTTATATGAGTGAGTATATACCGTGTGTGTCTTTTTGCTTCTGGGACAACTCACTCAGGATGATCCTTTCCAGGTTCCACCATTTATCTGCAAATTTCATGATTTCCTTATTTTTCATTGCTGAGTAATACTCCATTGTATAGATGTACCACAGTTTCTGCATCCATTCTTCAGTTGAGGGGCATCTAGGCTGTTTCCAGCTTCTGGCTATTACAAATAAAGCTGCTACAAACATGGTTGAGCAAATGTCCTTTTTGTGTACTTGAGCAAATTTTGGGTATATGCCTAGGAGTGGTATGGCTGGATCTTGAGGAAGCGCTATTCCTAGTTGTCTGAGAAAGTGCCAGATTGATTTCCAGAGTGGTTGTACAAGTTTACATTCCCACCAGCAGTGGAGAAGGGTTCCCCTTTCTCCACAACCTCTCTAGCATGTGTTGTCACTTGAGTTTTTGATCTTGGCCATTCTGATGGGTGTAAGGTGAAATCTCAGGGTTGTTTTGATTTGCATTTCCCTAATGGCTAGTGAGGTTGAGCATTTCTTTAAGTGCTTCTCTGCCATTTGATATTCCTCTACAGAGAACTCTCTGTTTAGCTCTGTTCCCCATTTTTTAAGTGGATTACTTGCTTTGCTGCTTTTCAGCTTCTTTAGTTCTTTATATATACTGGATATGAGTCCTCTGTCAGATAAAGGGTTGGTGAAGATTTTTTCCCAATCTGTAGGCAGTCGCTTTGTTTTGATGACAGTATCATTTGCTTTACAGAAGCTTTTCAATTTCATGAGGTCCCATTTATTGATTGCTGCTCTTAGAGCCTGTGCTGTTGGTGTTCTGTTCAGGAAGTTTTGTCCTGTACCAATGAGTTCTAGGGTATTCCCCACTTTTTTTCCTAGCCGATTTAATGTGTCTGGTTTTATGTTGAGGTCTTTGATCCACTTGGACTTCAGTTTTGTGCAGGCTGATAAGTATGGATCTCTTTTCATTTTTCTGCATGTAGACATCTAGTTGGACCAGCACCATTTGTTGAAGATGCTATCTTTTTTCCATTGTATGGTTTTAGCATCTTTGTAAAAAATCAGGTGTCCATAAGTGTGTGGGTTTATTTCTGGGTCTTCTGTTCGGTTCCATTGATCCACCATTCTGTTTCTATGCCAGTACCATGCAGTTTTTATAACTGTTGCTCTATAGTACAGCTTGAGATCAAGGATGGAGATACCTCCAGAAGATCTTTTATTGGTAGAGGATTGTTTTAGCAATTCTGGGTTTCTTGTTATTCCATATGAAGTTGAGAATTTTTCTTTCCAGGTCTGTAAAGAATTGTGTTGGCAATTTGATGGGAATTGCATTAAATCTGTAGATTGCTTTTGGTAAGATGGCCATTTTTACTATGTTAATCCTGCCAAGCCATGAGCATGGGAGATCTTTCCATCTTCTCATATCTTCTTCTAATTCTTTCTTCAGAGACTTGAAATTTTTTTCATACAAGTCTTTGACTTGCTTGGTTAGGGTTACACCAAAGTACTTTATGTCATTTGTGGCTATTGTGAAGGGTGTTGTTTCTCTAATTTCTTTCTCAGCCCTTTTGTCTTTTGTATACAGGAGGGCTACTGATTTTTTTGAGTTAATTTTGTATCCGGCCACTTTGCTGAAGGTGTTTATTAACTGTAGGAGTTCCCTGGTAGAGTTTTTGGGGTCACTCATGTATACTATCATATCATCTGCAAATAGTGATAATTTGACTTCTTCCTTTCCCATCTGTATACCCTTGATCTCTTTCAACTGTCTTATTGCTCTAGCAAGGACTTCCAGCGCTATGTTGAAGAGATATGGGGAGAGTGGGCAGCCTTGTCTTGTCCCTGATTTTAGTGGGATTGCTTGAAGTTTCTCTCCATTCAGTTTGATGTTGGCTATAGGCTTGCTGTATATCACCTTTACTATCTTTAGATATGTGCCTTGTATCCCGGATATCTCCAATACTTTAAACATGAATGGATGTTGGATTTTGTCAAAAGCTTTTTCAGCATCTAGGGAAATTATCATGTTTTTTTCTTTCAGTTTTTTAATATGGTGGATCACATTGATGGATTTCCGTATACTGAACCACCCCTGCATACCTGGGATGAAGCCTACTTGGTCATAGTGGATAATATCTTTGATGTGTTCTTGGATTCGGTTTGCGAGTATTTTGTTAAGTATTTTTGCATCTATGTTCATAAGGAAGATTGACCTGAAATTCTCTTTCTTTGTTGAGTCTTTGTGAGGTTTAGGTACCAAGGTGACTGTGGCTTCATAGAATGAGTTTGGTAATGTTCCTTCTGTTTCTATTTTGTGGAATAGTTTGAAAAGAAGTGGAGTTAGCTCTTCTTTGAAGGTCTGGTAGAATTCTGCACTGAAGTCATCTGGTCCTGGGCTTTTTTTGGATGGGAGACTTTTGATGACCACTTCTATTTCTTTGGGGGATATAGGACTATTTAATTGATTTACCTGGTCCTGATTCACCTTTGGTAAGTGGAATCGATCAAGAAAATTGTCCATTTCATTTAGATTTTCAAATTTTGTGGCATACAGACTTTTGAAGTAAGTCCTAATGATTGTTTGGATTTCCTCAATGTCTGTAGTTATGTCCCCCTTTTCATTTCTGATTTTGTTGATTTGGGTGGTGTCTCTCTGCCTTTTAGTTAGCTTGGCTAAAGGTTTGTCGATCTTGTTGATTTTCTGAAAGAAACAGCTCTTGGTTTTGTTGATTCTTTGAATTGTTTTATTTGTTTCTAATTGATTGATTTCAGCCCTGAGTTTGATTATTTCCAGCCATCTACTCCTTTTTGGTGTGTCTGCTTCTTCTTTTTCTAGGGTTTTTAAGTGAGCCATTAAGTTACTTGAATGAGCTGTCTCGAATTTCTTCTTGAAGGCACTTAGTGCTATGAATGTTCCTCTTAGCACTGCTTTCATTGTGTCCCACAAGTTTGGGTATGTTGTGTCTTCATTTTCATTGAGGTCTAGGAAGACTTTAATTTCTTTCTTTATTTCTTCCCTCACCCAGCTGTCATTAGTAACAAGTTGTTCAGTTTCCATGTGTGTGTAGGCTTTTTGCTTTTTCTGTTGTTGTTGAAGTCCAACTTTATTCCATGGTGATCAGACAAGATATAAGGGATTATTTCAATCTTCTTGTATCTGTTGAGGCTTGCTTTGTGACCAACTATATGGTCTATTTTGGAGAAGGTTCCATGAGGTGCTGAGAAGAAGGTAAATTCTTTTGTGTTTGGGTGTAAGGTTCTGTGAGGTCCATTTGATTCATGACCTCTGTCAGAGATATTGTTTCTTTGTTTAATTTCTGTTTTGTTGACCTGTCTTTGTTGAGAGTGGGGTGTTGAAGTCTCCCACTATTAATGTGTGGGGATCTATATGTGGTTTAAATTTTACCAATGTTTCTTTTACAAATGTGGGTGCTCTTGTATTTAGGGCATAGATGTTCAGGATTGTGATGTCTTCCTGGTGGAATTTTCCCTTGATGAGTATGTAGTGTCCTTCCCCATCTCTTTTTATTAATTTTGGTTGAAAGTCTATTTTTTCAGATATTAGAATGGCTACTCCTGCTTGTTTCTTGGGTCCATTTGCTTGGAAAGCCGTCTTCCAACCTTTTACCCTCAGGTAATGTCTATCTTTGTGCCTTAGGTGTGTTTCTTGTATGCAACAGATTGCTGGGTTTTGTTTACGTATCCATTCTGTTAATCTGTGTCTTTTTATTGGAGAATTGAGTCCATTGATGTTGAGAGAGATTAATGACCAGTGGCTGTTAGATCCTTTGATTTTGATGTTGGCTGTGGTCATACGGTTGTGTGCTTGGTTGCTTTTTGTTTTACTATAGTAAGGTTAATTATTTCCTGTGTTTTCTTGACAGAAGCTAATTTTCTTGGGTTGTATTTTCCCTTCCAGTGTCTTCTGTAATGCTGGATTTGTATGTAGGTATTGTTGAAATTTGTTTTTGTCATTGAATATATTGTTTTCTCCGTCTATGAGGACTGAGAGTTTTGCAGGGTATAGTAGCCTGGGCTGACATCTGTGTTCTCTTAGGGTCTGCATGATATCCGTCCAGGCCCTTCTGGCTTTCATAGTCTCTGTTGAAAAGTCAGGTGTGATTCTAATGGGTTTGCCATTATATGTTATTTGGCCTTTTTCCCTTGCAGCTTTTAGTATTTTTTCTTTGTTCTGTATACTTACTGTTTTGATTATTATGTGGCGGGAGGATTTTCTTTTCTGGTCAAATTTGTTGGGTGTTCTGTAGGCCTCATGTATTCTTATTGGCTTCTCCTTTAACTTGGGGAAATTTTCTTCAATGATTTTGTTGAAAATATTTTCAATATTGGGCCTTGGAGAAGGGAGTCTTCTTTTTCCTCTATACCTATTATTCTTAGGTTTTGTCTTTTCGTATTGTCTTGGATTTCTTGGATGGTCTGTGTCAGGAATTTTTTAGATTTAACATTTTCTTTGACAGATACATCGATTTCTTCCATTGTATCTTCTACACCTGAGATTCTTTCTTCCATCTCTTGTAGTCTGTTGGTTATGCTTACCTCTGTAGTTCCTGTTTTCTTCCCTAAATTTTTCCTCTCCATTATTTCCTCCATTTGTGTTTTCCTTAATTTTTCCAGTTCTATCTTCAGGTCTTGATTTGTTTTGTTTACTTCCTTCAGCTGTCTGATTGTATTTTCCTCTTTTTCTTTTAGTTCCTTCAACTCTGTTTCTTTTACTTCTTTCAGTGATTTAATTATTTCTTCTCTGAAGGCCGCAAACTGTTTGGCTGCATCTTCCCGTATTTCTTCACAGATGGCCATAATCTGCTTGCCTTTAACTTCCTCCATTTCTTTACGGATAGCCATGATCTGTTTGTTTTTATCTTCCTCTAATTCTTTACGTATTTTATTTGTTTCCTCTATTATCCTCTTCATCAGCAGAGATGTAAGGTCATCTTCTTGATTTTTTATTATGCTGTGTTGTCCAGGGCTGTTTGCCCCTGGATGGCTGGGTTCTGGAGATGCCATATTGCTCTGTCTTTTGTTGGTTGAGCTTTTACGCTGACCTCTACCCATTGGGCTGTTTTAGGTATTGGCTGTTAGTTTCTGTGCTTCCTGGAGTCCTGAGGTAGGGAGAATTCCCTTGGCCAGAAGATGATTTTTCCTGAAGGAGTCCTCCTCTGCTTTTTGCTTATGGTCACTGTATGGCCAGTGTTTCTCAGGAATTGCCACTGCTCACCTCCGGTGTATAGCCCTGAGTAGTAGCTGTGGTCTTTGTTATGCAGGGGGGCTCTCCTCTTACCCATAGAAGTTCTCAAGACAGCTGCCCCACTGCTGGGTTTCTCGTTATAAATTTAGTGAGCTACTGCTGTTGTTACAGTTTTCCAGGTATAGTCCTCTTGAAGAACCTGCTGATTCCCTAGCTGTGGGGTTTTCTCCCAACAAGGAAATTCAGTCTGTTATCCTGGGGCACACGTTTCTGTCCAGGAAAGTGAGAGGACTGCCCAGCAAGTCTCTGAGCCAGAGGCTGAGTGCTCTGCTTTGGGCCTGGAGAATGTGCACCTAGGTTGAGTTGGCGCCTGGGGGCGCCGCTCTAGTCTGGAGGCTGGGTGCCCCTGTCTGGACCAGAAGCTGTGTGTCCCTGTCCCTGTCAGCTGCAGGCACTGCTCTGGTCCGGACGCTGTGGGTACAGCCCTCCTGAAGGACCAGGGATTCCCACAGTTTTGTCAGTCTAGCTAGGGGTAACTGGTTGATCCTTGGCACAGTATCTGAGGGCTGCTGTAATGGCTCTCTGGCTTTTGTAGGTCTGAGGATGCAGCTGTGTGCCCCAGTGCTCTAGGGGTACTCAATAATGGCGGCTGAGCACAGCGCTCCTGCCAGCATTAGAAAGCTAGAGCCTAGAGTCTGCGTGAATCCAGAAAGTCTTTTGGTGCTGGATGTCCTGAGCGTTAGACCTGATGATCCCCCCCGCTGGGGGTTTTCTCGTGCCAGGGACACCCAGTCTTTGCTTTGGGGACCGTCATTCTGTCTGGGGTGGTGGCGAGTAGAACCCACAGGCACAGACGCCCGCCCGTGGCTCCGCCTTTCTGGCCTTTGGGAGCCTGGGCGTCTGCCTAAACTGGGTAATTTTCCCGAGAACTTTTCAGGGTGGTGGTATCAGCTGAGTGCTCTGAGATCAGACCAGCCGTTTCCCTCCCTGTGGGTTTGCACCCAACAGTGAAACTGAGTCTCTGGTGCCCTGAGGCCCACAGTTCTATCTGAGGCGGCGAATCAGGCGCGCAGGCAGGGCTCTGTGCAGGCGCCTGAGTTCCCGGCTCTGGCTCCGGGCTGGCTCCTGGGGCGCCCTTGGAACCCAAGTCTTTTCCAGGGAATGTCTGGGTGACCTAAGATCGGTCCCAATCGTTTCCTGCTCCGTGGGGTTATCTCTCGACTGGAAAATCCAGTCTGTGATGTTGTGGGCCCACAGTTCAGTCTGGGACAGTGACCAGATCACACTGGCACGTAGCTCTCGGCTGGCGACCAAGAGCCTGGCGGAACCAGGGTCTCTTCCGAGGTTTAGCCGGGTGAGTTAAAGGTGATCGAATCCCCCACCGTGGGGTATCCTCTCACCTGAGAAACACAATCACTTGTGTTTTATGGCTGCGAGTTCTGCTTGCTGGTCACTGTGCCAATCCTGCTGTGCTGCTGTTCAGAATGAGAGTCCTCCCAGCGCCGCCATCTTGCCCCGCCGAGAATGATGATTCTTGTGTTAACAACTGAAACTCTGTATCCATTAGGAAAGAGCTTTCTGCTTTCTACCCCATCAATGAACTCCAATCAATTACTGTTATTCACTTTGTCTTTATGATTGCATTATTTTGGGTGCTTCATGTAAGAACCTTTGTAGTATTTTTGTTTTTTTACTTTGTTTTAGCTTTTTAAAAAAGCTTCTTTATTTATTATTCATACAGTGTTCTGTTTGCATTACAACTGCAGGCCAGAAGAAGGCATCAGATCTCATTATAGATGGTTGTGAGCCACCATATGGTTGCTGGAAATTGAACTGGGGACCTTTGGAATAGCAGCCAGTGCTCTTAAACTCTGAGTCATCTCGCCAGCCCCATTTTTGTTTTTCCTTAAAGGTTTGTTTCACTTACCATGACATCCCTGGGGTTCATATATGTTATAGCATATATCAGATTTTTTTCAGGTTGAATAATATTCTATTATATGTATTTAACATATTTTGCTTACCTTTTAATTTGCTAATAGGGACTTGGATCGTTCTCAAATTATCATTATTGCCACTATGAAATTAGGCTTATGAGTATCTTCTTGAGATCCTGCTATCACTCCTTTTGCATGTCTATCCTGAGAAGTAGATCTGCTAGATTATACGGCTTTCTACAGTGGTTGTATACTCTTTCGTTCTCATTAACAATGTACAAGAATGTTGATGTCTTCACATCTTGAATAGCCTTGTAATTTAATTAATTAATGAGAGCCACCCTAACTGCTGTGTGATAGCATTTCACCGTGAATTTCTTTGAAATGCCAGCACAAGTGATAGCCTATCACTTGCCATCAGGAAATATTCCTTTTTTATTTATTTGCCTTTGTTTTTTTTTTTCAGTGCTAAAAATGGAATCCTGGACCTCAGGTACACTAGGCCAGTGACATACATAAATACATACATACAAACATACATACATACATCACACACACTTTGGAAAACATCGCTTGAGCACTGCCTTAGACATTCAGTAAACTATAAACCTGTCATACAATAGGTAGATGAGAGATAGACAGAATGAATAAATTCAGCGGCACATGTGCTCATTTGAGAAGCTCTATCACGGGAGCTGTAGACATAGCCCAGCAGATAAGAGCACTTGCTACCATGGACGACTGCTCTTCAGATCCCAATATCCACATTAAGTTGCTCACAACTGCCTATAATTCCTTTTCTAGGGAATCTGATTCCCTCTTCTGGGCTCCATGAGTACCTCCGTGCACATACACATGCGAGCACACACGCACGTGCACACACAGAACAACAACAATAATAACAAATACGCTAATAAAAATAAATACTTCATAAAAGCTCAGTCTTGTTAATAGAAAAGGAAAAAACAACACATTTTTTTTCTTTTGATTTTATCCCCGCTCTCCTGGACTAAGCTGGATGTTTGAATAGAACAACTCCAGTAGCGTCGGTTAAATCATGTCCACTGTAATTCTTAGTATGACACAAGACCCTGCCCATACAAAGAACAGTAAAAATGTCATGGACCGTTTATTAAGGAAGGTCCGTAGTCTTTTTTTAAAAAGGTATATTTTATTCATTTTAATTATGCACATGTGTGCGCAGACACTGAATGCAGGTACTATCAGGTGCTTGAGACATGGATTTCCTGGAGCTAGAGTTACAGGTGGCCGTGAGTTGCCAGACAGAGACCCTGGAAACTGAGTAAGGTCCTCTGCTGGGGTGGGCTCTTACCCTCTGAGCCTTGCCTCCAGCCCTCTCTCTGTGGCCTTTTTGATTTCCATTCATCCTATTTGACATCTATGATGAGCGGCTTAACGGGACACCCTGAGGTTATCTGCTGCTTCTGAGGTATAGAATGCTAGGTGTTCAGTGATTAAATACCTTACGCACAGAGCTGATCTAAGTTGGAGGAGATACTGGCGGTGACACTGGGCAAATGCGTCGAATTCCTTTCCACTCCGCTTCTGTGGGACTCCCACACCTGCTCTGAAGCTGGTACAATACAAGCCGACACACCTGATTCTACCCCCAGCCGGTGGCATTGCATGATATATGTGGAAATTCTGCTTGTTGACTGAGAACGTTGAAGCTTTCTAAATGTACAAAATAGGCCAAGTTTCAAGGAACATAAAAATATCCTTTCTGTCTGTAATTTGGTTATCTTAAAACAGACCTGGGTTGCATTCATTAAGAAATGAAATAAAAGTAGCTGATTTTCCTCCCAGCATCATAAAACATGTTTTTCTCATCTCAGTCTCTAATCCAAATATGTATCCTGTATTGAATAAAACAAGTAATTTTTGTATTTACAGACAGACTTGTTCATAGATGGACTTTGAAAGGAAGCATGAAATAATTGTCTCATTCTTGCTTATTTTGCTTACGATGATCTGCAGTCTTATCCATTTCCCTTCAAATTACACAATTATGTTTTTCTTTATGACTGAATAATACCTGATTGAGTGCCTATGCATGCACACTTGTGTGTGTGTTTGTGTGTGTGTTTCTCCAATATTCACCTCTTGATAGATATCTGGGCTGACTCCATGTATTTACTATTTTGAGTATTGTAGCATTAAACAGAGACGTATCTGTGATTTTTATTCCTTTGAGTATATATCCAAGAGTGATCTATCTGGAATATATGATAGTTCTGTTTTTTACTTTCCGAGGAATTCTCATACTCATTTCCACAGTAGCTGAACTAATGTACATTTTTTTGAGATAGCCCTTCTGACTAATTCTGAGAAGGAATTTTAATGTACATAAGTCTGTACATGTGCACATACATGCTAGAGCAGGCTTATATGCTTATAGAGGCCAGAAGACAAACTCACGTGGCCTAGAGCTCAGGAAATAGGCCAGTTTTTTAAGTCCATCCCTCACTGGCCTGTCTCTGTCTCCCAAGCTCTGAGGCTGCAAGTGGGTTCTTGGGATGGAAATCTTTTCCGCATGCTTACAAGGCAAACACTGTATCAGCTGAGCTGCTGAGCCAGCTCCCCAGTCCTCAGTGTAACTTTGTTTGCACTTCGTTCATGGCCAAAGGTATTAAGCATTTCTTTAATGTATTTATTGGCTCTTCCACGTCTTTTGAGAAGTCCCTGTTCAATTCATTTGTTCATTTGTTGATTGGATTACTTGTGCTTTTGGTGTCTAATTTTATATATTCTGGATATTGATCCCTAGTCAGATGAATAGTTGGCCCAAGTTTTCTCCCATTTGGTAGGCTGCCTGTTCACAGTGATTCTTGTTTCCTTTGCTGTGTGGAAGCTTTTTAATTTGATAACAGTCCCCCATTTGTCAGTTTTGCCTATTATTATCTTGGCTTTTAGCCTCTTCTTCTGAAGGTTGCTTTATATTCCTATATATGAAAATGTTTCTCATACTGGATTGAAAGTTTCAGGTCTAACCTTTTGTTTGAGCTGATTTTTATGCTACTTCAGACGTAGAGACCTCAGCTTTTCAATCTAGTGAAGGGCTTTCTCTCCTCTGAGGGATGGTTTTGGTCCTTTCACTAAGACCCAGAAGACTGCAGATGTGTATGCTTGTGTCTGAACATTCTTGATTTCTTTGATCTGTGTGTTTTCATTTGTGCCAGTACCCTGACCTTTTTTCTTTTTTCTTTTCCTATGGCTTTGCAGTATAATTTGAAGTATAATATTATTATACTTCCCATGATAATTTTTTGCTCAGATTTTTTTTTCTATTTGAGGTTTTTTTTTCGGGGGGGGCTTCCTTGCGAATATTAGGGTTGTTTTATCTCTTGCTGTGAAGAGTTTTATTGGAATTAATGAAATGGGGATTTCATTCAATACATAGATAACTTTGGATATTGTAACTGTCTTCACCATGTTAATCCCTCCAACCCACAAACATGGGATGTTTCTCTATCTCCTAGTGTCATCTTCAATTGCTTTCTTAAGAGGTTTGCAGTTTTCAATATAGAAATCTTTAATCTATTCAGTTAGGTTTATTTTTAGATAAGCTTGGAATGTTTGTAGTTTTTTGTAGTTATTTGTTTATTGAATTATCTTTTCAGAGAGTAAGGCCATGAATGGGATTGTTTTCCTGATTTCATTTCTACCATATTCATTATTGGTATATAAAAAAGGTACTGATTTCTGCCCACTGATATTTATACTCTGTAACTTTTAGTAAATGTTTATTAAGCTAGCTCTGAAGGCTAGCCAGGTACTGTGTACATTACTGAATATGCAGTGTCCCCTTTCCATGCCCTGCCCAAAAGACTCTTACTCCAGGGATTGGCTGGACATCATCAATGTCTTGGATCCTACCCTTCCCATTGAATCCCCTCAGACTTAGCCCCTTTTGTGTTCTGCAGAGGTCTCTGGGGGACCACTGAGGTAACTGGGATTAGGTGGGATTAGCACATTGGTTAGCACACTGACACATAGTGCTACTGGCACTCAGCGTGGGGAGAGGGCTGACAGCCTTACCATGTTGGCAACAGACTCATGAACTTAACTCTGATCAGCTTTAGTCCGATGGTTCTTCAACCCTCTCTTACACTCCAGCGTTCAGACCTTAAGGAGAAGGTTAAAAGTCATCAAGTGGGCTTCTTAGCATAATATTCTGCCCAGTCCTTCCGAGGATCCTGTACACTCCCAGAGACACTTTCTCTCCAACATCCACACAATGGAGAAACAAACTGAAGAAAGCAAGCACCCCTTTCTTTAGTAGAGTGTTTCTTTAGAAATGGCTTTAATCTTCACTGCTCAGCTTTTTTTCTTTTTCACAGTCTAAACAGTCTCAGACCTTACAGAGTCTTTTTGGCCATTTGTAGAGGCCAAGGGAACACTCTGCCCAGGTAGCTGGTGGGCTTGAACAGCAAACATGTACCTCAGATCTCTCAGCAGAAGGGGTGTCTGGGATCAGGGGCTAACCTGCACTGGCTCTCACCCCAGCTCCCTTTCAGCTTGCTCATGGTTGGCTTTTTATTACAACTTCATAGGCCAGGAAAGAGAGAGAGCCGGAGAGCACTCTGTGAACCCTTTCAGGGGCTCTTTTAAGGTCACATCAGGGATCTAGATTTCTGCATATGAAAGGGAAGAGATATTTAATCCATTGCACACATGAAGTGATAGTGAATGTCCGCTTTTGCTGTTCTGCAGTGTGGGAGGCAGTATGCTGGGTAACATGCGGACAGATGAAAGTGTCATACTCACAGCTGCTGTGCTCACACCTCTGCTGTAGTTATGATATAAAAGAACACCGGCCGCTGAAGTGCAAGGGGAAAAAAACAAACCCAGTAAACAGAAGCCTGATTTGTTGTAATTACTTGTCTATATGTCGAGAGAACTCAGATTTGTAGCTTTGAATTCTTGTTTTGTCTGCCTGAACTCACGGGGCTTTGGACTTAACATGTGAAGGGGATCTAGCTTCTCACTCTTGGTGAGGATACAAGATTGCCTTGTCCCCGTGCCTAGCTGCACCCTGATGTTGCCTTCCTGTTTTCCAACTCCAACCCAAGACTCCTGGCTTTCCCTCTACCACATTGGGAACCAGTCTATTCTCCAAGCCTGTCCTTTGGGTCACTGTGGCTATACTTTATCTCCTGGAACCTGATCTTGAACTGTACTGGCTGCCTAACCTCATAATCAGGGCTATATTTTTAATGAAATTTTATAAATATTTTACTTAAGATGAAATTACTTTTTATCATTTCTAAGTCAATATATAGAGACTAGAAACAAAAAAATTAGTTCTGAAGAGTAATATAGCACGAATCAAAATCATTATAAATAATACAAATAGCAAATATCTATCTTTTTTTATATATAGAGCCTCCTATTTTGAGTAGCAAATTATCATTTTCCCTCTAATTCCTAATATTTATGAGATTTATAAACAGTAATTAATGATTCAAATCTATAATTGATATGCTTTAGATCATAGCAGAATGCTGGCACTACTTTATTCACAAATGTCTAATTGGTTAATTCATCTAACAGTTTATTCGTGGAACTGATTTAATTTGTGGCATTATGAAATTTCACGTAGCTCACTAATTTTTTTTAAATGCAATGAATTTTGTGCTTCATTAAACAAAAATGTGAGTATAACAACAGTTTCTCTTTAAGACAGCAAATGTTACTATAACTTCCATTTTTATTTTTTCTTTTGTAGACATTTGTCATGCATGGTGCTGAAAGCATAATGTGGTTTCATTTACAGAAAAAGAGTATTTTAAGTAGAAGAAGGAATGAGTGTGGAAAGATGAGAAAGAATGCTGCCGCCAGAGACAGCTAACAGTTTGTAATGTAAACTCAACATTAAAAGCCTGCCATTTGGCAGAGGACGTAAAGTAGTGGAATCCGTGCATAGCATGTGCAGGGTGCTGAGTTCGTATCCCAACCCCCCCCCAAAAAAAAAAACAACAAAAAAAAAACCACCCTTCAGTTCTGCTTAAAGCTGTTTACAATTCACTGAAGATTGCCAGAGGGTAAGCCCCTCCCTGTAACTCTTTATTATTCCCCCTTTAGTATAGATCCCTTAATAAAGAAAACCCATGGTAGCAGATAGCCAGCTTGTAGTGTAGGGTGATACCATGCCTACGGCCGGCCAAAGACCGTGTAAAGGACTGATTTCACGTAAATGGCACAGATTACATGGTCTCCTAACTCAGTTGATTTCATCGTTGCTCAGATAGTTATTAATTAGGCAGGTATTTTGTGTTAATGCTGGGAGGGTACTATGTAACAAATGGCGGCAATATTTTGTCATTTTTTTTTTCTTTTATCTTTTTCTTTTTGAACCCAGGGCTTCACGCATGCTGAGTATGTGCCTTACCTTGAGCTATACCATCAGCTCCTGCAGTTTCTAATCAGTATTTAATGATCACTTTAACAATGAAAAGTTATAAGCATAGACAGAAAAATATAAATAAAAGTTTAATAATTTTATCACTCTTCAACATAATGCAGGAAGAAAGCCCACAAAAGTCTTAATTTACGATAGTAATAGATTTGCGGGAAGTACTTTTGTGTCTGATCATTTTATATTAATTTATCTAGGGTGCATTATAATCGCATTACTATAGAATCTAGCTGAAAAATAGGTGTACTAGTGAATTGAATTACATGTAGCATGGTTTTCAAGGGAGAAAAAAATCTCAGAAATTCACATGATCATTTTCAGTTATTTTTATGTGAAAATAATGATCGGAAGTAATGGCACTCACATTGTGGGACCCTGAAGAATTTATAATGCAGAGGAGAGGAGAGAAAGTTATTTATTTACACAAGTGTTCAGAGAAGCATACAGATTTTACTGTCCGATCTTGAAAGGGTGAGCTGTCGAGGGGCGGCAGTCCTTTTATGATGTTCCAGAACAGTAGAGGCCACGCAGGCAGTGGAGAGAGCAAAAGGAAGTGAATTAATAGGGTCTGGGATCATGCATAAGCCTATGCCTGTCCAAAGGTCCGTGTAGGCCTGTGATTGGCAGTGTCTTTACAGGAAAGCTGTGCTGGGCAGGGCTGCGAGCAGGGCTGTGTAGTGTGCTCTCTGCTCCGTGATGGATGTGCTGTAGTCACTGGCTTCGGCTATGTCTGGAATAAGCCTGACTGTCTCAATTGTGAAGATTTGTAAGCTAGCCTAAGGCTCTCTACACTGTTTGACACTCTGGAAAAGACACTGGTTCAATGGATATTAGTTAGAAGGTGCTTCAACACCAAAACCTTCTTATGGGGTGGAAGGGAAGGGGGCTCCCCTTTCCTGAGGAATAGGGGAAGGGGATGGGAGTGAGGGGGACTGGGAGGTGAGGGTGGATGGGCCTCGACAAAGATGTAAAGTGAATAAAAAATAAAATTAAAAACAAAACAAAACTCAAACACGATGTAATAGAGGAAAAATTCACACATAAATACTGTCAGAAGACACACCTCACCAAGAGTAACAACATTTTCTTTACTAGATAAATATTTTCACTTATTGATAACAAATAGTAGGAATGATTTTGCCTATGGGCATCTTCCCAGTTTTCGGGGGTGAACTATTTTGGAAGGCAGCTTGCCTTGTCTTCTTCCCACAATTTTAATGGATGCTCTTTGACCTGGAAATTTTACTGGCAAGAATTTTTCTTCTAGAATTAACCTACAATATGCAAATATGTGTGTGCATACAAACATACATGTGTTTTATTAAACAGGAGAAACTATTTCCAATATTAAGAAGTGCCCTTGACTCAACTTAATATGAAAATATGGTTTATTTATCAATGATGTATGATCCTATGCTAATTAGAAAATTATATCTTTATGTGTATCTTTACAAAGGGAAAAAATACATGTTAATAATATACATACAAAACTGAAGAGGTACACAGAGCTACAGCGGCCTTCAGAGCATCTCTGTGTGTGTGTGTGTGTGTGTGTGTGTGTATGTTGTAATGTTGCTAATCTATGTTATATATTGTCAGACCTTAATATCTATAAAACTAAAATAAAGACTTTCTTAGAAATCATTTTATGTAGAAGACTTTGCTGTGTATATTTATTAAATATGGACAATTTGTGACCCCCTGATCTATTGATAACACAAATCTGAGTGCTAGGAAACTAAGTGTGTTTCTTTCTTTTTTAAATATGTGGTTCTTTTGTTTTCACAGAGTTACTGGAGGTGAATTGTTTGAAGACATAGTGGCAAGAGAATATTATAGTGAGGCTGACGCCAGGTAAGTGGCTTGCCCCGAGCAAGATAAAGACTCATCCTTCCCATCACTGACACTTGTTCTATATACGTATGTATAAACTTAAGAACAACATGATCCAGTCTATATGATAATCTCATCTTACGACCTTGGACTTCTCTTTATGATAAGTCCTTCATCAGGTGGTTTCTGTCTTTCAAAGATTCCCCAGAATGACTTTTAGAAAAAAAGAAAAACTATAAGTCTTCTTTAATCCTTTTCTAATCATTTTTTGTTAAGCTAGCCACGTTATGAAGGCTTCATAGCCACAGTGCCTGTTAAGCGCCGGCGGGGCAGAGCTCCCCAGTCGTCACAGGAAGTTCCATGGTACCACTCACCAGTCAGCAAGGAGGAGCAGACCAAAAAAGGCCTCCGTGGCTCCTTTACAGTGGTACTATTAGCATATAGCATTTTGGTCATTTAATCAAAACCTTTGGAATGCTGATGTGCAAAGCATTTACTTTGCTGTTTCTGAGAACTAGCAAGTAACTTCCCAATTTTGTTAATTAGCAAAATGCTCATGGAAATTATAGAGAGGGCTAGCGTTTTATCTAATTTTAAATTTCCTAGGCTACTCAAAGACATTTTTTTGGAGTAAAATACTATTACTCTACTTGCCCTGACCTATTTAGAATTGCTGGTGTCAATTTTGCTTCTACAGTCTATAATTTTCACTTAAAAAATCTGATGAGGAGCAATTAGCTCACCATAACATAACTGATGTTATTATGACATTTAAATCATCAGCTGTCGGCCCTATCTCTATGGCTCCCCAGGCTTCTCAAGGCTGTAGCAGTATAGGGACCCTCAGGGGCACTCAGTGATACTGGAGTTCCTCATTCCTCCAGAGTAACACATGATATGTCAAAACTCATGCTTCACCTAAGCGTGGTGCCTGCCTGTAACCCCAGCCCTTTAGAGGTGGAGGCCAGAAGGTCAGGAATTCCCAGGGTAGCCTGTGCTGTATCGTTGAAATACTGCCTTAAAATAAAGACAGAAATTCACTGCGTTTCACAAAGCTCCGCTTTCAATTTCTGATTTTTCTTGGTTTTATGCCACTACATTTCGTTGGCTTAATACAAATGTTTCTGTGCATCTGACTGTGCCTGACTACACTTTAATTTGCAATGGATGTTTTGTTGTCGGAGTCCAGTAGAAAATTCTGTTTGGCCTGTGCTATGATGAGTAAATCCTTTGTTCTCAGATCCTCACATTTGTCCTCAGGAAAGGCACCTAGCACAGTGTTGAAATAGCTATCTACCCAATTGCCAAGAGGGAACAATGATTTTAATGAAGGTATCAACGAAGACAGGGGGTTTGAGGCTGGAGAGACAGTTCAACAGTTAAGAGCACTTGTTGCTCTTGCAAAGGACCCAGGTTTATTTTCCACAACCCTCACAGTGGCTCACGGCCACTCATAAACTCCAGTTACAAAGGATTGGATGCCTTCTTTTGACTTCTGTGGACACCAAGCCCTCACCAAGGACACATGTGCCCTTACTTCCATGCAGACAAACACTCGTACACATAAAATAAAGTAAGTAAATCTAGAAAGTAAAAGTTTTAGAGGAAATGTTACCTACTTTGCGTTTCTAAGTTATGGTAAACATACTCTGTTCAAAAACTTGTGATTGAAATGAGGTAGAAACTATTTTAGATGTTGGCAAGCAGTGTAGATAACGGGGCAAAGCCCCCAAGTTGGGCCACTTCATAAATATGCCTGTTTTAGCTGGGGCACTAATTCTAGCACAGTTTTAATGGTAGAGATCCCACATTAAATCAAGAATAATTCTGTACCCAGGTATAACCTTGAAGAGGCTGTGTCTCCTCCCAACATTTTAAAACTTCATTTCCTCACTATCCCTCAAGAGCTTAAGCGTGAAATTCATCCTCAGTAATAAAGAATAGTGAAATTAACTTACCAGTAATTATTGTTTTTTTTTTTTTAATTTTGGTAATAAGCCAAGTATGCTATTGTTATGGTTAGATAAATATTCCAGGAAGAGTGTGTGGGATTTACAGTGTGATAAAAGAGCCACACAGTTAAAAAAAAAAAATGTGTCATAGTCCAATGAGGCGTGCAGTCAACACCCTCCAGTGTGAGGCTGTTTTAGTGACGACATCACCAGATTTAGAGCCAAAGAATCACAATGGTCATGGGTGTTTTTGATGTTTGCATTGTTAAAATTTAGACAGTGATTGCTTTTTTTCAGTTCAGTAACTTCCTGTAGGGTATCATTATGTGACACACCAAGCGGCCGGAAATGGTCTTGCTGGGTCGTGCACTTTTCCCTTCATTGAGGCAGTGCCCTCTTATTTGCTCTTAGGTTTGAACTGTGTGGTGACTGTGTACAGCACTTGTCGGTGTGGTGTGTTCTGCTTTGTCCTGTGTCACGTGGCAGCTTATTTGGAGCCTTGTGGCTGCCAGTCAAAAGATTTTCTCTCATTTAACTGGCAGTTGATTTGATGTCAGTAAGAATAGCATCAATGGTGCATTTTAACATGGTAGGTAGTAAGTAAAACTTCCTTCACGGAAGCGTTTGGAAGTAGATTTAACAACTACCAGTCCCCAAGGGATCTTAAACTTACTTGAACACTCCTTGGCCCTTCCTCAGAGACTTCTTACAGTGAAAGGGGTTTATCTTATGTCATGGGTCAACTTTCAATCCCGCTTCCTCTTGGGGCTTGCATTCATTTTGTTATTCCCGTGTCGCACAGGAAACACCCCTTCTAAATCACTGGTGTGTGTAGTGTGTCCTGCCTCTTTCTTTAAATCCCTGCTTTCACCTACCACTTCATCTGTGTTTACCCTCTTGTTTCAACATGTTTACTTGTGACCTCAGATCTTAAACAGTTTAGATTGTGTATGACAAACACATGGAAATTTTATGTCTCCCAGATAATCTTCCCAGAACATTTTGGGAATTAAACTATCAAATTTTCTTCCCAAATAGGGAGATCTCAACTGCTCTCACATGTGACTTAATCTGTAGACTGACAAGAGGAAACACAGCTTAAATTGTTTTGTCTGACTATGTCACAAATTCTATGTTGGATGTCATGTTAGTAAAAATCAGATTTAGCTTTATTCAGTATTATTTAATTCCGGTGTAAAGCTAAGAAAAGTGTGAATAAATATGATTCTGTTCGTTTGTTTTGTTTTGTTTGAACCTTCATTTTATTTTGTATCCAATATGATTATGTGCCTTTAAAATGTTCTCCCTTCCATTCTGCCCTTGTATCTTTGCAGTCATTGTATACAACAGATTCTAGAGAGTGTAAATCATTGTCACCTAAATGGCATAGTTCACAGGGACCTGAAGGTCAGTATATGAAGTCCATAAATCTGAATCAAAGAAGTTTCTTTGGTTTTATTATTTTCTTTTTCTGGGGAAAGGGCAGAGGTGGGGGGAGACGCGTTTAAAACGGTGTTTAAAATGCCTTTCCCGACGTTTTCTTGAACTGAATAACGAAATGACAATGCATGATGCCTCTTCAGTTTGCTCATCTACAGGCTAAATATACATCATAGCAGGAAGGGGAGAGCAACGTCAGTACAACATGCTACGTTTCTAAGCAGTCACTTACCAGAGTCGGTTTGAGGGCAGGCTTTCCTGAGTTGTCCAGCATTGGCCTGGAATGAAGTTGGCCTGTGATGTATGTCCGCCTGTAGATTTCAACACCACTTCTGTTCTGAGACCACAGGTTGCTGAAGCTGGACAACTGGCTACGCATTGCTCACTTGAGCCTGACGAACCCTAGGCAAGGGGTAAAGATTGCCAGCTAGGCTACACACAGCGCAAGAAGCCCACGACTCTCAAAGATTCATTGTGTCCTCGTTTAACCTAATGGTGCCTAACTTCTAGAACACTACTGGAAAAATAGGAAAGAAGGGGCAGAGAGTTTCTGTGTGTGGAGTGGCAGCAAAGCGCGGTTACCGAGGTTACATCTGCGTTCCAGTTCATTTCCTGGAAGAATTTATAACCAGGAAATGAGCTCCAGACCAAAATGAGATGTTGTCCACATGGCTCTTTTTAGAACAAGTTGATTCACATCATGGCTCACAGCTGGCAATATCCTGGTTGTTCTGAGGTAGTAGTCACTCTCCTTGAGCAATGTGTGTCTGTGACGGAAGGAGTTAAAACTCAACCCTGGTTGTCTCCTAGCTTTGCTCTTTAACCCGGTCTCTCTGAGGGTATACAGACAGTGAGTGTAAGCTTGGAACTAACACACGCCCCCTGGTGTTTGCATGCAGTCATTGCATTCAGCAGATCCTGGAGGCTGTGCTGCACTGCCATCAGATGGGCGTGGTCCATCGGGACCTGAAGGTGAGTAATGATGCTGGAGAAGATAAAGAAAGAACCACACAGTTCTTAATGACTGTTCAGCTGCAGCTATGCCCGGAAAGGAAAACAAAACTTCAAGCACTGCAGTTATGCGGGCTCCTTCTAATACATGAATCCAAATCCTACCTTCCAGAGAGAAATAGTTTGCTAACATTAACAGTTGGTGACTTGCTTTATTTCCATACCCCAAGAATGGGCATAGAATTTAGATGATTTTAAGATTTAGGATTTCCTGCAGACACTGTTCAAGCATGATATTTTACATTTTTACTTTGTATCTAACATAGAAATAATTTTCAAAATTCTAAACACAGGCCTTGCTGCAGAGGTTGGGTGCCATTTTGAACTCTGAACTCTTTCCCCAACCATTAATTCCTGGAGTTCTAAGAGCATAGGTTTCATGCCTACACTCTTCATTTGTATTTCTAAAAGCCAAGACAATACAATCTACTAAAAATAAAGAAGGAAAAAGATTGTATCAGATCAAGCATACAGAACATGTGTTTATATACATAAAGATTGTGTTTATCTCCATGTAAGACTTTTCAGAGTTCCTGTTACCACCAAGAACAAGAAAACTTTAGGTCACCTAGAATGAGATAGTTTAGAGGACTCTTCCACTAATTTTCTGTTTCAGTCTGTCATCACTCTAGTTTCACTTGTAATATTGCTGAGAAACGATGAAGCCTACAATAGGAAATGAAATAAAGCCACAGGTGTTGGAAAGTAAGTCAGTGTGCTGCACGGTGTATTGTAGTTTCAATTCTTCGTTTGCAACCCGAGCATTTCTAGGCATCAGTACCGAGGCTATGTGCTGTTCAGTGGAAGGACCTGGACACACACACACACACACACACACACACACACACACACACTTCTGGGACTGTATTAAACTATGAGTCTGTAGTTTTCCTTAATGTTCAATGCGAATCTGCATCTAAATACCCAGTGTTTTCATGTGAAGGTATGATTTGACCAAAACGATGGTTTTGTGTTCCAGAATTTTTTTTTTTTATTTCAGTTGATTCTGAGAATTTTTAACTATGAAATGCAAAGCTGCGGTTGAGGGTGTTTTCTATAGAAGAGTAAAGATAGGATGGTGCACATTTCCTAAGACTTACCATGTATACCTGTTAGGATAAAGAAAAATAGGGTGTGCCTTTGAAAAGTCCCATCTTGGGCAACTGTTTCAAAAATTTGTTAATGCCCTGCCAGGAGTCTGAACCCCTTTGTGTTACCTGTCAGCACCCACTTCTTACCTGTCCAGTGGGCTTGGGTGGATACACACACTGTTGGCGCTCTCTCATCAGATTCCCTAACATCCACTTGAAACATTTTAACTGCACTGATACGACCATATGTATATTCTAAAGCCAAACATGGAAAGCGGGAATTCTCTTCCCTCAATCTTATGGCGTATTTTATGGGATCAGGACATGGGTTTGCTGTTACGTATACAGACTCAGCCAAGCCCTTCAAAGACTGGAGCTTTAAAATAAATAAATAAATAAATAAATAAATACATACATACATACATACATATAAAAAACGGCAGTGGCCTGAGACATTGGCTGTGAAGGAAACGGTTCTCTGACATAATATCTAAACCAAATAATCAAAAATCCAGGCAAACGCTATCTAGCAAGGCTTACTACCAAAAGAACTGGTGTGCTATGTACCCTGTTTTCTCCATCCTGCCACTCTGATCTTCAGAAAAGATAGAGATGGACTTTTGACAGCACTTACTGTAATTTCTGTAATTGCTGGCCTAGTTTTGTCAAATTGATGACTTGTATAGATTCCTACCAAGCCTGCCTCTCAGAGCTTGTCAGTACACCACTTCCTAATCATACTAATAGAGTTTAAAATTTGTACAATAAAGGCACTACATGCACGCGTGTGTAAATGCGTTAAGCCCCTGACTTGGTTTTATTCCTCTATGTGGAATGTAGTTTCTATGTATAAGTCACACTGCCGGGAGCACCACATTTGCCAATACAGTCAAATATAAAGACGCTCAGCACCAGGCTTTAAAGCAAAAGTTTCCCTCATGGTTCCTACACCTTCTGTTTTGATTTCTTTATTCCAATTTGTATGTTAGTTCACATAGAATTCAAATGCTGAATGCATGTAGGTTAGTTCATTTAAATCACTTAGAGGAAAACATGGCAGTGCTGTGTTTATTATCATTATCAAAGGTACTTAGGGCTGCTCTCTGTTTTAAGATACTTTTATACCAACAGCTGTGTGACTCAGCAGTGTCTTGCAAAGAATCTTAACATACTTCTTCAGTTCAGAAACAGATAAAATTCAAATAAAAGAATAAATGTTTATAAAGCACATTTATAATGTAAGAGCAATCTTAATTATAGGTTACCCATAAGAAGAATAACTATCTTAAAAATAACAATAACACTCACTATTTTGAATACTTGATTAACTGCTAACATCTGGAATCTATAAGACACAAAATTATTAGGATCCAGAACCAAGACTAAGGCACAGTAGGCAGAATGGGGTAAAGAAGCAGGAGATGGCTCAAGATTAAGGGAGATCTGTCTCCATCTGGCTGTTCTCAGTGGACATGTATTTTATGTCCAACAGTGTTTACTGTATCCAGTTGTGGGACCATTGATTCGTAGCTAGATAGGATTAGAGTTTCTAACAGTAGTGATTAGATTATAGTGTTACTTGGAAACTAGGAAGCTTCATGACATAATTGAAGCTATTAGCTGAAAAAACAAAGCCCTGTGTTTCCATCAGCAGAAGATTCTGCTTTCGTAATGGCCTATTTTCTGAGTAACATGTAATAGAAGAATCATCATGTAGATAGGAAAACATAGTGATGGAAGGGTAAATGAATTGATGGATGAACAGGATATTAGGATAGACAGACAGACGACAGATAGGCGGGCACTTTAATTCGGCAGATGTTTAAAACTACCTCATAGAAATTTATGATTGGAGTAGAAAGAAATTAGTTTTCCTAGACTGGGAGTAATGCAAATCACTCAGGAAGTTTTGGTTAGCTATGTGTAGTAGATACATGACATTGTGAATCCTAAATTTTGAGTAGCTACAGTTTTTTTGCTTGTCCCATTTTTTTTCCTCCGAACCGTCTTTGGAGAAAAGCTTAAAGGAAATCACTTCTGAATAGGATTTGTGGCGCTATCTTAGAAAGAATGTAGGTGGAAACCCATACATTAGGGGTCGTTCTGTCGTTTATTGTGTGTCTAGGGTGTGTGATGCTGTTGCAAAGCAGTAGCTGTAGGCACAGTCACACCAGTTACACTATGCTTCTCTCATTCAGCGCATCGAGGTACGCTCACAAGGGGAAGTGAAGTAGGAGACAGGAGTGGGATGAGGAGCGTCTCTCATGAGTCTGCTTGCCCGTGCATGGTACTACAAGGGTGGGTTCCTGATTGAAAAACTTAGTAGTTCCCTATTCTCAGCATATAAAATCAGGAATTCACTCCTGTAAAAATAGAATAAAATAAAGGAAAACTAAAACCGTGTAAATGAAATAAGTGAAGGTGGCATTCAAACTTTTCAGCTCGTGCAAAATTCCACTAAGTTCATTTCTGGGAGCATTGCTAACAGTCTCTTAGCAGAAGATGAAAACATACTGAAACAGAGAATAGTTATCTTCTGGTTGGATTGTTGAGATTTTTTTTTTTAAAAAAAAAGGAATTTTGAAAGACTTTTAAAAAATATTACAAATAGTATATAGGGGAATTTAACAATCAAGTAATATGTCACAATAAACTCATTTGACATTTTACAATAAAAATAAAAATGTTACTAGTAAATTGCTCACTTGACATGTATATTACTAATGACTGAGTCTTATCATGTATAGACAGGGATTACATGTATATCAGATAAGCCCTGTGAATAATGCTCATGTGACAGGTGCCATTTCCAGATTAGCTTCTTAATAAAGATAATACAAATTAAAGACTCAAGACTACAATTATGTCTGTGTTTCCTAAGATTTCCCTAATTTTATTTAGATGTAGGTGGGAAATTATTTTTGATTACTTCAAAAGTTGTTTCAAATACCTACCAAGCAGACTGCCTTATGGAAAGGAACCATTTTATACCATCAGAATGGAATATCAGTACTGTCTTGGTCAGTATTTTATTGTTGTAAAAAGTCACCATGACTGCAGCAACTCTTTAAAAAAAAAAGCATTTAATTGGGGTTTGCTCACAGTTCCAGAGGTATAATCCATTGTCATCACAAGGTGGGGAGCATGATGCTGTAGCAGGGAGAGAGACTATGTGCTTAGAATGGGCTTTTTAAAATCTAAATACCGCCAACCTCCACCTCCCACTCCACCCCCACAAAACACTTCCTCCGGTAATGCCACACCTCCTAATCCCTAACCCTTTCAAGTAGTGCTGCTTTCTGGTAACCAAGTATTCACATCTGTAAGCCTCTGGGGGCCATTCTCATTCAAACCACCAAAAGTACCATATATGTAAAGGAGGAATCCTGGGGCTGAGGAGGTGTCTCAGTGGGTAAAGGGCTTGCAAAAGCCTGGTACAGCCTTCCTGTGATGCCAGCACTCCGAGGTACAGACAGGATCCCAGGGGTCACTGGTTAGCCAGCCTACACAGTCACTAAGCCCCGTGCTCAATGAAAGACACCATCACAACAAAAGTGGGGCGTAATAGAGCAAAACACTCCACATTGTCTTCTCTGTGCACAAAGGTGCATGCACACATTATACACAAAGACACACACACACACACACACACACACGAGCTTCAAAATGTATAGACATTAAGAAATCTAGCATCAAGTACTGGACTCTTCTTTTGGGACATCTCTACCTTTATAAACTGGGGGGCTTAGGTTTGTTTTTTTTTTTTTTTCTATTCCAAGTCTCCACAAGTTCTAAAGGTGACTATAACTTGCTTAAGTACTTTAAGATATTTTAATAATTTCAATAAGTCTTTACATCATCCTGAAAGCTATTGCTTTCATATCCATATGGAAACACACAACAAAACTTGCACACAGTTGCTGCTCATTGCAGCTGATATGCTATAAATGGTTGTTGACACTGAGACCAGATGTCATGGAAAATCCTGCACCATTAGGAAGCAATGGGGTGGGGAAGGAACCTATGTGTGAGAATGTCAGGAGAATCTATTTTAAAACCAGCCTAAAAAGTGATCACATTGTAAGAGTGTAGAGGTCACTGCATAGTATACATAGGAATTACATAGGCTAAATATATAGGGTAAGATAGAAATTATGTGAACATTTCTTCAGTTTTGAACATGCATTATAGATGGAAAATGTTAGCGCACATTGAAATGGCAGGGGGCTTGTAATACCTAATGTTCTTAATGATACAAATACACTAGATATTTTCATGACATGCAATTCAGTAGCCTCGTAATATTATTTGAGAGATGAAGGAATTGATCAGTCAATGACACTGGTTCATGGGTTGCCCAAGTCTGCAGTATCAGTGTTCACTTTTTTCCCTAAGTCATCATTCTTCCCAGTTCCTTCTTGTTGCTGAGTCTGTGTTTATGTGCAGGTGTGTTGGAAGGTCTGTTCTTCTGACCCTGCCTGTCACATTCATCCTAGGAAGTCAAAACAATGGAATAATTGCAAATGGCACATGGTGGAAATCCTTACTAAGAAGGCAACCATGCATTCAGCAACATTTTTTTTCCTGCCTCGATGTAACCTGGTCACAAATATATTCCTTTATTTGGCATGCAGAGTTTGAACTACTCAGCAGTGGACTTTAATAGTACAGTATAGTCAAAGGTTAGGAGTGATAGTGATTCAAGAAAACCCAAAACTCATATGACAACTTTCTTTAGAAATTATTAGTGAGTCAGCCTCCTGCAGTCTCACAGACCTTGTTACAAAAATTATTCTAACTGGCCTTTCTAAAGAAACTCGATGAGAATAAAATCTGTGTGATGTACTTAGGGTTTTGTTAAAGCTAGCCACTTGAAGCAGTCTTAGAGTGAAATATTAAAAAGCAGATTCTTTTAATAACATCAATACCTGTTCCAACTTTTCCGCTTCCATTCGTAATTTCTACATTAGGTTTGCCTAAGTGATACACACAGATGCAAAACCATCTCAGTGCTGTCACTTTTTAAATGTATCCTATCCCTTAGAAGTAGGCCTGCCTTCTCCTGTACATAGCTGCCGCTGAACAGTCTTCATGGGTGTCAGGTGAAACCCCTATCTCAGTGGAGTCTTTTTTTTTTTTTATGATTCACAGGTCCTAGAGTGAGGCCTTCTATGTCATCTCTAGCTCTGAATACTGCCCCAGTCATTCAGAGGCTATGTGTGATTAAACTCTAAGGCATACATTTTTTTTTTTTCTGGCTGCCAGAGACTTGGCTTTTAGGAGTCTGCCCAGAAGCTTTTCAGTGTAGTGCTAAGAGTGAATGCACATTAAATATTAAAAGAGTTTACCCACTAAAATTTTAAAAGAGTTTACTCACTGGCATTTGCTCAAGTAAATTCTATACCATTAGACTTAAAGATCCTAAAATGACCGTGATTTCTGAAGTGATTGGAACTCTTTACATGAACGAGTCTGTGGTTGGCAAATTAGATTGAATATATATTAACAGACATTTCTGATATCTCTGAAATCTTTTGGAATGTAAAGTTTCCAAGCAAGGAGAATCAACAGTTCAATGTGCTTGGTCCAAGTTACTCATTCCATAAATAAGGAATAGAAAATTATGTTGATTAAACTAGAAAATGGAAGGTAGTTGATCATAAATTTTAGTTGTGAAATTAAATTTTCAAAAGTGAATACATTTAGCCTGATTAAATATATTAGCACACTGACAAATATCCAGGTTTCCAATTTCAAACACCAAGTCATAATAAAAGTTTTATGAACATGGGGCACTTTTATAATCTTGAAACATCTTCATCTCAAACTCTAAATTAAATGATGCCCTTTAGTGTTGAGGTGGTTCAAACCATACGTCAGCCCTGAAAAGCTACGAAGGTCCTTTCACATTTCCAGTGGTCATAAGAATAGTGAATCTGATGGCAGTGAGCAGCAATCGCCTGAAGAATTCTGGTATTTAATTAAAACTTGCTTGCTCACGCTCTCATTTCTTATAGATTTAACCTAATTCCTTCTAAGTTCTGCTTATGGGTTTTGCTACTTTGCATGGCTGGCTTGATTAACAAATACTGGTTTAGGCTGTGTTTACACAAGTCCAAAACAATCCACAAAAATTGACAAATCCAACGAAGAGAGAGGAGTCAACTTGATGGATGGAAGCTATGAGCTTTCTTGTTTGTCAACAAGTAAACAAAATCATTTGGCTGATAAAGTTTTCCAATTTTCAGAGAATGGTTTTGGTGCTTGGGATGGCCATTGTTTCCCAACTGTTTCAGTGGAGACCTAGACTCAAATTCACTGATTTTTATCCCAAAACAGGAAAAACTTGAACCATTCTCCCATATGTATGCCAGTCTAGTCGTGTTTATCCGGATGTCTGGGTGGGCTAGGCTTTACTGTACGTAATACTCAACACTTTCCCTAACCATCTCCCCACTCCGAGTCTTAAAAATCCACAAGGAACGCCACAGAAGTCACAGGCTCTGTCTCCATGCTTGTTTTCAAAATTCCAATGTGGTTGGGAAGCAATGGTGTAGACACAGCCTCATGCCAAGACTGACTTATCAGTCCTTGAGGAATGACCGATGCCAAAGAAAAATGTCTCTCTGTCACAGTATTTTAGGTGGGAGAATAGATATCTGTGTAACATCTTAGTCACATTTTACAGGAATGTTAATTACATGGTAAAAAAAAAGTGGCTTATGAAGTTTTGCTTAACGCTAACTATAACATTTGGCAAACAGTATATTTTTTCTGCTTTTAAGGAGAAGCAGATTCTTAAAGACAGCCATTTTAGTACCCAATTCTGAGTATGTCTCCAGAACTTGTGCAGAAATTGTTTGGAAACACTGAGGAATCAAAATCGCTTCATTTGAGTCCAAACTCTCAAAATCAAGTGGGACTTAATTTGCAGTTTCTTTTGCCAAATGTCTGTAGGTCTGGTGCAACTCTGGTTATCGTTTTGCTAGGTCTCCTCCTGCTGAAACTGTCTGTGCTGTTCTGAGTCCGTGGCCGTGGCCAGTGTGCTCCCTGAGTGGTCCTTGAAGGCATGTGGGCAGGTGAAGGCCGACGCTCCACTAACTGCATCCCTCCCTGTTGCCTCTGCAGTGCCTGGTGCATCTGTCTGAAGCCTGCGCACATGACTGCTCTCCACCGTTTTCTAACCACACTTTCCCTGGGGTTTAGGAATGGAAATCTCCACCCGTGACAACAGTGCATGAGTTTCTTTCCCAGACCCCCTCCCCCACCCCGTTTAATCTTGTACGAATGTTGGTAATTTTAAGTAGTTACTTAAAATAGATTCTCACTTTAGTCTCTCTCTCTCTCTCTCTTTTCTTTCTAAATAAAGCCTGAGAATTTGCTTTTAGCTAGCAAATCCAAAGGAGCAGCTGTGAAACTGGCAGACTTTGGCTTAGCCATAGAAGTTCAAGGCGATCAGCAGGCGTGGTTTGGTGAGTAAGGACTACCTCCTTCATGCTACTGTGCTCTCCCAGCCTGCAGCCCTGGCTCCTAACCCCATTTTGTAGCCACAGGAAGGTGCTGACGGTCAGCTTACCAGTGTGTTCACTGATTTTAAGGCAGTGGTCCTGGTATCAAATTGCTCTATCGTCAGGAAATATCTTAAGAGAAAATACTGAGAGAACAAGGTCTTTTACGTTGAAAACAAAACGTCTGTGGTCAAATAGGTTCTGCTCTGAGAATGAATAGGCAGCGTGCAGCGTGCTGTGGAGGCGAGCACATGCTCCTCACGGTAATAGAAAATAATATGTTAAAATTTTAATCTGGAGATGGTAGCACATGTTTATAACACCACACACACACACACACACACACACACACTAACGAGAACGAGACAGACAGCGGGACCTGGGGCCTCACTGGCTGCCAGCCTGGCGTGACTGGTGAACTGCAGACCATTGAGAGACCCCGTCTCAGGAAACAAGGTGGCTAGTGCCTGAGAAACTACACCTGAGCTTGTCTTCTGGCACACGCATACTAGCGCATAATGCAAGATGTAAAAATGGTTTAATTTTATTTTTATTCTCGTTTTTAATTCCACGCACTTGGTTTCCTTTCATTCACTTCTCACTCTCTAATCCTGGTCTTTTTGGATACTGGTCAAAACTGTGAGAATTAATATTCTATGGAGCACATTCATTAAATTGTAAAATTAAAGTACCACAGAAACATGCTCATATATCCCATTCTCCTAAGGAACTGGATGCAAATGGTATCTTCATTATGTTTTTAACATTTTATTGTTGCTGGGGCAACAGAGGATCATTACCATGAGTTTGCCTCATGGAAGTAAAGAATTACTTAGTTGCTGTTATGTCTCTCATTTTAAATATCAAGTGGGGAAGATAATCTAATGGTTACATTTCCAAAAGTTAGTATTTCTCTTTCTTTCTTTCTTTCTTTCTTTCTTTCTTTCTTTCTTTCTTTCTTTTTTTTTTTCTGTTTCTTTCTTTGTTGTCTGTTTTGATAGCTCTTTTAGTTCTTCGAAGTAAAAGCCATGTTATCTCTGGAGAGAGCACGTTTTTATTAACATTGATAGTATATAGCGTAACAATCCTACATCCTTAGGAGCTAAATCTCGTGATGAAGATCTTGCCTGCTGTGCTCCAGCAAGCTGTATTCATGAGGACATTGTATAGTGCACTGTTTCCTGAAACCCATGCATTTGGGTGTATGATTCTGAACATTTAGACTAGAGCCAAGTGACAGTTCAAGTGATGGGAGGTTCTCAGTAAGAGTAAGAATGATAGCATTCTCTTGGCCTATTAGTCTCAGGGTGAGGGCTCAAATATCTGTAATATTTATTTATTTATTTACTTGCTTGCTTGCCTCCTTATTTTCTCACGTGTAGCCCAGGTTGGTGCTAAAATCACAATCCTCTGATCTCAGTGCCCCAGATGCTGGGATTTTATACATGTGTGCCACCGCCCTCAATCTTGACAAACTTTTCATTTCTCACTCTTATGTAGTAATTTTATTCTATCTCTTTTTTGAAGGAGAGTGTTGTTAACAGTCTGCTCATGGCCATCAATTATGACTTGGTTGCTTAAGGCAAATTTAAATTTAATAGTTTTAAATTAAGGACTAACTGGATGGCATACAAAAGAGCGAGATTGGGAGAGACAAATATAGACATCTAATGAGAATGATGACGGAACAAAAATGGGACTCAGATATTGGCATCGTTATAAGAATGAGAAGTTCACTTCCAAGAGGCCTGAAAGAGGCTAGTCAGGTCAGGTGCTCAAAACAAAGCCGTATCTGGTGTCTAAGTGGGATTTGAAAGCACACACTCAGGACGCTGGTCTTTATCAGAACTTTAGATGAGTTTCACCGGAGTCTCTTTGTGCATCATTCATGAAGAGTTGAGAGGGGGCGGTGAGTGTGGAAAGGGCAAGTACAATATAGGGTACACCGGGGACACTGGGGAGCCTTCTGCAGTTGTACCCACTGCTGCTTCTCAGGGACACCACATTATACCCTCCTTGTGCCTCAGGCAGTGGAACCTCAGTAGGCTAATGGTGAGCCTTGTAAAACTTAAGCTATGCAGAAGGTGCCTGCCCTGGAGTCCATTCTCATGATCCACCCCCTTCTTCCAAACAGAAAACGAGAAAAGTCATAAAATGAATGAAGTTTAGGCAAATAAAAAAAAAATCCTTGGCCTTTATTTAATCTAATTTTGCTAGATAAATATCTCGGTCATATATCTTCTTTCTTAGACTATTTATTTTATATGTAGTAGAAGTTCATTGTAGAAATGAGGAACAATCTATTTCTTGGATTCTTAGCCTACTAGTAAGTAAATACCGAAACTCAGCATTAGTTATTAGTTTATGGTTGGAGGAACTGCTATGGAGTGTTCTTTTCAAGAGACTTTCCTTTTTTTCCATTTTTGCCTTCTGAAAGAACACTTTCAAATGAAAATGGTTACCTTTGTTATTTTTAAATATTCTTTATTTGAAAAACTCATTTTCAGAAGTGGAAAATATTTTCCACTGGAGTCCAGGCACAGATTTTATTGTTGCTTAAGTGTTCCTTTTTGCATTCTACACTGCTTTGTATAACACGGAGCCTTCTCTGCTGTCCAGCCCCACTCACTGTGTCTTCTGAAGCTGGAGGCCTCCTTGGTCATCATTCAGGGGTGATTCATCTGAGTGTCCCTGAGTCTTCTCTTAGTTGCCAGTTATAAATACACCCTGGATCTTTATTAGTACACATTGAACTGATATTTTTCTGGGCTTATTCCTTCTCAGAATGAGTCCTTCAGTTTACTGGTAGGCCTCATGGCCCTGTTCCCAAAAGATATTTGTTTTACAAAATATTTTCTGAAAGTTTGCTTTTGATTTGTCCTTAGTATGTAGATGTCCCAAGTTTCTCTTTAAAGATGACTGATTATCATGGGCATTTAGATATCACCTTTTGCAAAGAACTAATCTACCCTCAGTTTTCTCATTTTTTTTTTCACAGTTTTAGTTTGAACTTCTATATGGCTGATGTAAAAAAAAAAAAAAAAATCTAAAAAAGGTCACCATATCACAGAGACTACATATCATAGTAGATTGACCTCCACACCTCGTGTGTGTGTGTGTGTGTGTGTGTGTGTGTGTGTGTGTGTGTTCAACTAAGCTACGAGGTAGGACAAACAGAGCTTTTCTTCAGTTAAAGAAGCCCCCAAAGCATTTTATCTTAGTTGGTCATTTCCTATTGCTGTTGTCATGCTAACCCTGACTCATGAGCATCTGTCTGCCCTAGGTTTTGCTGGCACACCTGGGTATCTTTCTCCAGAAGTCCTACGTAAAGATCCTTATGGAAAACCAGTGGATATGTGGGCGTGTGGTAAGAAATCATGTTTTCAAACATGTTTCATAATAGATCAGTGTCTTGCTCAGTTTTGGCTGCAGCAACAAAACGGCAGACACTGGGCGGCTTAAACAACTAAAAAGTATTGCTGATGACCCTAGAAACTGCAAACCCTAAGGTCGCAGTGCCTGTAAGTGTGCTGTCAGGCAAGGGCGCGCCTCTGAATTCATAGATACCCATTTTTTATGTGAGTTCACACGTGGTAAGAGTCTCTCTCATAACAGCATTAATCTGAGTCATGAAGCCTCTTTCCTACCAAAGGCTTCACTTTTAACTTCCTCAAAGTAGGGTTAAAGATTTCACCTACATTGGGAGAAGGGTACACATACTCTGTAGCAAGCCGTGCTGGGAGACTTGATCTCAGAACTTCTCAAACGCTCGTCTACTGAAAGACTAGCGGGGAGGCGGGGAAAGCATGGATCTCTGTGTTTTTGATTAGGTCTGGAGTAGGCAAACTGACATTTCCAGAAGTTCTCCGGTGACACCAGTGGTTTATTTTGGAACACTGAGAACGGAGATGTGGAGAGCCTTGCAGTAGCTATGTGCTTACACTACCAAGCCAACCAGTTCTTCCAACAAAAACTATTTGCCTAGGACACTTGGCAAGAATCACAAGAATGAGAGTAAATCTTGAAAATAATGAGTGAGTGAAGTCTAATCCCAGCCTTATTCTGCCATTCTTAGTTAAAAAAAACAAAAGAAAAGAAATCCTGTGCAGACTTAGCCATACAATGGGGAGAATTGCAACATCATTTCTTATAATAATAAATTTACGTGTTGACATATTCTTCAAATAGGCGGAAGACTGAAATAAGACTGAAGTAATGCTGCAGGTCGCTCTGAAGTATTTTTCTACTAAGGCTCTCAGCACAACCTAGTGTTCTAAGTTCTCCACAGCCTCCTTGCCACTATCTAAAAATAGGTGTGAACTGCTAAAGTCTGGCCGTGGTGTGCTGCAGGCATGTTTCAGTGCCGTGCTTGTCGGCAAACCTAGAAGACGCTGATTCAGATATTGATTTATAGGTTCTGGAAATAACTTCACAGATTCAGTTTTAGTTTAAAGGGAATCTCTATGTTGGAGTGATATAGGATCCCACACTCCATTCCTGGTCTGCTTTATGGCCCTAACAACATCTTGATATTTAATGGCAAACTGATGGAATCCTATGTGTTCTGAGTTCCCCCCATATCCAAAAAGGCAGTTATGAGAAGGGGCTGTGTTTGTACTCCTGCCTGCCTGCCAGTCTCAGGTTTGTGCTGACTCTAATACTGAGTGTTTTTTTTTTCTTTCTTTGTTTTGCTTGTAAAATATACCCTCACAGAGCTGTGTGAGGGTCAGACAAGAAACATGGTAAGGATAAACGTTTTACAGTGTGTAAAGCAGTGTGAAATGTAAACAGGCATCGTCATTCTCAAGGTTCGGAAGTGACACCCATTCAAAGCCTAAAGTCCTAGATGTATCCCAAGTGCTCCTTTCCTCTGCCTTCCTAAAGCTGTTTTCTAAAAGGAACTCCAAGGTGCCTTTGAGTGAGAGCTGGTGCAAGCTGTTCTTAGCCAAATCTTCATACTAATGAGGTAGATAGCTCAAATATTTCCCTTACACTAAATTAGCTCCCAGCCCAGATCTGTTTCTGCTGATTGACTTGGACCAAGAGTCAAGACAATGACAGGTCTTATGGCATATACTCATATTCATGAAAACATTTTAAAATATGACAGTCATATTTCTGTGACGTTTGGGGTCATATAGATAGAATGCTGTTTGCATCTTAAACTCCTTAAGGACCATGTAGTCAGTTACTTGTTCTGGAAGAAAAGGGGAGTTACTGGGGTTTTAGGGCCAGCATCCCAGCTCTGGGAGGCCTAAAAAGCTAGACTGGGCCATCCACCCTAATTGCTATTAAAGAGACTACCAGATAGAAAAGCAGAGGGAAAAAAGTTTAATCATGTGACCACCCTGAGAAATATGAATAAAGAGAGTCCGTGACCCCAACCAAGTCTGCATTTCAGGTGTTGGCATGACTCACTTTAAGTAGCAGAAGAACTATAGCAGGGAGCAAGATCTACACCTGGTTAAGAAGCCTCGGTGAGAGGTCAAAGTGTGACGTGGTTACTTTCTCAGTTCCAGCTTGGAGCTGGTTGAAGAGCTCTTTACTTTTAGGGGACAGGCTGGTTCTCAGCTGCTCCAGGATGCATCAGGCCGTCATACACACTTGCCTCCCTTTGGGGCGGTCTGTCCTACTGGACTTTGCTGTAACAAATATCCAAGGTATCACTGGAGTTTGAGACACTGGCTCGTGTTTGTGTGTCTTCGGCCTTGATGAGTGACCAGAGGGGGTAGGTGGGAACGGGTTTTTACATGGATGCTCCGTGAATGATTAACATGCCTATGAGGAATTAAACAGGAGTTTAAGCCAGAGCAAAGAAAGTAGGTAACTAGAAGGGAAGAGATGCAGAGACCATGGACATCTTTTAGTCAGGTGTCTAGAAATTCACCAGAGACCACATGACCCATTGCTGTATACAATTAGATACTCTCATAGCACAGATTTAGAAAACGACCACTACTGGACACAGCATTATTATTATTATTATTATTATTATTATTATTATTATTTACATTTCACCATTTTGTTTTGCCCTCTCACTCCGGTGACATGAAGAAATATTAAGTTTACTTTAGTTATAAAATGGCATCTTCTTGATTATCACTTTTTAATTTTAGCTTATGGTTTACCTCTAGGGTAACCTTTTTCATTTGTCAACTCTATCTCTTGCCAGTTAGTTTCCTTGTTTTGTTTTTTTAAAACTAGAGACTGGATTGTGTAGTAAGAAATGATGCTAGTCAATTTAAAAAAAAAAAAAGCACCAATAGCTGAGTCGTTACCATACTGGTGGTTGACACCAAGTCGAGTGCAGCATGCACAGCGTGGATAGAGGGACTGAAGGGAAGCTGAGCACTATTAGCAGCATGCACTTATCTGCACTTGGGAGACCTAAGCACCACCGTTACCTTGCTTTTATGGTCCCAGAGTATGGTCTGACCGGTGGTACCTGGTCTTTGAAAGCAACCAGTCCATTAGTGAAATGTAAACAATAGACGCAAAGGAAGCTAGAACATTACCCTGTGTGCTGCCATTACCAATGGTAAATTGGATTTAATGGTTTTCTTATATAGAAAGCAGCTTCCATAATTCCCTCCTGGGATGAGCAAATGTTTATAGATGTCACTGCATTGCTGCCTTTTAATCGAGCTCCTTCCATAAAAAAAAAAAAATCCTTAAAGATAAAGGACAGAGAGCAGAGGGGGAAGCTGGTAAACATAGGCTTGCCTCCCAGAATATATTTATGCTTCTTACAACTTTATCTGTCTTATTAGGTGTCACTTTGAATGCTCATGAGTAACAGTATATCACTGACCGTCACAGAATGTACCATGACTTTGGCCAAACCTTTGGACTATTATGGAATATGTTTCTTCTTTCTCACATAGTGAACTGTGTGTCCATAGCCACATAACTCCAGGGAAACAGCTTTTCCATATTTCAGCCGGAATAAGTCAACACTCAGTGTTTTGGTAGTCTGAAATCCCAGCCCAGTTGACAGTAAACTGCTACTGTCTGTCCTGTAGCTGCCTGACCCTGGGCCACCACTGTTTATCAATCTTCAAAAGTCACCACACAGAGGGCCTGGCTCACAAATATACAAATATAAGCCTTAACCTACTGTTCACAATGCTTTACGTTTTCTTAAATGTCTCTAGACTGAGCATGTGTAATTTCTCGAATTTGGTGCTTTTAAAACTGTAAACCACAGAGTATGCACATGATCTGAAGTCTTAATAAAAGTTCAGCTTCCTGGGACCTGCCCCAGAAGTATTGGATAAAATTCTCTGAGGTCACACGATCTAGCAATCCCAGTCCTGGGTATATATTTAAAAGACTTGAAAGCAGAGTGTTGAAGAACCTGTGTCTGCCTGTGTTCATTGTAGCATTATTCACAAGATGGTAAAGATACCTGCTGACAGTTAAGCACAGTGTCATACATGATAGTATATTATGTTGCCTTAAAAAGAAAGGCAGTGTTCTCACATGCTCTCCCAGATGGACGAACCGCAAAGGCATTACATTAGTAACCTAAAAGAACAGCATGAAAAGACAAACCCTGCGTGATTCTGTTCCGGTATCTGATGTAGTTTCAATTACAAAGTCAGAAAAAGGTTTCAGTGTTGAGAGACAGCTTCTGGAGAGCTGCTCTTAACACTGTGAGCCAACTCGACAACCCTGAGCTGCGCCCTTGAAAACCATGCATCTATTTCATAATGTTCTTTGTTTAAATAGAATGCTTTTCTTTTTAAAAGACAACTAAAACAAAACGAAACAAAACAAAAACCCAGTCTGTCAGGTAAGGCTCAGAATCTTGCATTTTTTCCAAGCTTGCCATGTGATTCTGATGAACGCCACGTTTGGCACCACTGACCAAGCCAGCCAGAGTCTCCTTTAGGGCAGCAGATTTTAGAATTTGTACGTAATACAGCAAAGGTTGCAGAGAGGTGGCGTCAGGCTCCAGGAGGAAAGCAGCATGTTACTGGTGCAGATGTGTGGCTCAGAGTTCTGGAGGCTGGGAGACCAAGATGACGAAGCTAGTGGTGGTTCTAGTGAGGACTGTTTTCAAGGTTACACACTGCCAACTTCTTACTCCTATTCTTCAGATAAAGAAGGGCTCTGACCTCTAAAGGGCACTGATTCTTTTCCTGAGAGCCCTACCCTTGTGAACTAGCTATCTTTCACTTCCACAAAACATCACAAGGGGTTTAGGGTTTCAGCATACAATTTTTTTGTGTGTGTGTGTGTGTGTGTGAAAACTCAGACATTCAGTCTATTGTAAGTGCCCCTTAATCATCTTGGTGAGATACCTGGACTTTTTATTTGGGGCAATATGACCATTTATTATTTATCTTTGCCAACTCTGTTCCGTGGCATAGGTAGTTCTGTCTTCTGAGAAATGGCTTTTATCCTGCTGGTTTTGACTTTTCTAGTTCCTGTCCAGCCCATGATTACTGTTCAGCACTTTCCATCTTCAGAGCACTACAAGATGAGCGGGTGAGCCGTGCATATGCCCTCTGGTTAAATGCGTGTTTCAGGTGCTCCCGGAGGCACCTAGTATAGTGTGCTTCCCTTGCTAAGGGCAAGTAGATGTCCTGGAGATTTCTCCTTCAACTTCACTGCAGCTTCTCATCACCTCTTCTTCCATGAGAGCAGTCTTTACAGTGTTTGAGCATTTCTGGGATTATGGGCTCAATCATTTTTTTTTCTATCATTAGCTTTCATTAAAATACGTTTGGAATATTCTTGATAACGTAGGCTTTTTGCCTAATCAGTAATCAGTGCTTCCCAAAACTCTAATTAATCAAACATCTCTCACATCTTCCAAGCACAAATTAATACATAAACGAGGAAAAAAAAAAAACAGGCAGCATCACTTAACAAATTATTAACAAACTAGTTAAACAAGAAAGTGGACAGGGAAAACTGAAGACAAGCAGTTATACTAGCCATTGCTATGGAGTTTTATATGTTGTATTGTTGTCATACACTGAAACCAACTGTGTCAAAAAAAAGTTTTTATTCTGTTGACATTAGCAATGTTGAAATGTACAAAAGGAGAGAATAGCATGATGAGCATCTGAGGTTATGTCATCTTACCCTCGCTTATTCCCCTATTCTGAGATTGCTTTATTCTAAATTTCATGTCATTATATCTGTACAGAAAAAGGACTCCATTTGTAAGTATGACAATAGTACAACTTACTAAAATTCCATAGCAGTAGCTGGTATAGCTGGCTGTCTTCAGTTTTCCCTATCCGCCTTCTTGTTTCACTAGTTTGTTATTAATTTGTTTCCTTTAGTCTTTGAAATCTCTTTTGATATGTAGGTTCCACCGCTGTGTCTCTCTTCATTCATTTTCAATATACGCGTGTCTCCACAGAGCACCCATAAGTGGTCACTGTTAATTTTGGTATACTGTTACACTCCTACAGTCGTAGTACTAGCTGCTTCCAAATCTTGGTCACAAAGACAGGAGTATCTTGTCATTCCATAAAGAAAGAAAAAGTTAAAGAACATTGGGTTTGTGTTCACAGGACCCAGGAGCCAACATGAAGCCCATTTCTGCCTGCCAGAGATGCAACAGTGACAGGGTTGCTAAAAATAAAAATAGTTTACTGGATTCAAAAGCACACGAACAAAACTAAATTAAATCGATTTGTTTATGATGGTAAAATCTAGGAGGCACTCTGAAATTTGTGAGACACTTAAGAGTAATTGAGTGACTTCAAAAGCAGCATAGTAAAGGTCAAAAGAAATGGGCCATTACTCAGTCTCTCCAACATGGACTGTACCTTAGGGTAATCAAGTAATGGGGAAAGGTTTTCCCATTTTTAAAAGGTGATATAGAATTAGAATTCTACCTAGTAAAACATTCAGGCAGTGATTAGCAAAGGCCACTGAGGCCATGAAAGACACCCAGTATTCATATGTCACATCAGCACCCCTGACATGCACATTGTGGCCACTATAGCATGGACCACAACTTGTAACAGACACAGTACAATAAACCTGTCACCTTTGCAAGCTGATTATCTCTGGCAATTTTCCTGAGTAATGGGACGGTGATTAACATGGAATAAGATATTTTAAATAATATTCAGTTTAAAAAACAAATATCATGACTCATATACCAAGGCCAAAAATATAATTTATAAATCGTACTGTTGAAGACTTACCATACATTAATTTACTGTTCAATTATTTCTATTATCTGATGGAGCGGATGATTCAGCAGTAATGATGGTCATGGTGATAACCAATACTGTGCTTATTTTTTAGAAGTAAGTTGCAAAGAAACTTCCTTTTCAGTAGTTTTACTTCTCATGTATGGTTCAAGGAGTGGAGAAAAAAATATTTCTTTTGTAATACTGACATTATTTCAAATACATGGAATTGCATAGCTTAATGAATTCCACAGTTCTATAAATGGGACCCGAGCATACACAGAGTTTGATATCTGTGAAGCGATCTTGGAGCCGGTCCTGTCTGTGTACCAGCAATGCCTATGGTTACATATTTTTGCAAATTATATTACAACTGTGTGCTTATGACTGGATTTTGCATCCAATTTTACCCTCCTCTTTCCTTTTGCTCTCCTATAATATATGACTCTTTGGTGAGGCTTATTTGATTGAAAAACTTTTAGCTCTGAAAACTTAGATTATTGAAGAGACAATGGTTATGTCTTTTTGGATGTTATCAGCAACCCAAGAGACACTGGTGATTTAGAGTATAAATTTGTAACCAGGACACTGCATTCAACCAAAGTCCTCACTGTCAGTAAATAAGGAAGTAGTTTTTTAAAAGTTAAGCCTCACCTTGAATAGAATATATATAGAAAAAGTGTCCGGGGAGGCAAAACATGTCCTCCAAAATGACAGGAGTATTTCATCTTTAGGAGTTGCCCTGCCTGCCTCCTTGCAACACTTTGCTCGCTGGGATGGCTTAACAAAGGGGCCGGTGTGGAGCCGTTGGGAGAAAGGAAGAGCTGTCACCCTCCCAAGAGGGGAGGCTTCAGAACAAGTCACAGCACGTCTCTCTGAAGTCATCCCCAGCGTGCTCCTCTGTGTCCTCATCCCATGTTGGTCAGCCACATTTGACTGGTTGTCTTTTATGGTCCCCTCAGGTGTCATCCTCTACATCTTGCTGGTGGGCTACCCGCCCTTCTGGGATGAAGACCAGCACAGACTCTATCAGCAGATCAAGGCTGGAGCTTATGATGTATGTGATAAGCATCCATGCAACTTCAGAGGGGGGTTGGCTGGTTTGCTGCCAAGGGCAAGGGTTGTTGTTGCTGTTAATATTTTTTTTTAATAATTTGATATTCTGTCATTTATCTACTATTTTGGGGTAAATTTCTCTTAAGCTGTGAAGAACAGTCTATCTACTGTTAATGTCAGTACAAAATAGACTTACCATGTAAAAGGAAGATTAATTATCAAAAATAGTTAGGATGACCATTGGGTTTGTGCAAAAAGTTTAGAGTTTCAGACTATGAATTTCAAATCATTGTAAGTACATCTTTATTAGTCAAAATAGAAACCATCACAGTCCAGTCAATATATTTTTGACAGCGAGAAATAAGTTTATTTCCATTGCATAAAAATTCATGTTTCTGGAGTCAGTGAATTTCTGGAAGGCATTTTCTGCATCTTGTTAGTTGTAGAAGTGTTTTCTTGATGCTTGAAGATGTTTGGTCAGTTTGGAAGAGGCCTGGTGGCTGTAACAGACTTAACACTTCATAGCCTGATTCATTCAACTTTTGAAGCATTGCGCCTCATGCCACTGGCCAGCTGTGGGCACTGCAATTTCTGGTGTATCTCCTCGGTTTTCTGAGCACACATCTAAGATGTAATTGTTTCCTGGGATTCAGGAAGCCATGGTGGATCTGGTTAGCAGCAGACGATGAAACGGTGACCACAACCTTTTTTGAGTGCAAATTTGTCTTGGCAGGTGCTTTGGATCTGCTTCCTGGTCCAGCCACTTGTCACGTACAATCTACCCTTCTTCAAATCACAGCATAATGGAGAAATGGTTTCTTTTTGGGTAGAATGAGAGATGGTGACAATTCAAGATGATTTCTTTCTCCAGTCTCTCATGGGGCTTGCAAGATCATGGCTGTCTTGCAAGCATTATTTCTGGTTAAGTGTTTTAGAAATTCACACATTAATATTTCAGACATGCTCACATCAAAGCCAATGGACCAAAATAAAAATAAACAAGACCAACTTCATCTTGTCAGTTTTTCTGTTTTGTAGCATTAGAAGCACTATTAATTAATCTATTTTTTATATAATTTAACTTATATAATGGGAAATTTTATGAATCAGTGCACTGCTTATAGAAATGAGAAATATATTTGGCCTTTCTTCATTTGACTCTGTGAGGGAGTAGAAATGTTTTAAGAGGATCTCATGCTTACCAGGCTACCCTTGATCTTGCCACATAGCTGAGGCTTGACTGCAACTTCTGATCCTTCTGTCTCTGGCTCTCTAGTGTTGGGATTAAAGGCATGTACCAACATGTCTGGTTTAGTGTGTCTATTTTTAAAAACTTTTTGCTAATTTCTATCTTTGAAGTTTCCATCACCAGAATGGGACACGGTGACACCTGAAGCCAAAGACCTCATCAACAAAATGCTTACCATCAACCCTGCCAAACGCATCACAGCCTCTGAGGCACTGAAACACCCATGGATCTGTGTAAGTCACTTTCCCATACGCCCTGGAGGCCAAATTAAAAGTAAACTCTTAGTCATTTTTTTTTCATAGCTTTAAAATAATCTTGCAGAAAAGATGAACATTAATGTATTTTTCACTCAAGGTATTTAACAAATGAATTTTATAATAGTGAAAAACACCATTGCCTGTGGCAAACTCCAAACTGCACAAATTGCTAATTATTGGCTACAGTAACAGGAATGACTAGACTAGTTCCCATTCCAGTTATTAAGACTCATGAACAAAGAATAAAAAATGACAACAAAGCTTACTGTATCCCAGAAGGAAAAATTTTACAAATTCCAATTCTTTCATGATTAAGCAGCTTTGGAAACATGTGAAATTTAGAAGCTAGAGATAGTTTTGGGAGGATGCCGGATAGCTGCAGTAGTCCAAACATTGTGAAGAAGCCCTAAGGAAAAATGAAGGAAATTGTAAGGGGATCTAAAACTTCTGTAAATTTTTAGGGTGGTTGTATAATGCTAAGTAAATGGAAGGTATTCTAATAGAAATGTGATAAAATGCTCACTAAAATGGTGATCTGAGAGATTATGAATGTTCTTCATTTCTGTACCTTCTATTCATCAGTGTTTGAGCTCAGTCTTTGTAAAACCATGCTTTCCTGTAGGTAACTTTGAAGGTTAAATACTTGCAATTTGATTATATGCGTTCAGAGGCCCTTAGTAAAGATTGGATGAAACTGTGACTTTTTATTGACTTTGGTATATTTTAAACATCCTCAAGTCACTCTTTCTTCTCTTCTTTTAGCAACGCTCTACTGTTGCTTCCATGATGCACAGACAGGAGACTGTAGACTGCCTGAAGAAATTTAATGCTAGACGGAAATTGAAGGTAAGAAATTTGACATTGTTGCGGGAGGGATGGGAGGGTTGATTTGGTAAGGTAAAAAGAAAACTGCTAAAAGGGAAAGTTTAAGCAAAACTTTTGACACTGTAGAAATCAATAGTCAGATTGATTCCCTCCTGGATCTGAGGGAAACTGAGGGAGCTCCATAATTGAGTCCAGGATGGGACATGGGCTGGATGTGTCAATGTGTGCAGTGGTTTCTCTCTCTCCTCAGAGGAAGCAGCTGCACAGTGTGACAAAGTCCTACCCGAAAATAAAACCAGGAGACTTACTAGCCCCTGCTACATGATTTTAGGTCAGAGACTTGTAGAGGCAACTATGATCTTGTTTTCTTGTTTCTTTGATAGGGCGCCATCTTGACAACTATGCTGGCTACGAGAAATTTTTCAGGTATACACATTTGAACTCTGCTCCTTATCTTCTGCCTTTCTCTAGCCTCTGTGTGTGTGTGTGTGTGTGTGTGTGTGTTTAAGAAAAATTTATAAAGTCTAATAACTACAAGGGGTTATCACACACACACACATACATACACACACACACAATGGGGACGGGGACACTCCCACTCCTGTAGCCACCCAGACCGGACACCTAGTTCTCAAAATGCTGGAGTCACACAAGTATGATATATATGTCTCATTTTTTTAATTGATATTTCATAAATAACCATGAGGATGCTTTTGTGTCTATTTAATGGAATTTCAAAAAGAAAGACTTTTAAGATAAGGCATTTTGTGGAAACCCATTCTGATAGGCCTAATTTCTTTTGAACTGAGGTAGTGTGTCTTCACATTCTTTAAGACTGCTTACAAGGACTAACGCTGTATAGTGAGAACTCACAGAGAACTGACTACCTGGGCAAATGGGGGCATCTTCCCACAATAGTATATCTCCAAATGATTGCCTGGAGGGAAATAGAAGAAAAAGAAAGGAGCATAGGCGCTAAATTCAGCCAAGAAGTTTCTTTTCTATAAAAGTGACTGTCCAAAATAGACGTAAAGTGTGTATTACTTCCAGGGAAGTAATTTTCAAGTTTTGGAGCCCTCTTTGATAAATTATCTAAAAGCCATAGGCCTTCAAAAGTCAGGCGTGGGAAAGCGCTCATAAGGCACATATGGAGCTGTCTAAAGCAGCAGCTGAGTTACCTTTGATAAACTTGTAATCTGCAAAGGGCCATCGGGTGTTGCATGTAATTAATCCCAGCATTCAGGAGGCAGAGGAAGGTGCAACTTTGTGAGTTCAAGGCCAGCTCTGCATAGATAGTGCTAGTCCTACCAGGGTATGTAGTGAGACACTGTTAAAAAATAATAATAATAATAATACAGCTTAGAAGTTTAGTCTTAGAACAGTTGTCAAAAGTAACAGTACTTTTGGTTTTGGATAGGGATGTGTTGCATTCAGTGACTAGTTGTGACTTTGTTTTGCCCAGCCAGGATGTTAAAGCGATAATCAGGTGGTCAGGATCATATGAGTAATTTGAGAGCCAGACATCTCTTCAGTCATCTCCTAGTTACTGCTTTGACCGTGTTAGCAGGGCAGTTCTTCCCACTTAGAACCCATGTGAAATGATGGGCTGGTGAGCAGCGGCCACAGCGTGCCAGTACAGTGCCCAGTGCTACACATTCAGGCCTGCACTGCCCAGATCCGATGCTGCAGCCTGTGTCAGGCTGTTTTGTAAATACCTAGTTAATGTGATTCACGTTTATGCAGGTGGGCTCAGTGCCAGGTCATTAAGCATTAACCAGTATATATGACCTTAAACTAAACAGATATTTCACTATGGCCTGGTACTCAGTGAATCACTAGAAATAAGGGGATTTCAATAGTGTCTGTTGTTATTGGAGAGAGACCTTTTCAAAGATTCTCTAGAACTAAAATGATATTTTATTGAAGTTCTCAATACACCCTAAGTGTAAATTGGGACTTTATTAATAATGACTATACACATTTATAGATGCTTTAGTTTACCTCATGTGTTCCTTTTCACCATTCTGTAAACTAAAAACCATGATTAATAAATGAATTTCGTGTTGTCACTGAATGTCTCTGCATGAAAAGCAAACTTTTTTGACCCATCACATCTATATCAACTGAATAACATAAGATTCACTTACATCTTCTAGTTCCATCTTGTAGTTGCATTTTAGTTTTGAGTATTTCATTCATTCTTTTCGTTACCAAACATACTCTTTAAATTAAACGTCCGTAAGTATGTTGTTATAAAGTTGTTTTTATTTCTTCTTTTCTTCCTGAATATGGAATGTATTTCTTGTGAGGTAAGGTGGTAGTCACACAAATGATGGCTCTGCTTCTCCCAAGCCAAATGGCTGCTTCCCCCAAATCATTGTCTTCTTTGCTTGCTATTGCAATCCAAATTATTCTGTTTGCTCTCTAGCCTGTTAACTGCCACAAGAGTTCCCTAGTATTCCTTTTTCACCATAACTAAGGCAACTATTGAATAACAGTCTTCGTTGATAAAATTTAATAGCCTTGTTGCTTAAAACAAGATAAAATCAATATCTGTGTCTTTTAGGTAAATTTAAAATATTGCCAAATTGAAAACTAAAATAGCATTCCAAACCAAAGGAGTATCAATAAACGAAATGTTTGTGTAGTTTCGTTACAGCCAGGTGTTTTATTTTAAACGTCAGGCTCCCTGTGCTTAAATGACTGTGTATATTAGCATTAAATGGAAGTACGTACTGTGTCCTCCACATCTGTGAGTGTTCAACACCACTGTATTCATTGTCATTACAGTTATACTTGCTGTTCACTGTGTATGCAGTCATCTTTAGAAGGATGCTTTCTAGCTTTAATAGGCTGACGGAAATTGGTAAAATACAAGCAGTTGCTCAAGTGCCCTAGAAAAAGGAAGTTTCCTATGAGAACCTATGTCTTTAAAATTTCATTTTATTTTAGATATTGTTCCAAATATTATGGTTTCTAATTTGTCCATTCAAAGACCTTTGTTTAGGAAGGCTTTGTATTCTGATTTTGAAGTCTAAAAGAACACGGAATGCGTTTCTTATTACCATATGCTAAGCATTTAAAAAATTTGCTCCTGGTCAATAAGGTACCATTTGATTTATGTAGATGTTTGTATTTTCAGTCCAACTGGAGTTCCCTGATTAAAAAACAAAATAGAGAAGACATTGGTTTAGCCAGAGCAAATTTTTGTGAATGAGATTTCAACCTCTGGAAAGAGGAGCTTCAGTAGCAGAGCTGACGTGGTCACGAGACGTGGCGTGAATGAACATGTATTCAGTCTGTCAGCTGGTGTCTCGAAACTGAAACCAACTTTCTGGATTATGAAGGATAGTCCAGCAAAAGTTCCAGTATCCTTTTCAGAACCAACAGTGACATAAAGTCCAGTGCACAGCTGGCAAAGTGTTCAACTTCATGCCATGAACTATGCAAGAATTTAGTTCTGAATTTGCCGTGGCAGAACCAGAAAAGTGATACTGTATCTCAGTGTCCTGTAAGCTCTTGCTCATCAGTGTGACCTTGATGGTTTGGTGTATGTTGGCCACAGCTCAGCAAAGATGGCAGGAGACGATTATTTGATTTGTCATCATCTCCCTGAGGGTTTGTAGATAACTCACTAAAGTGATTTTGCTCTCATTTTGTAGCAGCCAAGAGTTTGTTGAAGAAGCCAGATGGAGTGAAGGTAAGTTAAACAGTTCTCTTAAACTGTCTCTGACTTTCATATGCTGTTGGATAGTTATAATGTTACCTGAAAGTCCCAAGTCTGTATAGCTATTGCACTTTACAGCTCTGTAAAGAGGATGCAGTCTGAAGTTCGCAATAGATCAACACACACACATGATTATCATATATGCTAACAAACATTCGATCCTTTCCACTTGATTATGTATTAACCATGAAAAACAATATTTAAAATATAGCCACTGTATAAAGTAAATGTTTAGGACCTCTCGGCTTCTGCACAGTCCCAAACCACCCTGCTGACCTAAGAACTTACAAAAATCTAATGCTTTCTCAAGTAATTATGATTATGGATTTGAAGCCCACCAAAATGTGGGACAAGTTTATCTGAGAAATCAAAGGCACCACCGAGTAAATGTCCCTACTGGGGCAGTTTCTCTAAAGCCCATGAGTTTCAATCCTAAGGATTAAAGGCATGTTCAAGGTGCTACCCTGAGCAGACACTAGGAAAACCTTCCAAGAAAGATGACAGCAAAAACATTTTTACTTTCTTGGTTTTCTAACCAATATAATGTAATTTACTTTCTACCAATAGTATCTTGCTTACATAGGGTTTATTTTTAATCGTGTCACCTCATACTTGCTTAATAATTTGTTGTCTTTCCAGAGCATCACGTGAAAGTATTGTTAATCATTTTCTTTCTCTTCTAATGGCCGATGTGTACATTCCTCAACAGGTCAACACTCTTGGGAATCAAATAATATTCTAACCTTTGAACTTGACCCAATCAGGTGGTCAGTTCTTACTGAAAAATATGACATAAAAAGGCATTTGTCAGTTCCTAAATTTATATGGAGTCATTCATTACCTCACCTGTCTGTGTGTGACCTGAGAATTTCCAGCTCTGGAGTCACTGTGCCCTGTGCTCACTAGATCACCATTTTCCATTCCTCAAGCTAAATGTGTCTTCCTTCTGCTTATTTCAGTCATTCTAGATTTCAATAATGACAGTGGATGTCTGCCTTTTCCCGGGGTGACATTGGTGAAAATGGGTATTTTTAAGTTTCCAAATGTTTCCCTCAGGGTTTTCTGTACTGCTCAGTACTGGAGAGCTCACAGGTCCAATAGACAGTTGTTCTCACTGTTACCCTGATGTGATAACACTTTCGGGACAGTTTCCCTCCAGCCAACTTAGAAACACCTCTTCAGCAACAAAATTATGTATTCCATGCTTTGGTACTTCAAAATTCAACAGGCCATTTTTTTGTTGTTGTTGTTTATTTATTTTTTGTTTTGTTTTGTTTTGTTCTTCTTTTCTCTTCCTTTCTGTTTGATTGGTCAATTCAGAAAAGGAGGTCCAGTTCGAGTGTTCAGATGATGGTGAGGACCCGTGTCTGCCAGATTTCTCCTACTGGGAAAATGCACACAGTGCACAGTCCTGCTTCCGAGTTAGTGGAAGCAGAAAAAGAGCATCCTAGGTCAGCGCTAACCAGCACTCCTAACACGCTGCCCCGCTTTCACATTGCATTGTTCTTTCTCTGATAGAATTCTTAGGTAAAGAAGTTGAACCCTTGTCTGTGGGCTGTTCATGAGTTTGCCCATCTGTGAAAGCAAAACCCAGTTTTCTCTTTGAGACTAAAGAAGCCAGGACATAACGAGTGTTTACTCGTTGTTTTAATTGACAACCGTAATTGCTAAATTAATTCAGACACAACTTAATACAGTTGACCTGAGTTTACGAATAATGTGAAAGTGATTTCAGCATGGGCTCATTCTAGCTAAGCTTCTTTAAAAGAAGTATGTATTAACCTTAACAGAATAACTACAACACCTTTTTCACGCCTCCTGAGAATAATACTGTACTGTTTAAATACCTTGTTGCATTCAGGTTTTAAACAAGAAAACTACGTCACTTCCATAATCTCCAGTACATAAACTCACATGTATAGTTAAAAAAACAGCTACAGTTGAACATGGTGCCTGATAACTGACTCTTCGAAAGCTAGTTCTTCTGGCTTTACGTAGACGTTACCCTATAGTTTGGAAGAACACTATAAATGCCTCCAAAACATGATAGTGTGTGGATTGTTCATGTATGAATGTGGACAGGTGTTGGGTAGTCATGCACTTTACCTGATAAGTTTGTGTGCATTTAGATACAAGTGAGTCACATTTTCACTAGAATGAGGCAGTTCTAGGAAGAAAGTCTTTCTCAAAACAGGAAGACTATTCCAGAGTGTTTGTCTTTCATTTGCATCTACTGATGAACGACACTAAACACATTACGTACCTGTGGCATTTTAATCAGAAGCATCTTGAAGATTGGACAGGAGGTTGCTATGGCCTCATCATGCACTCTTCCCCAACAGGAAGTTACCTTTCAGGGACTAGATGTGCTTTTCACTCATGTCAGCCAATGCAGCCTTTCTCATCCATCTCCAGTGGCTCCTTATTCTCATGTCTGTATTTCCGTGTAGACATGCTACTTGTAGACATTGTAGACCAAGAAGATAAAGGCGTCTCTGTTTCTATTTTCTGCGTATCCACAGATAAACAACAAAGCCAACGTGGTAACCAGCCCCAAAGAAAATATTCCTACCCCGGCGCTGGTATACCTGGACTCTTGTACCCTTCTTAAGTTCTGCACTGTTTGCTATTGTTTCACTCATACGCTTTCACTAAATTGATATCTATGTATCAATACTTCATTTGTCGGTGGTTTTTTTTGGGGGGGAGGGGCTGTCGTTTGGGGGTTTGGGTTTTTTGTTGTTTGGTTTGGTTTTGCTTTCAAAGATAGAAGAAAAACTTGTTTTGGTTTGTTTTTCTTTTCTTGAGATAGTTTTCAAGCAGTGTGTTTCTAACACGAGACGTCTCATTTCATTGTGAAACATCATGCTTTTCTCTGCAGTTGGAATTCTTGCATGCTGGCTGGGAAACGCAGTAGAATGTGCTTCAGTTACTCTTAGCTCTTCTGGTGATGATTGCTACTGATCGTGCAAACAATGGTTTCTCTTTCTACGAAGAGAGTGTTGGCATCAAGGAGAGCTAACAGGATTCCTGCAAGATGACATGAAAAGTAGACCTTATTCAGAGATCCCATTTCTCTCTTATTGAAAGACAACATGGCTTTGCAAGACTTCACTTTCTGGGATAAAGAGGCACTGCCTAGGTCAAAGCTTTCTGTCTATTGTGTTTCAAATTAAATTGTCACTGTTTCATTTTTTCCACAGAATGGGAGTGTATAACACAGAAGGCTAAGCTATCAGACAGATAGTCCATTTCAGTCAAATGTGTAGAATTAACTCAGTTACTTTTACACATTGGAATAGCGTGTTACAACTCAAAATCTGATTACTGGTGTTTAGTACATGGGATGATAAAAGATCTTCTTAACATGGTTTCATAATTTGACTTACAATTCCCAGCACTTGTTTTTATTCATTACTGTGCCCAGACTGTCATTGCCATTGACTTGAAAATGTTAGGCATTACCTTTACTGGATTAATGAGTAGGCCCAACTGAAGAACATTTGGAGGAAAAGGCATATTGAAATTGAGGGTTTCAGGGGCCGAGAGCATAGTTCAGTGAGAAAACATTTTCCTAACTTAGAAGAGACCCTGGGGTTCAATCCCTAGACCTGTACAAGAAAAATAAATGTTTTCTTAAAAATAGGTAAGAAAAAGAAAGACTCAAAAAAACAAAAAACAAACAAACAAAAAAATAACAGGTTATATACTAGTGAAGCAAGTGTTGCAGCTCAGGCCACATCAAGGAAGAAAAGAAGCAGCAGTTGGGTTTTCTAGGTGTGTAGCACAGACTTCCCCTTGGGGGACGTGTCTGTGGTGGAGACCACCCTGGTTACAGCAACTCACAGGTGCCAAGGCAACCGTTGGTAGATGTAACAAATGTGCTATCGCTGTGTGAACACTCGTTCTTTTTTTTAATATATACTTTTACATCAGTATTTTAATATTATCCACGTAGTTTTCTCAAAGAAAACTATGTGAAAATAACAGTTTCTTTGTGAAAAATGTTACCTATCAATAATATATATATATATATATATAATGAATAGTATATAAAAATGTATCTTCACAAAGAATTTGCTGTCTTCTCAGATATTTCTATCTATGCTGTTCTTGGCCAACTTCTGTGAGGCAAATGGCAATAAAGTATTCATAGAGAAGAAAGGACAGCTTAGCATTTTATATATGAAGTTCATAAGGCAGAAAATTTATTTTTGATGTGATTAACATAGAATGTCTCAACTGTGTTTCCAATGATAGTGTTTTATGATTAGTTCTAAATCATTTAAATGAACTTTTTAAAGTATTCTTTACAATTTTTTATGCGCTTTGATGTGCATTGCTTTGGGCAATTTTGTGGATGTTTTTTAACGTGTGGTCCAGTGTTCCAGGCTTCTCAGCTATGTGTTGATTATAATGACTTCAGAGTCCAGTCCCAAGGCAATACAGCTGGAAAAAAAAATCTTCACAGAGAATTTGATGTCTTCCTCTGATATTTCTCTCTACGATGATCTTGGCCTTCTTCTGTGAGACAGACGGCAATAGAGTTTTCACAGAAGAAAGGGAAGTCCTGCCTGGTGTAGGGCCTGATGAAACAGTGGGTGCCTCTTTAGGTCCCCAAACTGCAAAGCCCTGCCCGTCATTCAGCTATCAGGAATAAGGTCTTTTGCATGCTGCTTCTGGGTAGGGACGTGTGATCTCATGGGCTCACGGGGAGGCCTCCTCAGAGATCCTGTCACCTGTTGAAAGCCCTTGACATGGCTTTAGCTCTTGTCACTATTTAGTCTTGTCTGTTGGTCCTCTCTGCTCTGTCCCACAGACTAGTAAGAATGTACTTACCAATACGAACTGTTTCTTTCTCTATTTTGTTCTCACTCAGGAGCCCCAAACTACTGTAATCCACAACCCTGACGGAATCAAGGTATTCAGAAAGAATCAACCCCATTTGCTTTGATAAGATTACACATCTCATCAAATGCCCTGTCAAAACCGAAAAGAAAAGAAAAAAAATGGCCCTTTTGTCACCACATGCTCCTTCAGGCCTAATTCATCTTGAACTATATGTAGACTTCTTTCAGATTAAAATGAATGACAGCCTGAGAGAGAAATCAATGATCCCTTAGTCAATAAAAAATAAGGGTCAGGTTGAACATTTACAGAGTCTTTGTGTTGAGATGACTGTGTATCTTAAGCAATTCCATGTGGTCTTTCTATTCCTCCGTGCCTGTTTGTGCATTGTACGATAAACACACACAGCATGAAATTTCAGAATTTCTTGCTATCTTCCCATCATCTTCTGAAACAACGAGTGGGTATTTCTTTAATGTAATGTTGCTTTTGAGCATTTCAGTTGTCCTCTGTTCTATTGTCACAGTGGTTCTGTTGCTGTTGTTTCTGTTTGCTTGTTTTTCGATTCCCTGTATTTGATGATATTGATGGTGGTGTTACTGTGTGCCATGAATTTGAAGAGAATCAGGGAGTTCTACTTCTTGTTAAATGATTATTGTCAATCTAAATGAATTATAATAACAGATATTTAAGTATTATGCTGAATGAAGACTACTGTGTTCCACCTATTGTGAATTATGGTATACTGTGTTCATACCAACACTTGCATACATGTTTAAGGGATGAAAGGAGACATTTTCTAAGTGTATTCTATGTCCAGTTTATAACTTCTTGTGCTCTGTCATCTCTAAAGGAGGGAAGATGCATCAGACTTTTCTAAATTACTGAATATGGTCACAGGTCTTGTCCTTACTCTAATCATTGAAGGATCAAGAATCTCCGGTTCAATATTTAGTTGACCCATGTTGAAAACATGAAATGTTTTGTCTATAAATCTGTGATGTACATTAGTGTCATGACACTGGAAATGTTCCAAGTCCCAAAAAGGTTTGAGGTAGTCAGGACCAGCACATATGAGAATAATCCCATTAATGGCACTCTGAAATGATAGCCCAAGCATAGCAGCTGGAACAGACACTACCGTAATCCTAGCTCTGTCATTTGTAAGAGTTGCTGCATGCTATTCATTGCTTATAAGAATCCATTTGTTTTTAAGTGCATGGATTTAACCTTCATTTTGAGTTTTCAAGTCTGAATGCTACATCACATTAAAGAAATGCATGGATGCCTTTTTTTTTTTTTTTGTATTTGTGGAGACTCTGGACATTAGCTAGTTTATCTTTTGCCTTAAAAATATATATGGTATTTACATGAATAGATGGCTTTCTAAAAATACCAAATCTATAAATGGACACTGACTGGAATTTTTTTTATTACCTTTGAAACTCTGTTTTCCAACTGTAAATTATTTTCAGCTCTCGCCTTTAATTATTCCAAGTGGAAAATGAATACCTAACAAATCCTGCAGCATATCATTACTAGAAAATATTTCGTTGGTATATTTTAGTGAGAACATTCATAAATCTGCTTTATGAAGTGCATCTTACCGCCAGTAGCTGCAGTGCACTTTTAAACGAGCTTACTGTTCTTCACCTTAATTTGTAGTTTTTATAAAGAATATCATCTTCTCATTGTGGGAAAAGATATCTTTTTCAACGACTAAAACTTTCTGAGTTAAAAAAAAACGGCAAAAAAGTCTAATAATTTCCCTTAAAAATAATTTTTTTGTTATGATTCCAGTGTCCTAAACATAAGCCTGAAACTTTCTGACAACTTTGTTCAGTCTGGCTCAGCTTGATAGCCCTACCTTCTGAATCAAATGATGGAGGAAATGCCTTTTCTCAACAAAGGTCGAAGGTAGAGAAATAGCAGCAAATTCTGTACTTGACGTGGTGCCCACCACAAAGAAATTCTACTTACTGATTGGTTTGTTAGGGATAAAACCATGTATTTTAAACTCCAGATTCATTCTGCCAGAATATTCCCTTTCTCCTTCCATTTCTCACACAGTGTGAGGCTCTGTAATGTGAACTCATCTTATCCAGTTCTTAAATAAACTACATACTTCTTCTGCTTCTACAAATCACGTGGACTCATCTTGCATCAGTGACTAGGCGACCAGAGTACTCCCTTCAAAATGTTTGCATCATATGACATCTTGTTTCTGTTGGAAATCACTTGATATATTTGTCCATTTGCATGTCAGCGTATGCACACAGCCTGCTGAAGAAATTTGCATGATATGTATGTATCACCAGCCAAGTTTGTCATAAGAGTCAGCCCTTCACTGTATGAAGCTGAAAACTGTGTTTTCTTCTGAACAGGAGTCCACTGAGAGCTCAAACACCACTATTGAGGATGAAGACGTGAAAGGTAGGCTTGAGCCAAAAAATGGGAAAGCCCTAACTCAGAGCTCCATATCCATCACAGCGAAGCTTGTTCCAAGTAACCAGTAAGTTTAGATCAGGAAGAAGGCTTATCCCAGAAGAAATCCATTTTTGTTTTATGAATACATTATTCTGAAAAATGAATCAGTCTGTGAATACGTCAATTTTTTTTCACATTTTATGTGTTTTAAATTTAAACATGGAAGCTGGCAAGCATATTGTTGACATCTCAGCTAACGATGACTGATTTTAAACACATCAGTCAGAAGTAGCATAAAATACATATGCACTTTAGGCATGTCATTAAAACTTGTATAGAAGGCTGTATTCAAGATTATATTTAAAGGAGGTGATATGAAAATATGCTAATTTGTTTTAAACTTTTGATGGTCTCCATTGAACGCCAATGGAGTTTTATGTTTGGGAGCCTTTTGGCCTAGGTTTTATATACTTTCTTAATATAGTCTTGACATCTGTTTCTTTTTGTTTGTCAAAGCTTTCTAGCTATTGAACTCTCAGAACTACTGCACACACTCAATATGCACTTATATTATTCTACTTCCTTTGACCACGTGGCTGGCCTTGAAGTGTTAATTTTTGCTTCAGTTTCTTTTGCAGCTTTGTCTTCGTGTAGTTCAGTGTGTGCAACTTCATCTTCAGCAGTTCATTGACTAGAAAGTATTCTGGGAGAGATTTGTAACAATAAAGACATTTAAAATAATAAAGAATAAGAAATATTTTTGAAGAATTGAAAAAATGTGATTCATCAGTTAGCTAAATCTTAACTAGGAATTACCTTACGTACAAATGTCATTAAAGGCTTATTAGGTGGCATTAATAAAATAATGTCTTGAAGAAAAATAAATGCACTCATGTTATAGAATAAATAACCAGGAATTCTCAGATCAGGAAGAAATATGGACAATTTAGGAAATAAAAATGGCTTCAGATTAAGTTGACAATCACCTCTGCTGGCCTTTTTTTTCTTGGTGTAGGGAGCACTGGCAGTATTAATATGTACTCTTTATATTATTAGCACACTACCCTGCCTCTCTTAAAGGTAGCCACTCGTTGTTTCTTTGAGTGCAAAAGTGGATAGCGTGTCAAGGATATGACTAAGTCTATTTATCCCACTTTGGCATTGAGCTAAAATTTGGACTGAATAATTTCATGAGTCTTTGATGTTAGATAAAGACATTTTTGTTAACCAAATAAACAGATGGACCATTTAGCTTTGTCAGTGATTCAGGAAGCCTCATCTTTTAAGTGTTTTAGATTAATTAGCTCTTCAACTAAATAAAATGTGTTATGTGATTTTGATACTAGCTTATGTAAGTGTTTGGTGGACACTCCTAGAGCGATTCTGGGTTATTGTGCACTGGAACAAAGAGTCGAACAAAGGATGCTGCCGCTGAAGTAAAAACAATTTATTAAAAAAAAAAATTAAATTTCCAACAGATGCGGCAGGCCAGGGGAGAGGGAATCTCAGAGCTCAAAAAGCTGTGCCTCATAGATGATGGGGTTTTGTATATCACATAATGTGAGCTTTCTGGTTCATTTGCACAGCCTGGTCTTTTTCACATGTGCACTGTTACATGCAGTTCTACATACAGTTTCATGCATTCCCTGTTTCCCTTGAGGTATGTTTAATTATTATAATGAGCCATAGGCCACTTTAAACACTCTGCAGTGTCGTGTGCCCATTCAATGGCAGGGTTCTGTTGGCCTCGGCTAAGGGTCTTCTCCAGCCTCCCTCGTTGCCAGCTAGGTTTTCTCGTATGTTCGTTTTTCAGCCATTGCTGAGGCCTGCCAGGCCTTAGTCTCCAGCCTGTTCTCTGACCTCAGTTTTTAATCAAGTGTCTGGAAAGCTACTCATTATCTACCAGAGGGACTGGATCTTTAAATAACTGAGTGCAGCAAAGGGAATACAACATCTCAATATATGTAGTTCATCGACCTAGGACATTTCCACACCTTGGTAATTATGAGAATAGCTTTAATTTGTAATGCTTCTCATCTTAATTTGACTTGAGCTATTAAATACTTGCTCAGGATAAGTTACTTTAATTTATGTAAATATCAATGTTTAATAGGAGTCTCTCAGTTGGGCATGGTAGCACACACCTGTAATCCCAGCAATCAAGAGGCTGAGGCAAAAATAATGGAGAGTTCAAGACCAAGTGTGGATATAAAATGAGTTTAGACTTGCCCAAAGGACATAGTGAGACCTGTCTCAAAGAAACAAGTCAAAATGAAACAAATCAAAGGTTCCCTCAGGAATTTGAAGAAGTGAGGTACTATTTGATTTTAGAGTTATACTGAAATTACACACAGCAAATATTAGAGAAATGAAGTATAACATTAAGATTAAAACGTGTAATGTGAGATTAAAAGAAGTATCTAGTTCTGCACACAGGATAGTGTCATTTATTTTCTGGAATGTAATGAATAAATTATATTTCTTCTTGATTGTACTCGTGTAGAACAGGCCAGAGTCATAGATACTCACATTAGGCCTTCTCCTGTCTTCTCTGTAACACTTATGCAGCCATTTGATAGCTGATCCTTTTAAGGCTGTAGATGCTAGAAACCTTTAGGGCCAGAAGGTGCATCAGAAGATCCAGGCATCATTCTGGATGTAAGGGTTTAGGAGATGAGGGAAACAACTTGAATGCATTTACTTTCTTGGTGATCTCCCTTTGCAGGAATCCTTCCCTCTGTCAAGACATTAAATAATTCCTCCAAGAAAGGCCTGATGTTCTTAATTCATGTGGATAATTTTGCTCTGCTCACCCCAGGTTGCCATACTCTGTGTAGTTTAGTGGGAAGAATGTTTTTTGTCTTGCTCTATTAGAAACCAAAGTTACATAGATATCTTCCCTGTAGGAACTAATAAAGGCCATTATATAATTTGAACAAAGCTATAACCTCTATGCATGAGTATATCACATGGAGAAGATTCCTTTACTTCTACTGCCCATGCTGTCTGAGCAAGGCTGTATAGAACAATGTTACTCAGCTGATAGCCCACACCAGACAGCAGTCTCATCTAGACAGGTTTCTGTAGCACCATCCTAGTTGCTAGGACCTGTTCTTCCCTGAAACAAATCTGGCAGCAGCACATACATTTACACTGTCCATTTACACTGTCACGGAGGCACATGGCCCTTGGTACAGTATCACAAGCTTCCCAAACCAGTGCCTGGCCCTCATCAGCAACCCAGGAAATGAACATTTCTATTTTCCCTCTACTGCAGAGAGCATGGGTAGCTCACACACAAGGTGACCTAATCAAATAAATAAATTAAGTACCATCAACTACTCCCAACATCTTGGGCATAGCAGGGACTGTTTACCACTAGGGCCATCTGCTTGCATAAGAAAGCCAAAGCAGTAAATAGACAAATGGAGCTTTGTGGGCAGGGAATATGGCTCACTCTGGATGACAAGACTGGAAAAGACCTGTTTCCATTTAGGCCTGCTTGTTAAGTTTCCCTTCACAGTGGCTTGGGTTCTTCAAGGCTCCAGTCCAACTGTTAGTTTTAAACTACCTACGTTATCTCGGTTTCTTCATTCATTCAGTAACTACTCACTGAATGGCTACTTTTCACCTCAGCTCTTTGTGAACTAATCATGGTCAAGAGATTTCAAAGATGTGGAGCCAAAACATTCTTGTGTATGTTGTACAAGAGCTCCTTTTCTAGAAGATAGGCCCATTCCTCCTAACTCAGTAAACAGTAAGAGAACAATGGAAAAGTGAGACTCAAGATCTCTCCATGATTTAGCCAAGAGTCCTTTGGTTTGGCTTTTTTTTTTTTAATGGGTTTTGTGGTGGTGGTGGTGGTTCTGTTTTTGTTTATCTTGTTTTAAATATATTTAAGAATCTGAGTATGCTGCTACCTTCCTCTAATGCCAATACTCAAGAGGCTGAGGCTATAGGATTGCTAGTTAGAGGCCAACCTCAGCGATGTAGAAAAATCCTGTTTGTCACAAAACGAAACAATCGAATCAGTCAACAAAAATAAAGAATTACGTCATGGCCACCTGTTCCTTCTCTGGCGTGCACTTGTCCCCCAGGCTTTGCTTTGTCTAATCTTAAAAATCTCCCAGATGAGAATAAGATTCTTGTTCCCTTTATCCGAAGGCTGAGTGCTCACATGCTAGTGCCAGCATGTTGCGCAACTTCCTAGTATTGTCTTGTGTTCAGAAGCCAGACATTATTTTTGATGCTGTGTCAGGAAGCTCAATGGCTATTCAGTGTCATAGAGAGTTAGTAATAGTTTGACAGTTAATGGAATAGTGTCTGAAAAAAAAAAAAAGGGACAGTTACCACCATAGATGGAAAGTGGTCATGACCATGATACAAAATAAATTTCTCCTGCTAAAACTAACTGTCCTCAAAATTATTAAGCCACAGTTGTTGAACTAGCTGCTTGCACTTTGGATACATTTCTAACTTTACATCAATTTCTAGTTTTATCAACTAGTGTCACCATCAGCCTTTCACTAATGACTGTCATGTCTAACAGTGCTCCTTTCTATAGGTATGGGGGTACGTTTCCACACTGTCTGCATTTGAAGACTGTCCTTTGGTTTGTGGCTGTAGCCACGGTTTGCAGGGCCTGTCGCTGTGTACCGCCATGCCTCTCCACCTCCTAACCCACTCAGCATCATTGCTCAACGTCATCTCCTTCCTGATGAGCACACGTCTGTTTTGCTCCACCTGATGCTCTTTCCCAGCATGCCAGAGCTGTGTGTCACCTGTGGAAGTTGGGCTTCTGTGTGTCCTTGTCATCTGTCCCTCATCCTGCTTCCGGCATGTCACTTCGGCTCGCCACTCAGCAGTCACTCACTCGGATCTCTTGCTGCATGCCATCCACCTTGCAGGTCTAGCCCAGGGCAGCTCAGCACAACAAGCAGAAACTGCTACCTCTGAGGTTGACTGGCAGGGGCTACATCCTTTCTCTCTTTCCTGGGGTGATGGTAAAGAAGCTGTGTGGGCTGCTTCCAGAAAGCCCTATTAAAGACAAAATGCTGGACCCTTATCACCTGCATGTGATAACACCCATTGTTAACCTGAGTTGATCTATCCATCTCTTGGTGAATGAGCTTTGTGTATGTGTCTTGTAAATGTACGCATTGGTGTACAATGTGATCACCAAGTAGGTAGACTCAGTGACGCTTGTGGACTGTTGCTTTCAGGAATTATCTTCCTTTCTGTGCGGGGCTTCCTGGGGTAGAGGATCAAATGGTGTTGCCCTTCTTCAGGCCTGCATGCTACTTGTCACTCAGGGCTTCTCTTGCTTGCACCTCCCACTTGCAGAAGACATATGAATCAAGAAACCCATTTGGTTAAGGATTAGGGTAATTGTGCCATGCCATTAGCCTAAAGTGTCTTAGACAGCCTGTACTAGATACAATAATTGCTTTTTGATTTCCAACCCAAAATTTGATTTTTGATGTTTTTAAGGAAAATAATTTGTCAACATGCGTGTACTTACCTGCAAAGCCTTTATTATTATTATTATTATTATTATTATTATTATTATTATTATTATTATTAACAGGTTTTTTTCTGTGTAGCCTTGGCTGTCCTAGACTCTATTTGTAGACCAGGATGGCCTCGAACTCACAGAAGTCCTCCTTTTCCCCACTGCCTCCTTGAGTGCTGGGATTACAGGCGTGTGCCACCACACCCAGCTAACACTTTAGAATCTTAAAGGATCAGAAACATGGGATTCACGCAGAACCTACTGTGCTTGACTCTGCATGCATAAGTGTTTTTCTTTTCTCTGGATTTTCTTCTTTCAATATGCTCCTCTGCTTTACCCAAGAGAGTGTGGACTCGATGTTTCTCTCAGCACCAGCTGCCTCCTGTCAGGCTTTGAGTCTTGAGTCTATCAGGGCTTGTGTGTCTCATGCTTACGCAGCCTTTCTGACAAAATGCAGGGTCAGAACTGTTCCTGGCCCAGTTAAGAGAAAGAGAGCGGCCGGGAGGACAACAATACTATATAGGAAAACAAACTCACTTTACATTTTAATAAGCTGTAGACTTAAAGGTCCTATAAATACCTTTTTTTACAATTTTGTAAAGCTTAGAAATAGCTGTAGGGAGGCTGAGGACTTAACTCAGTGGTGGAGCACTTGCCTAACCTTTATGAGACCTCAGGATTAATCCCCAGGACTGGAAAAAAAACAGATACATATGTATGTAAAAATATATCACCATTTTATAAAATAAGAATACTAAACACATATATAGTTAAGCACCATGCCCACATGTTCCTCACCTGCAAATTCAACCAAGGATATAAAATTTATGCAGGAGGACATGGGGGAATGACCCTGTCCCAAAATAAAAGATGTCAAGAATAGTCAGACAAAACCGTGCTGAGCATGCGTGATGTCATCATCACCCAACCCAAACAGGACACGTGTTTGCGCAGGATTTGCTTTTCCACCATGGTAGGTATCCTAAGTCATCTGGAGGTGACCTATAGTACAGGCGGGGTGCAGGCAGGTTACACTCAGAACTATCCCTGTGTGCAGGTGGCTTGAGGCTCCTTAGATTTGCTGTCTGCAGACAGCATGGGAATTCTCTGTGGATGTGTTTCGAGATTCCATCTACCAGCTTCTAAACCTCGATTTGGTTATAACTAAGAATTTTGATAATTCAGGATCTTTAAAATTTGTTACTGACGGTTAGTAATCTAGAGTTTTAAAAAGATGCAGGGTATCGTGGCATACACCTGTGTTCCCAGCTCTCAGGAGGTAGAGGTGAGAGGTAGCTAAGTTCCAAGCCATCCTGAGCCACACAGCCAGGTATCAGTCATGACATAGCCAGGTTTCAGCCACCCTGGACTACAAAAGGGGGCCCTATCTATAAATGTAGAAATATTGATCAGACTCACCATGAATAACATCAAACATTCCATAGCTAGCCAACCTCTGTTAGTTATAATAGAGTTGTATAAGTGTTACATTAAGTACAGAACTTTCTTGGTTCTATTTATGTGTTTGTTTTTTCTACTACCTAACATGGTCCAATTTAACAGGGGCTAGATTTAGAAGTGTATATAAATTATAAAGTATGTTATCACATTCTCCGTCTCCTCCATCATTTCATAGTGTAGTCTTGCCACCGTTTTTTGTGATGTGAAATATAAAAGGTCAGCAGGAACCTGGCTGGAATCAAGAGTTTGCAGCCTACTTCTAATTCTGTCCTTTATCCAACTTGCTTAGACCAAGTCACTTAACTTCCCTATAGTTCCAATTAGCTTTTTTTTTTTTTTTAAGAACACAATTTAGATACTGAAATCCTTAAGGCAGGCTTTTAAGCTTTTTTCCTATACTACAGTGACGTGATACTGTTAACAGATTGTTAGTGGATCTATTTCTTGCAGCTTATGCAAGTATACATTTTAAAATAATGTAAAAAACTGTAATAAATATACATATGTCATCAGTTACAACATAAAGTGAGTAGTTTAAATACATTCTAGTACAAACTCTTATGGGGGTATATTTTTATTGTATAAAATTATCAGCCATGCAAAAATATGACAGCAAAATCTAGGGGCTAGAGGTTTGGATTAGTGCGTAAATATGAGGACCCAAGTTTGAATCCCCAGAACCCATAGAAAAGCAGACACACAGCATGAACATCTATAATCCTGACAGAGAGGTGGGACTTGGAGGTGGGAGAATCTCTCAGGCCAGCAAGCCTGGGGAACCTAGCCAAAGAACCACATGGAGAACCTGTCTCAAGCAAGGTTAGGAGGTGAGAACCAAAGCCTCAGGTTCTCCTCTGATGGTACACATACCCAGTATATAAATGAAACAACTGTTTCTAAACCTAGTATCGAGAACCACTAGTTGAAGCTGTTCTTTCCCCTATAGAAGTTAAACCTCAGTTATTTACTGTGTTTTCTTATGGATTTTGTATAATTCTAGAATTACCATAAAAAGTAGTTCCTTAAAGTGCTGTCTCCTTCAGAGTTTGTACTGTTTTCTGCTAATAAATATACCTGGAAATTCTGTGAAACTCAGTGATTATATTGTGATTCTTCCTATAAATTAAAGAACCCCCAATATGTTTCCTGCTGTGAATTTCTAGAATATTCTTTCTCAGTTTAATTCAAAAGTAATTACATAGTTTTGTCCCCTGCCCCCTTCATGCCCACTCGTCCCTGCTTCCCTTCCAAATCCACAATCTCCTCTTCTTTAACCAATGCTGTTATATGTCCAAATGAGTGAACATATGAACGCAGCCTGCCAAACTTGTTTAGTGTTGCTGCATCTGTATAGTTTTAGGACTGGCCACTGAGTAAGAGATAACCAGTCAGAAACCTCATTCATAATTGCTCGCTCCTCTTTCTTTATGGTAAGGGAGACATGATTAAATGTCTCCAGTTTTAATCTCTGCTCCACCACCTCCTGACCACACGAGCTTACGCAGAACTAAGTTCACTAAAGCACAATTTCCATGTGCCGGGAGGAGACAGTGGTATTATTTTCTGGTGCTGAGAATTAGATTAAAAGCACTTGTTGCTCTAGCAGAGGACCCAGGTTTGGTTCTCAGTAACCACATGGACACACAGCTTTCTTGGACTCCAGTTTCAGGACATCTGAAGCACTTGTCTCTCTTTAACCCAGCACCAGGCGCACACAAAAGCTGACCAAAACAGCTCAGCTTCCTGCCATTGCTGCCTCTGCCTGCCTCCACTTCATGCCCGCGCTGGGGTTTTCAGCCATTAAAAAAAAAAAAAAAAAAAAAAAAAAAAAAAAAAAAAAAGAATGGATTCAAGTAGTTTAAATATAGTCCTGTCTGTGGGAATTACCCGTTACAAGCAACTAGAATTTCATACGTGATGGTAGTGATGTCCTTATGTGAACTTTTTGTTCATTTATTTGTTTGTTTGATGTGAGACAGAGTTTCTCTGTGCTTTCAAAAATTAGCTTCAAACGCCTAATCTCTTTGCTTTGGCCTCTACAGTTCTGTAAGCATAGCGCTCAGCCACACACCTGACTTTTTAGGTTAAACTTCTAATGCCCGTATTATTCCTTGTTTTAGAATTATGTCAGTATTATCCAGAAACCAAGAACTAGAAAACAAAAGACAGGCTGTACCTCCCTACAGGGAAATTTCACTGCCCCATCCCTGGACACAACACTTTTAGAAATTCGAGAAAACCAAAAATGGCTAAGGGCAGCTATATCTTTGATGATTCCGAGGTCTAATATTAGGTCGGATCCTTCAAGGCTGAGCTGTATGCTGGAAATAAGCTTTAAAAGGCAAACAGAAAAATGTGAACGCTAAAGGCAGAAATACGGAACTAACGGAGGCGAAATCCCACAGGGGCTGAACTGCGCCAGGTGGGGAAGTTACTGAGAAGCTCAGGATTTGGGCTTTGAAGTCAAGTCAGCAAGCGTCAGGTTTGCCTATCAAGGGCTTCTCGCTAAAGCAGTATTAAAGATTGACTGTCACCCTGGTGCACAAATAGGTATTTTCTTCCTAAAACAGTTGTGAGTTAGGCAGTGCATCTTTATTTCTTTTGTGAGTCCTGTCCCTGTGCACATTCTGCTCAGGCTTCCCTTCTCTCCAACCTGGAGTCAGGATCCTAATGTGACATTCACCAATCACTTCCCCCGCCGGCCACACGGCAAGAAACCTGGCAGAGTTTAGAATTCACATCCCACTTCTGTTATAGATTGCTATACCAGGGATACTCTTAACATTTTGCTTTCTTACCTTTAAAAGTTTAGGTTCCTAAAGCCTGGGCCAGTGCTTGATAGAAAACCTGCCAGATACACATTTTTGCCGCCAACTTAATGGAAGAGTTATACATATTGTTACAAATCACAGGATTGTACTGGGCTCAGAGAATCTAGAAGTGCCCATGAGGTTCAGGGTGGTGGCTCACAGTGGGACTGCGGCTTCATAGCTGTGTAACATCTCTTAGCTCCCAGCTGTTCTTCTGAAAGACTGCATTAGTAAGATTTATTTCCTGGGTGGCGTTTTCACCAAGATAATGTCAGGTAATGTCCCCAGACACTCTGTGGTCATTTTTTTGTTTGTTTGTTTTGACAAGTGTGTGTCTAATAAAAACTTTGAACCAGGTGGGTAGTGGTGTCACAAACCTTTAATCCCAGAAGTTGGGAGGCAGAGGCTAGCCTGGTCTACAGAGGTAGTTTCAGGACAGCCAGGGCTACAGAGAGAAACACTGTCTTGGAATATCAAACCAAACCAAACAAAAAACAACCAACCAAAAAAAAAAAATTGTTCACCCTGGTACACAAATAGGTGTTTTCTTCTTAAAACAGTTGTGAGTTAGGCAGTGCATCTTTATTTCTTTTGACATATGCTGTGTTCCGATAGCCATTGCTGGGCAGAGATGGCCGGTTTTTACATTTTCAAAAGCCTATGGCTGGTAAAGAAGGGCAGCCTGAGTGATGAGTCTTGTGACTGACTTCACTGCGGTAGAACCGACACCTCTGCCAGAGCCCTGCTGCCCCTCTTGTCACATGCCTGTGATCACATTGCCACCCAAAAGACACTGATGGCAACGTGCAAGCTCCTTTGAATGGTTGGTTTAATCTACTGTAATTAGAACGGAAAATTTTAAAACTGTACTGAAATGTAGCCATTCCATAACTTTTCATTATTATTTTCTTTCCCTTTCTTTACTTCTTTCTTCCTTTCCTTCTTTCTCTGTTCCTCCCTTCCTTCCTTCCTTCCTTCCTTCCTTCCTTCCTTCCTTCCTTCCTTCCTTCCTTCCTTCCTTCCTTCTTCTTTTTCTTGACAGTATTTCTCTCCTTACTCCTGGCTGTCCTAGCACTTGCTCTCTAGACCAGGCTGGCTTTGAACTCAGAGAGCCACCTGTCCCTGACTCCTGAGTGCTGGAATTAAAGACATGAATCACCACACCCCAGCCTCATTATTGTTTTCCTAGATACACAGGTAGATGGTACATATAAATGTATTTTACACCACATACACCACACCTAACACATTTTTAAAGTGTTAGTACACACCGATACCCCCACAAAACACCCTCCATTCCTCCTTCCTCATTCTCTAGACTCTGATTGCAGTCTGCAGGGTCTTGATCAAATTGCATTTCTCTAAGATAGTAAATCCCCAACCTCCTTTTCGTATCTGTGTCCAAATGCATGTATAAATTATAGATCGAATTTGACATAACTGTGTCCAACTCTAGCTCCCTCAGTATACCTGAGTCATCAGACTTGCTTCTACCTCAGCAGATTCAGGATACAAGCTGTAGTGCTTTTGTCTTGTGAGTTTGGATTGGCTTTTGTTTGCTGATTCCTCCTCCATCCCTTTGGCCCAAGATAACAGCGTCTTTGCCTACTTACTGGCAGAGCGTCTCCTCTGCCTGTTCTGTTTGCAGTCTATTCTTAACACACTATTCGAGTGCCACTTTAAAATGTAACAGTGTTCAGCTTAGGATTCTCCAAGTGCTTTGCTAAGAATCCATTAAGAGCGTCATCCCGACAACCCTCCCCTTACCGCCTGACCTCCTCTCTATTACATGCATTGCAAGAGCTGTCTTCCTGGTGTTTAAAGCAAATTTCTGCCTTAGTACCTGTGCACTCACTAGTCATTCCTGCTGTGTCCTGGTACACATTTCCATGTGGTCTTGTGCCTCTTCCTTTCTAGTCTCTTATCAGATGCTGCCCTGTGTGTGAGGTCTTCCACAGAAAGTTCATTTACAAGCGCACACCTCCAAAACCCAGCCTTCCTCATCCCTTCCTCTCTCGTTCTTCTCTCCTATTTGTGATTATCAGAAATACGAGCTTACTTATACGGTTACTGCCTCCCTTCCCTACACTAGAATGTAGGTTTCCTTAGGGTAACTTAGGTTTGTTTATTTGTTTGTTTTCATAGAATCTGAGATAAGTGTTGGGTAGAAGCAAGAATAGTTACTTACTTAACTGATAAAGGAGGGGAACATATTGTGTACCAACCAAACCATGCCCTAACAGCCACGAAAATATCCAGGACGATTTGACTCTTAAACACACATAGCAATCGTTACTTCCTTCTATAGGTTCTTGTAAACATGACACTATGCCTCGTAATCTTAGTGTTAAAACACAGAAAGGATGTGGAGGTGAAGTTCAGAGAAGTGAAGTGCAGAGCGCTGGCTTAGCTGCATGAGTCCCAGAGCCCCTGTTGGCATAGGCACAAAAAGGCACAAAAACTAGAAAGTACTGTTTTAAATCATAAGTAGTGTAAGTTCATTTGCTTTGGGACAGAGCATGTGCTTTTGGCGTCTGTTGTTAGTGTGCTGTGTCAGAAATATAGATACACACGTTTGTGTTCTTCGTTAGTATCAGAATTTATTTAAGAACAGTAGATTCACAAGATGCAGTACTTTCAATGGCAGCAGTATTAGCCACATCATACCATTTAATTTGATAGCCCAGAAGGCAAATGGGTGTTGTATTTGAGTCTTATTTAGGTAACAGTAACTCTCAGATGACGTGTTACACACCACACTGTGATGCGTGTGTGTGTGTGTGTGTGTGTGTGTGTGTGTGTGTGTGTGTAGGTTAAAGAATGCAAGGATTAAGAGGCAAAAGATTCTAGGAGACTCCAAGAGGCCTGAGAAGCAGAAGCTGGAGAACTAATGGAGATTCTAGTTCATCTGTATTGCTATGACGATTAACCAAACCAAGCCTGAGGTCTTGCAGGAAAAGCTGCTGCGGCTGTCGTCTGCAGAGTCAGGCAGGAGCTGCTGTGGCCACCACAGCACCGGGCAGAACTACCGAGTCAGGTTCAGCTGAAGAGGTGAAAAAGAAGGAAAGACAAATGGGTAGATTGGTGGTGCCTCCCAATGAGTGAACAGGAAAACAGACTGAGGTGCCCAACCATGGGGAGTGAGTGGAGATTAACCCCGGGGGCAGTCAGAATGTATAGAAAAATCCCTGACATGTCCTGTGTATTAGGCCGCATTTTTCATTGGCAGGCATGCTTGTACTCAGCTTGGGCCCTGTGAGAGACAGCCTTAGAGGGCGCTCCCCCAGCTTCTCATCAGAAGTTACAAATCACTATCACCGCCCCTCCCCCCAAGTTCTTTCTTGTAATGGAATCCTGTTATTATCTTACTCTCAGTTAATGTAAGGTGAGCATGAATTTCCTGGGTGGGGTATTAGTTATTTACCAAACAGATTTCAGTGATATCTGATGAATGCTTATCCTTGTAAAGCTTATTTTTTATTTTTAAATTTTTATTACATTTATTTAGTATTCATTCACTCATTTCGCATGTGCATGGGTTACAGGGAGGACCCAGGTCAGTTCTCTCTTTTCACCATGTGAGTTCCAGGGACCGAACTCCGGTTATCAGGTTTAGCAGCGCTTGGCATCAGGTTCAGTTATCTGCTGAGCTGACTCACTGACCCTTTATTTTCACTTTTTTTTTTTAATTTTACATTTACTTTTTATTTATTGTGTGTGGGTGCACAAATGTGGAGGCCTGACCTACATGTAGAGGTCAGAGGACAACTTGCAGGCCTCCTTTTCTCCTGTTGTCATTCTTTTTTAATCTATTTTATTTGGGTTCTTATACATCTACCTTCTTTCTAACCTTTAGTCCATCCTAACCCTTCTAACCCCTCAACACAGGTGGGAGAGAAAGATGGGTAGGAGAGGAAGGGGTGTAGACCTCTATAGTTTACTTCCTGCTGATTAGGGTCATTGGGGTCTTTAGGGCAATTCCAGTCTTCATCTCCTCAGGATATGTACAACTTCTTCCCTCTTTTCTCCTCTTGACAAAAACAGCAACAGCAGCAGCAGGAGCAAGAACCGGCAGGAGGAATAGCCGCTCCTTCTCTCTGGGGGCTCTTTTTACACCCTCCCCGGAGTCCCCAGAATTAAACTGTCTTCAGCTGGCAGAATATGCATGAGGGAATATACACCCCTGCCAGAGCATGCATGAGGGAAATAGTTGCTACATATGTGCTCTACCAGGGAGTTACATCCCCAGCCTTTTCACATTTGTTGTTGTTGCTGCTGATGCCTCTGCTACTGTTTGGACTGGAGTCTCACTAAGTTTCCCATGCTAGCTTTGAACTTTGTAACCCACCCTGGCCTGTCTCCTGCTACACTCACCTGAGTAGCTAACAGTATATGCCTGCAAAACCAGCCCCACTTCCAAAAAGCATTTCTAAATTAATTTTCTAAGCTGAATTTAGAACAGTTTATCCCACAGCTAAATTGGTGAGTCTGTGCTGCCACTGTGGGGTATCATGTTAATAAAACATTTGGGTCTGATAGGGCATTTTCATCTCTCCAAATTAAGCTTTGAAAAATATGGCAGCTAATCAAAGAAACTGCTGTAGTCTGGAGGAGTCTTATTGCTGCCGTTGTTCATATGCATAGAGACATTGAAAGAACTGCAGAGATCTACATGCCTGTGTGAGTGTGAACATGAAAAGCACAAGTAATTTCCCTCTGAACCTAAGGAAGTCTTAGACTTTGTGACAGACCAGTCTGTTCATTCAGGCTGATTGCTGTTTTACCTGCTTAACCCTGACAACCAGTAATATCAGTGGTGGTGGATAAACACAGGAACTCACTGGATAGAGTTCTGCTCACTGATCACAGTGCCATAGACAAACACCCTATGCTGCTATCTTGTCAAGAAGGTCCATAATGTCTTCATAATCTTATGGCTTAAAAACATATTCCTTAATCATCTTATTTGTCTTATACCTTTCCACTAGCGCCCCACTAATTGTTGAGAACAGATGCTCCATTACCTCACACAGTGTGGAGTCGAGGAGAGGATGGATTTGACCCCATGTTCTGTGAATTGGCCTTGCTGCTTCCTCTTCACTTGGCCTGATATCCCTTCACAGATTCTCCTTTGTAGACTCTGGAAGTTATACACTGGATAAGGATGGACTTTTTTCTCTATCCCACTTCTCCTCCTTCACCTCTTTTTTTTCCCTCCTCTTCTCCTCCTTCTCCTTCTCTTCTTTCCCATCCTTTTCCCCCTCCTCCTTCCTCTTTGTCCTCAACTCTTAACAGGAAGTGGTACCGCATGTGCTGATTCACAGAGAATACTGATACTCTTCACACTTCATGGCACACACAATCTAGGCTATTTCCAGGGCCCTCGGGTGAGTTTAGGAAGCAAAGCAGCTAGCCAGCCGCTTTTATGGGGCTCCTTTTAAATCTTTTATGTCAATGAATGCCATGAGTAACCACAGTTTCTTTATAACATAAAACATTTAAGCCTTTTTTTTTTCCTATGAAAATCTCTATCCATCCCTTCCCCCACCCCAAGACAAGGTCTCACTATGTAGCCTTTGTTCTCTTGGAATTTGCCATGTGGAACAGGCTGGCCTCGAACTCACAGAAAGCCACCTGCTCCTTTTTCCCAAGTGTAGGAATTAGGGGCATGGACCACAAGGCCTAACTTCACATTCCTTAGTTTTTAAAAGAGTGTATTATTTCATTTAATTTTCAATTCAAAGATAGCTTCAGGAATTTTTTTTTTTTAATCTAGGCCTGTGATCATGTATACTAAATAACCCCAGTATTAGGTCTTTCTGCTTCTGTGTGTGAAGTTTGTTCATTGTTAGACCATAAAAGCTAACAGGGGTAGGGCTGCTGTCACTTGTTCCTCAGTTCTCTAACAGTTCACTATTTTAAACTTCGAAGATACTCTGTATTCTAGACAAAAGTACAAAGATAGTTTTTAGTTTTTTGGTTTGGGTTTGTTTTTTTTTTTAATTTTGGGAGACTAGAATGACTGAAGCACTAAGAAATTTTAAAATTTATCACCATCAGCAGCATCAGCCTGTATGGGTGCTTTGCTCACATATATGTCTGTGCACCATGCGCATGTCTGGTACTCTCAGAGGCCAGAAGAGGGTGTCAGATGCCCTGGAAGAGTAGTCACTGTTCTTATCCACAGTGCCATCTTTCCAGACCCAAGAACTGGGTATTTTAGAATAAATGGCCTTCTATCTTAGAAACATTATAGTAAGTTTTGGAATCATTCCAATGTATAAAAAAAATTGGTGATGGGTTGCTAGTCTTATAGTTGAATAAAAAGTCACTAAGAACTTAAGCTGTTAATTGCTCAGAGAGTGCTAAGCATGGCTGGGCAGATAGGCACCTTTTCTATAAAACTACCAACAGCGTGAAAACGATCCTAATTTGTGTATTTGCCTAATGTAACTGTTCCCAAGGGTTATTTTTGTTAATGGCAGCTCGGAAAAAGACAATAAAGCCATGGGGCTCCCAGATGTGTGAAACTGGCACGGTAATTAATTGCAAATCTGGCCCAGTAATTAAGTAGTCAGTCACCTTGCCAGGGTAAGTTCAAAGGCATTTAGGTGGCTCATTTAGGTTTATGATTTCAAAATATTGAATTAATCGCCGTGGGCTCCAAAGGAACAGAGGTTAGTGATTTAAATAGCAAGCGAGTCCTGAGCCACATGAAGCTCAAGTTCCGGCCGCGTCTGCATTTGCTGGGTGGCTTAGCACGTCATTCCATTTCCCTGTCCTTCAAGTGTCTGGAAGCCAAGTGAATTACCTCTGAGAACTAAACTGCAGTGAGCATGTGGAAAAAGACTGGGTGGAACAGCATAGTGTCATCAAAGAGCAAGGACCAACAAACAGCTCCAAAGGAAACACACCACTGTTTCTGCTGCACAGCTTTGTGTTACTGAATAACTAACCTTTAGACACGGACCAATAAAGCATTTCAACAGGTGACATTCTGAAAACATCCTGCTAAAAAGCCACATTGCAGGCAGTTAGATACCTTGGGTCAGTTACCTCAATAAGCTCATTAATCAGAAATGTAAACAAATAGAAACCTCAAACTCATATAGTTGGGGTGTTTCCTTTACTCTCTTTTTCTTGAAATGAAACAATGTCTTTCAACGTTGCCTGGAAACTCCTAGGATCCCTCTGACTCTGTCATGTAAAATCGGCAGCCTTAACTCGGTGGTCCTTCTGCTGACTTCCACATCCAGATTGCAAACAGAGCAGCAGTTGGGCATCTTCCTGGTATTTGGCATCTATATAATGATTTTTAAATGCACACTGTATTTCATGTAGATTGTCTGAGTATTGTGAAGTTAGAAACATTGGCTTATATCCAAGTCTCCAGAGTACAAAATGGTCACACACTCATCAGGCAGTGCAGTACAATCACAGTTAGATTAAAAAAAAAAAAAAAAAAAGCTGGCTGTGGAGCCTCAGCAGGATAGGAGGTGACCTATGAGTAGCACGTGGAGGAGATCTCCAGACAGAATGCAGGATGGCAGGAGTGGATGTAGAGGGAAGACACAATGTCATCCAAGATTAAGGAGTAGGGAAAGAACAGAGTTCCTGGGTGCCTGGAGAACAGGTGTTAAGCAGGACAGAAAGTTGAAGGCAATGGTGGGAAGGTACTAAAGTATAGAGGGAAGGCCAAGCTTTGACTTCTGAACAGCAGACCTTAACGGGAGTGCGGCAGAATGGGCTGTACTGAGAGGCAGAATGGGCCCGGAGAAGACCCTGGAGATGGGAACTTGTGAAAGCCTGGATCAGATCAATGGCAATGGGCCCTGAGAGAAAGGACTGTCACATTCAGCAGTGAGGGGGTCTTGTGGTCCATTTTATGAAGGACTGAACGAAAAGGAGGCGCCAAGGTTTCCAGCTGGGGCAGCTCAGTGTACTGTGTTCACCGGTCAAGGTGAAAAGTGCAGACACACAGCAGGTTGAGCCGGAAACTGAACCGAGTCTGAAATGCCCTACACATCACAATGTTTAGAATTTGGTAAGCTGTAAGAAACAGGAGCACAGGGACTGGAAAGATGAGGACTCAGTGGCAAAGATTAGGCAATCCTCGGCATGTGGTTCAAAGCAGAGGAGTGAATGAGCTTGCCATGAGATATGAAGGCTGAGAATGTGCCCCGGAAAACACCACAAGTACCAAAGAAAGGCGATGACTTATGCGTGATTGTATGTGAGCACAAAGAAACCCAGCTGGGAGCCTTGGTAAATTGTAGCTCCATTAATAAAGGAGAAAATATGGGAAAGGAAAGGAGTTTAGTTCCATAGGAGTCACATGGGAAAGTTGCCTCTTTCTTTGTACAAAAGAGGTTACTTCCATCTAAATTTATTTTTACTGGGTTTTTATATTACAGATTTATTTTAGTGCTGAGGATTGAACCTGGGGCCTCCTTCATGCTCTGTCCTTCAGCCCCCTTGTATAATGATTAAAGGCTCTCTCCGACACCAAATATGGCAGTGTTGTGTATTGGAAAGCCCACTGGACTGGGAATTATAAACACAGTTTGTACATTCAAATATTTATTGGGCATTCCTCTAAGTCAGGAAGGATGCTAGATGCCGGTATTGTCGTGGTGCAGGGCTACCCCTTACCCAGAAATGGGTGACTAATTGAATGTGCATGCAAAGACAACAACACTAATTGATTTTTAAAATCAAGTATAAGACGTGTAGCTTTATAATATCCCCTGAATCTGACCTAACATGAAGTCCAAGAAAGTTTTTTAAACTAAAATATAATTACATCATTTTCCTCTTTCCATTTTTTTCTTTCCAGCTCCTCCCATCCACTCCTTGCTTTCTCTGAAAATCATAGTATCAATCCTCTTCACTTCATAGTATCAGTCCTCATCACTATTTTGTATACACACACACACACACACAAACATATACATTCAATGTGCTCCGTCTGTTTAGTATTACTTGTCTATCCATGATTTCAGGGCTGACCACTTGGTAAAGATAACCAGTTATGGGACTCATCCCTGGGGATGACTGTTTCTCCCACGCTCAGCATTCCTCAGTTGTTTGTAATTCTTTGCTTAAAGTTAAGACCCAATTAGATTTCCCCCAACCATGTTATCACATCTCTTGGCACTATTCAGGTCTTTTTAAAGGAAAATTAGTTGAGATCTGGTTTTTTAAATAAATGTAGAAACACGGGTGTTGGGAGTTTATTGAGAAGACAGGACGGCACAGATGCATGGTTGGGAATAGAAGAAGGCATGAGCTAAGAACACAGGACAGCATATATACAGGGCTGACATGAGTAGGATCTCTGGAAGGTTTTGTACTCTCTTTTTTAATGCAAACAATAAAAAGGTTATAGAAGACTTCAAAGGGAGCGTAATCTGCAGAGGTAAAGAATGTGCAAACATCTGAATGTTTTGTAAGGAGAGCAAGGAAGACCTGACTTAGTCACAGAAACTCAGGTAGGAAGCATGTTAGGGAGCTGGGGCAGGACTGAGTACTTGGACTCAGAATGATGCAGAAGTGGACTGCTGTGGAGGACTAAGAGATGAAAGCAACAGAATTCGACTAGATAGAAGAAGGGGAGGGTAATCCCTCTGGTTCTCGGCTCCTTCTTTATACGTTTGACTAGACATGAATGGAACAGCAACTAGGTCTACATAACAGGAATATGATGGCGCCATATGAAAAGCCAATGAACAGACAGGGATTGAACCTGTACGTTTTGCTTTTGTCAGTGCCAGTGACCTGAGAAGGCAGCAGATCAGTATTGCAGTGACAGCTGGACTTGTGACTTTCTTTAAACAGCAGATTACATAGGGAAGGAAGAGGTGAGAAACTGCAGTCTCATCCCGTGGTCATGTGGCCAGTATTGGAGATTCACAGCATTGCCTGGAGCTCCTCTCCTCTGTCTCCTGCATGGTCCCTCTTGTGCTTTTTCCCTCGTTAGCAGCTCCGTCCACTTGGGTTTGTATTCTCTTGAGACCTCGCGTTCCGTCCTGGTTAGACAGTAACTGACACTGAAGCAATCCTTTAGCGGTGTGTAGGCGCTGAGATATTTAGAATCTGCATAAACAGGTGTCTTTCCACAGTGTGAAGCACGGGTGTGACCTCATAAGAGAAAACTCTCTAGCCTTCATCCCGTCTGCCTCCTCTCGTCAGTGGCCATGGAACTTGACAAGCTTGGTCCGGGTAGTTGGATTTTGGAGTACGTGAAATAGTGAAATATTGAAATGGAGGCTTTTAAAATAGACTTGAAGGTACAAATCTGAAGGAAGGAGCCATGAAGGAAATCACCTGGGAAGAGCACCTGTGACTGCGTCTCTACACCAGGACACAGCTCAGAAGCAGAATGGAGTCCCACACAGGACAGCCTTTCAGCCCCTGGTGGTGGGTGCAGGATTATTAGGGGAGCATTGGGAGACACGCTGGGGGACACAGGCAGTATGAGGGGAGCAAGGCCTTCTCTTCAAAAACCTGGCTAGAAGCTTAAAGTGGAGGAGCAGGGGAGACAGCCTCCAGGGACAGCACAACTGAGCTCCCGAAAAGAGACTTCAGCTGCCCCCAGCAAACCCGAGAACGAGAGAATTCCTTACTTCTGTCAGGTTTTCCCAGGGTGGGTGAGAGGAAGTTCCACCCCACCTAAGTTAGTCTGGACTAGTCTGAATGCTAAAGGGGCAATCAAAGATAGCAGGTACTTGTAGGACCGTAGACCTACCCTAGAGTTGCAGTTAGGAGGGGAGGGGGTGCCAGCTTGTACCCATTTGCAGTGACTGTGTGCCCTAACCTTCACAGTCAGGGCTGTTGGGTTTGTTTGGTTGGTTGGTTGGTTGGTTGGTTGGTTTTTAGGAACCATGTACAGGAATCAGGGCCTGGCCTGATTCCTTACAAGCCACTGCATCTGGTCTCTTAGAGTATCTTCAAGCTGTAGTGTCTTTATCAAACAGTAATGAAGTTTGCTCCGCTATGATTCTTGCACAGAGGAAGGTGCCTTGAAGTAAGCTGATGCTTACCAATCAGAGAAAGTGACCGAAATGTCCAGCCTACACCTGGTATCAACTTTCTTCTGCCTAGGAGCCAAAGAGTTTTTGATCTTTAGATCAATAAAAAGTGTCAGAGGAACTCTGGATTTGGGTAGGGAAACGAGCCTGGTGTGTTTGTACGCCTGCATAGAAAGTGCTGTGTGGGTGTGAACTGCCTTTCCCACTTGCTTTTCTTCCTTCTCTTTTCCCACGCTATAAATCCTCAAAGCCTGCTTGGGGTCTTGCTGACAGTCTGCTCCCCCGGAGTGAATTGGTGGCACTTAGCAGGAATGGAATGCCATAACACGTTCTCCCCTCCTCCTTGGTGATATTCCCCACCTTGTCTTCCGGGACCGTCATATCTTCTCTTAAGGAAGAAGGGAGAGCAAAGAGCAGACCCCCTTCCTAGAGAACAGCTAACCAGGGACCTGGCTTAGTGGCTGTCTCCAAACCTCGCTGCTGCTGGGGGAAAGCTAGCTGCCACCCACCCCACCCTCGTGCCCTAGGTCAGGTGCTGAGCTTGTGGCAACAGCTCCAACTTCTAACCTTGGAGCACTGTACACAAGTGATTCATTTCCAGCCTTCTGCTTCCCTTCCAGGAGTCAGCTGTCACGGGCCAGGCCCAACTGTGACTCACTCACACGCCTTTGCTTAGGGGAAGTGAACACTCCAGAGATTGCTGTGTTCCAGGCCCCTCCTAAGCCAACACTCACACTGCCTCCAGGATGATACAGCACAGAGGCATCCTGCTCGAGCCCATGTGTTGCTCTGCCAGGCCAGCAGGAGAACTAAGATAGAGTATGGTCTGTGTGGCTCTGATCACACATAAGCAAATTTAAGCCACTGTAGCAAAACACCCGAAAGCTAAGGGGCGTTTGGGATACCGTGGTTCTGACTGAAAGATGGACACTCTCTGCAGCTGCCCCTGCCTCTGTCATGCTCTTGGAAGAGATGTGGGTTTCCAGGACCTCGGGAACTGTTCCTGAAGTTTCCACACTCTTTGATCTGCCTACTGAAAAGTCTCACAACCAACACTTAGCATTCTTTTTTATTCTTCTTCTCCTTCTTTTTCTTCATTAGTTTTAAAAGGTTGGTGTTGTTTTCAAATTAGTTTTCCACCCATCCTGTAACTTCCTGAAAATGTTCCTAGTTTTAAAGGAGGGTCTCGTGTGAGGAGGGAGCCTTGGTAGCCACTTCCTTAGCCTCACTCTCTGAGTGGGTTCTCACAGATGCCCTTCGTGTTCCAGAATCAGGTTAGCTGTCTTGGGCCTATGCCACAGCGTCATGCTGCCAAGGCCACAGACAGATCCATCACTTGTTGCCTAACTAAATTGAATGTACCACTGGCAGCATCCCTGCTTCAGAACTGTTGGCTGCTACTACTCCATCAGTATGTCCTGAGGATGGATATATTATATTAATCAGGCAAATGGAAAGAAACAAATATTATAGATGTGTAGCAAGGATAGGAAAGCCTGTGTTCTTCTCTTTCATACAAGTAAGAAGTTGTGCAGCTACTGTGAATTATAATAGTGGTGCTTTTATATTATAAATATTTACATTGATAGGATCCATTTTATGGGCAAATCTAATAATATTTTTATAAGATACCTAGCTACTGTATTTGTTATGTGATAGCATTATATAATCTTAATGGAAGCAAATTAGCTTTACAATTTTACTTTTTAATAAGATTTCACCTAGATAATTTGGAGTTTGAAAGTGAACACACACTTAATGCTTGTATTAAAACCTGAAGATCAGATTCATTAAAAAAAATGATTTCTGTAATCAATAAAAAATTAAAAGCAAAGGTTAACATCTTCATCATGAATGGTAATATCGTAATGCCTCACAGAAAAATCGCAAATAACTTTGTGACGCCCCCCCCAGACTGATTCTGGTGAGTGCAGTGATCCTAAAATAAAACTTAGTCAACCTCATATTTTTATATTTAAGCATAATAAATAATTAAACATAATTTCATGACCTAGAAAACCAACATTGTAAAATTAGGAAAACAGTATCAGTAGTCTCAATTGATCATATTCAGAAATGTTTTTAACATGTCTTATTGAACAAAGATTGCTTAGGCAACACAAAGAAAGAGCATATTCTTTGCTCATGAAGAACTTTCTACTTAAATAGGAGGGCACAGCTGACACAATGTACAAAGCTTAATAACAATCAAGCAAGCTATGTGCTTTATTTTTTTGTTAATTTATTTAATTTTACTTTATATGCATTAGTGTGAATGCACCAGATCCCTTGGAACTGGAGTTACAGACAGTTGTGAGCTGCTATGTGGGTGCATGGGAATTGAACCCAGGTCCTTTGGTAGAGCAGACAGTGTTCTTAACCACTGAGTCATCTTTCCAGTCCTAACACATCCCTGACACCTAAGTAGGTGTCAGGGATACTCAGGGGACAGCTCTGGCGCAGGCATTAAAAAGAGGAAAGGAACACTTGAAGCAGGTACAATTGGAGGGAATTTGCTGAAGGGGTAAAGTCCAAACCAGACCAACCAGTAATTTTACTAATTGGTAGGAAAAGACACTGATTATGTTTGATGTTTGTTGGGTTTGATAGTTTTGCTGGGGGTTTCCATCTGCTCATTGACCACATTTGTAACACCAATTCATCAGTAAAGCATAAGGTAAAGAGTTTGCTAAAGGCCATTTAGCTAAATGATGGCCTGGCACAGTGTTGATGTCCTCAGCTGGGAGGGCCAGGCAGGTTGACCTAAAGAGTAGCAAGCCAGTAGCCACCTCATGTTGGACGTCTTGGTGCACTGTACCATATTCACTCTGAGGCTAGAGGTTTGCTCTTTGGTACTTTTTAAAACCTAGCCTTTTCAGTAGAACAATTGTTAATAGAGAACAGGAAAAAAAATGTTCACAAGGTCAAGGTGATGAGGGTAGCAGAAGTGAATTAGGAGCCAGTTGTTTGTGAGCAAATAAGATGGAGTAATGCTTTCTAGAGGAACCTGAGAGCCCATTTAATTCTGGATCTCAAGGTCTGGGATGGGACCTGGATATCTGTGCTTCTAGGTGCTCCTAGGACAGGTAGGCATTGTTGATCTCCCATTTTGAGCACTAAGACTGTGGAAAAAGGGGCAGCCATCTTGCTCTAGGAGAGATGGCTCCGATACCTGCTTTTAGGTAAAGCAGCTGTGCTGTCAACCAGTCTTTTAAGTGGCCTCCGTCCTTTCTTCTCATCTGACTCTACCTTTGCTTTCAGCACGAAAGCAGGAGATCATCAAAGTTACTGAGCAACTGATTGAAGCTATCAACAATGGGGACTTCGAGGCCTACACGTGAGTAGAGACAGACAGACTTACCATGCTTCACATATTGGGCAACTGTACTTCCTTGCCATTGTATTTTTCAGCATGTCTGAAGTTCTGCACATTTAACCCCTGCTTTAACATGTTGGCAATGGCGTTGTGTCATATAAATGATAATGGGCTCTTCAAGAAGCAACTTGTTTATGATCAGAATGGCTCGGCCTCTGATCTAAGGACCCAGAAGTGGCTTTGTGAATATTTCTTTGTAATCACCCACAGTTCTGAGTGAAAGTGGGGCATCAGAGAAATCCATTTAGACAAAGGTTTAAAAAGAAAGAAAACAAATAGACTAAGAAATTCGCTCCTTTGTAGTTCTGCTAGGGATTGGGACAGAAAAGATAACAAATGGTGATGCCAAGTATTCCTTTCCCTTCTCAGCCAGTGAAGTTCAACTGTATCTGCATTTGTTGACTATGTTTTTGTATTAAGGGAAATTTTGAAGAAGAGAATTTTATGATTAATTTAAATAGTAATAGACTTCTGAATCACATTTTGTGTAAAGAAAATTACTTTGCTTAAGAGAAATATGCATTTAAATAAGACATGAGGGATCACTGTGAACCTATTTGGGGATGTAAATCCATGTTGTTGTTTTTTTTTTTCCTTACTATGCAATTCCACTGTGTGAAAGTGTTAAATGCAAAAAAAAAAAAAAAAAAAAGAAAGAAAAAAAAAAAAGAAAAGAAGAAGAAGAAAATTGACTTTAATCCCAAATTAGTAAAATGTTTCCAAGTTTAAAAGCAGGGAAAGGGAAAATGATCATACATGAGGTAAACTAACTTCCCAACTGGCAAAAGTGCTATGTGCCAAACAAAACTAACAAAACCAACTTAGAAAAGTGTTTACAAAATGTGTCAAAGGTTAGTTTTTTTGCTGATTGTGTAAGATTGGAAAGAAACAGAATTGGCAAAGGATATGAACTGACCAGTAGCAGAAAAAATATATATATAAGTGACAAAATGAACATGGTACAGTCATGTTTCTCGCTGTACACAAGCAAAGCCTGTGATGGGCTAAAGCCCTCCAAAGCTGTGAGCCCAAATAAATCTCTTCTCCCTTAAATTGTGGCAGAATCGACTAACAGAGGGATCCAAACACACAAAAATAGGCAGTGTGAAATTGGGAAGAGAGTCAGTACGTGTGGGGACTGAATCTGGAAGCTAATTCTTGTAGGTTAAGTGTGAGTATATATGTGCAAACACATACACACACCTGAACATGTGCGAGGGCATCGGCTCTTCACTTTCAACTAATAAAAATCTACCTGAGAAAAGAAGAAGTGAAGGCACTTGAGGAGGCAGGGCCAGGCAGATCTCTGTGAGTTGGAGGCCAGCCTGGTCCAGGCCAGCCAAGGCTACACAGAGAAACCCTACCCTCCCGTGGGTGGGAGTGGGGGGGAGGGTCAAGTCTGTATCCCTATTGTCGCAGACAACAGCTCTCTTTTAAACTGTGGCTTATAATACCTCTGTGCCGTAGAGATTGTTCTTTGTTTGGTTGTTTTTCCACTATAACCTTGTAAGACCTCTAAGGGTCTCTGAAGAATAAGAATGGTCTTTCAAAGCTCTTGTTGTGATAGCCACCTCCTGTGAAAGTTGTATTTTGTTTTTGTTTCACAGTCAGGGTGTAATTGTAGCCAGGAGATGCGAGGTATTTCCTGTCTCACAGTTTGAAGTAGGATATTTAAATAACCCAGTGCCCTGAGAGCCAATCACCTCACCTTTGCCTAGAAAGGCCTATCATTTGGCCTAGAATTGCATTTCTAGGCCCAAGGATGATTGAGTATTGCTTCTATTCTTTTTTTTTATTGGTAATATTTTTTCATTAAATTTTTATTTTTTATATTAATTACAGTTTTTTTAATTTGTATCCCAGCTGTAGCCCTCTCCCTCATTCCCCTCCCCCATTCCCACCCTCCCTCCCTCTCTCATCTCCTCCCTGCCCCTCTCCAAGTCCACTGATGGGGAGGTCCTTCTCCCCCTCCATCTGACCTTAGCTTATCAGGTCTCTTCAGGACTGGCTGCAATGACCTCCTCTGTGGCCTAGCAAAACTGCTCCTCCCTCGGGGCGGGAGAGTCAAAGAGCCAGCCACTGAATTCATGTCAGAGACTGTCCCTATTCCCCTTACTAAGGAACCCACTTGGATACTGAGCTGCCATGGGCTCCATCTGAGCAGAGGTTCTAGGTTATATCCATGAATGGTCCTTGGTTGGAAAATCAGGCTTCTATTCTAAGGCTTTTCAGGTTGAAAATATTTTGGTGAGGCTCTGTCGGGTAGTCCCCACGCTTTGCTCCTAACACCATCCCCAACCAAAATGTCCAGAATACTGTCAGTCTTTATCAGTCTAAAGCCTGTGCCAAGAGAGTAGATGATAGGAGTATGACTGAATAAATGATAGCTATAGATGATAGATAGGTGAGTACATAGAAGGTAGGTAGTAGGTAGGTAGGTAGATAGATAGATAGATAGATAGATAGATAGATAGATAGGAAGGAAAAATAAAATGAGAATTACACTTTCCAGTATATTGTCTCTTTTGAAAGTTGTGTTTAAAAACTTCATTATAATACTCTTTAAGACCTCAGCCAGTGTGAGGTAGTATGGAATTTGGATTCACAAACTGACAACTAAGTCATATTTATAGAGGAAATAATAATACCTGGCAGAATAAATTTCTGTTGCCATAGGAACACTATTCTTCCTACTTCATTCCCTAGGAAGAAATGCTATATATTTGACTTGAGCTTAAACATACTTGCCCAGCAGACAATCTGAGACAAAGTTCATTATTTCCCCGCTACCATTACCTTCACCACAAAGGATAACTGCTTTGATTTGTAACCATAAAGTGTTCTTCCCAGGCTGACTGTTCTGCAGTCCTTTGTCTGTGTTTTGGCTGGGTGTTTTGAAGCAGGGACTCATGTTTTCCAGGCTGTCCTGGAACTCCTGCTGAATAATGTGTGTGTAGCACCATTCCTGGTTTACCAGGACCATGATCCATGAACTAACTGTGTTACACTTTGAAGAACCATAGGAAATTAGGCATGTAAATTTGTTTTCCTGATGAACATTAAAAAAGTTTCTCTTGTATATTGGAAATTTCCATTTGAAACTAAATAGGTTCCCATCTGCTATATTTCTACTTCGGAGCAAATTAACAAATAGGCCAAAATCCTTTCTTTTATACTCAACTCCTTGCTGCCCCTCCTCCTACTCAGTACCTTCCACATACCTGCAAAACTGTCACTCATTCTTCAATTCACAGCCCCAATTTTCTTTCCTTCCTTCCTGTATCATTTCTGTCCACTATAACCTGTCTTTGAAGCACTTTGCATTGACTTTTATTTTAGTATCATGAGTTATAGTTGATTGCTCATATAGTTCATATTTAATAGTTCTATACTGAATAAGCCAATTTCTCCAAAGAAAGCCCATTGGGTTCTTGTGGATAGTTTAGAGTTATATTCTCCCTTACTGAATTCTGCTTCTGGGATTAAAAAGAAAACTATTGTGCCTGTTTGAATCATCTATTAATTTTCTTTTGAAAAGAAAATAAGCTTTAAATACACACTTAGTGTGTTTAAAGTATTTAAATCATGTAATTTCATGGACATTCCCAGAAGATTCAGACTGACATTCTATCCTTCATGTCAGTTACAATATAGGTGTGTGAGGAGGATGGAGAAAGTGGGTCCCTCAAAAGACATTCCAAAAATATTTATTTTCAAACCTAAATATGACTTGAAAGGAATTAGAGCGTGCCTTAAACTTTGAAAATATTTGAAACATAGGAAACTTAATTCAAAAGTTAGAAAACTAAAAAATTAACTTTGGGAATTAAGAAGCAAGCATCTTACAATGGAGCCGATTCTGTCTGGAGCAGCCAATTTAGTTTTATTCCTCTGTGAGTTCTTTACAAAATGGCATTTTGGAGTCTGCCTTTTGACCTTCCTTGTCAAGGTCTGTGGTAGAAATTTCTTCTTTGAGTGCTTTTTAGCACCCATCTCTTTCCTTCACTGACTGTAAATAAGAATGCTTATCACTTTTACTGTGAGCACATTCACTCGTGATATTTTTTTTTTTTCTTACTACAGAAAAATCTGTGATCCAGGCCTCACTGCCTTTGAACCTGAAGCTTTGGGCAACTTAGTGGAAGGGATGGACTTTCACAGATTCTACTTTGAAAATGGTATCCATTCTAAGTTGTTTATCTGCTTTTCCTTGAATTTCTCCCAACTTTGCAGACACTTTGGCTCTTTCCTGTAATGGGGGTTTCTACTGGCAGTATGTCCACCATGAAAACTGTTTGTTTGGAACTGAAATAACCTGTACTTCAAACCCAAAAGTCCATTGTGCTTTGAAAAATATGAAAACAGCCTTTAAGACCCAGCAAAGGAGCAGTATATGCTATATAATATTATGAACACATATTACTTGGAGTTGTTATAAAACTGTTGATTTGGAAGAAGAGAAAGCACACGATACAGTGGCTGAGCCCTGCTGAAGGTCTGGTGGACACTTTCAAAACATGCTCTGACCGGAGGCGAGCAATCAGTGTTTCCGCTCAGATCGCAACGGTCTTAATGTTTTAGTGACGCAGAGGAAACATGTCTTTCGGAAAACATACCTATTTCCAAAGCAGTTTCTGCAAATCATAAAAATTATTAATTAAGTAGGGTAATATCAAGCCAAAGGTTCATCATTAACCAGGAATTCCCTACAGCCTTAAACTTTCCATTATATTACCATGGGCTGTGATGAGAATTTAGTCTTTTTGCTAGGAGATCCTGTTGAATGAAGGAGGATTTGTAATGATAATTAGGGTAATTAGGTTCATTTGTAGTAATTAAAAGCATTGACAAGTCTCCCTTGGCATGTGTTTTTAGTGAATGAGTTTCTCTTTCTTGCATATATTATCTTTTTGCAAAGAAACAAGCAACAATAGTTAATGGTAAGTTTGTGTTAACAAGGCTTGGTTAAATATTCTCATATTCTGCATATTCCAGCATTTTGATAGAGGCATCTCATACTATCTTCCCCATCAATCAACACCATTTTATTCCTAGTACAATAGTTTACTAATCCATTATTTTTTTTACCCATTTCAACATTACATACACCATGCACTGTTATTTTTCCATAAATGCAAACTCTCCATAATAGGATATTGTTTTTGTGTAACTAACACTTCCTGTAATTTAAATAGGCATTGCCTGAGAATGAGATGCTTAGCTGGGCAACAGCTAAAATATTTCAGCCTATTCTAATCTACAAAATGCCATCGGTAGAAATTGTGTCACAATCCACAAATCTCCTGATCAAGTGATTGGAATGGGTGTATTATCCAAATACCAAAGGTTGTAGCCTGGTGAGGAGCATCTTTTAATCAGTGGCTGGTCGAAACCAGCTGCCTGAGCAAGCAGTGGCTTGTGAAGTTAGGCTGGCTGACCACACAGAGATGATGAACGAACTGAAGAGTTGCGGGATGTAATGCAGAAACACATCTATGAAGGGAAACTGTGATTTCTGAAATGTATGCTTGAGATATTTCCCTCATGCCACATCCTAACTACAGGAATACCACCTCAAGTCATCCTGTCAGCGGCCCCAGTGGGCCCTTCACAGAAAGACTAGGGTGTCTCAGTGCGCTTGCGCTGGGATTCTCCACCTCTCTTCATAGGACAGCTTCTGTCTATAGCCCTTTCGCGTTATACGTAAGTGCATCTCCATAGCTTTTCCGCCTAATCAACCAGAGTTTCCAGAGTACCACAAATCACCTCGTAAGGAGATGAAAGAAAATAAGGACTATCTACTTTTGTGTCATTGTTTCTGCAACACCCAGCACTTGGTTAGTGCAAATATATGAATGAGTTAAGGCCTGAATGAATACCATAACTCATTAATCCAAACTGAGGTTAATCTTGATGTTAGCATACTTTACATAAGATCTTCATCTGTGTTCTCATATTACTCTCTTTCAGCTTTGTCCAAAAGCAATAAACCAATCCACACCATCATCCTGAACCCCCACGTGCACCTGGTGGGGGATGACGCCGCCTGCATAGCCTACATTCGGCTCACGCAGTACATGGACACAAGCGGAATGCCGAAGACGATGCAGTCGGAAGAGACTCGGGTGTGGCACCGCCGCGATGGGAAGTGGCAGAATGTGCACTTCCATCGTTCGGGGTCACCAACAGTACCCATCAAGTAAATATCCCCGTGCCGTCAGGTCTTGCCAGTACACCCTTGACAGTAGACAGGTTTAGAAAGCAGCATTTAAAAAGCAAATATCAGGTGTCGAGCTGTGTTCTCCTCTTAGTATCCTTCCTCAGATGACATGTAAATTTCCAGTCAGTAATCAAACAGACACTCTCAGCACATCTCCTAGGTGCCTCTCCTGGGCTAGATGCAGAGGGGTGAAAAGGCATCTCCCACAGGAAACATGTATTTTGATTTAGAAAGCAATTAATCAGTAACACTGTGAAAAAAAAACTAAGCTACACACTTAACATTAGAGTTGGATGCAGTGAACAGCCAGTGTACCAGATCGTCCATACATTGTATGAAAGACTGAATTTTGAACAAGAGTTTACACAAGGAGTTATGGAAGTAGGAAAAGAGCAAAGGGGAGAGAGTCCAAGCTACAGGAACAGCATCAGCATGAAGTTAACAATGCTGGAACTTTAGAAACATTAGAAAATAAAGCTGCACACTATCAGATGGCTCAGTGTGGTAGAGGGGAGTGATGCCAAATCCTTTGTGTCTGTTAAATGGGATGAGCTGAAAGCAAGAGAGTGAAGGAAATTGGGTGAACCCTGGCCCACTGATCATCTCTTTCTAGGATGCCCTGTTATTATCTGAACATGTTGGGTGAGGAGCCTAGTTTTTACAGCCACTCACCACACTCCAGCAAAGCCATTACGACCTCTCAGTTTGATGGTCGATTAAAACCACAGTGATTCTGAAAGGTCTTCTCTGTTATTTTAGTGACCCTACAGCACTGTTGGACATACGAAATCAAATAAAATGGATCATCATAGACAAAAATGAGTCCCAATAACAAAAAAAAAGGTTAAAACACATTTCAAAAACATACCTATGTGATCATAAGGGAGACACAAATGGAGTACAGAAAATAAACTGTATTTAGTGTTTTCTGTGGTTTTTATCCTGAAGAAGTACACCACAGATTGCCAGCTAACATAGATGGGATGGATACAAATGTATTGGGCCAGGGGATCGTTTTTTTTTCTGCAGTTCTCTGAAGTGTTAAGGGCTAGAGCCTATCTAAGAAAACTTCCTTTTATGCCAGGTGGCTTAAATGGGGCTTCTCTTAATAGGCCACCCTGTATTCCAAATGGGAAAGAAAACTTCTCAGGAAGCACCTCTTTGTGGCAAAACATCTGAAAACCATTCACATTTGGGTCTTGTAAGTAGCACCCTGCCCCATGGTTCTGTGCGATGGGGGCTAATGCTGGAGAAGCTGCATGGCTGGTTCTTCCCTCTGTGGACATTCGCTCAGCACTCTACTCAGTCGAAACACATCCGAGGTCTTTGAGAATCCACGGAGGCTCTGCATGAGTCCTTAACTCTAGTGTTCATTTTATAGCATCACCACTGTTTGAAAGGTAACACCAAGAGGGACCTTAATCCAGCATCTGCATTGCATCATTTTAGCATCCTGGAGTTCTCACATCTGGGTTAATGTGACTCTCAACTCTCCAGAGCAGTTTCTAGTCTATTAGACTTTGAGATCCTCTGGTGTCTCCCTGTCTTTTGAAAGTAGCAATTCCTGTTTGTCATTGCTGGGGTTAATATGGGCATGAGCTCAGTGTGTCTGAGTGAGTGTAAAGATGCTAGCTACTAGCTAGCTCGAGAGGATGGGCCACAACAGAAAGTCAAGCTAAACTTTAAACCATCACAAAGGAAGTCATTCAGATGATAATTGATGGCTGGCTGCAATGAAATTCATGCCTGCATTGTTGTTTCTAAAGATTTGTGTCTTAAACTGGGATCAGGAGACAGGCCTGAGTAGGTGCCACTGTTTATATTTTCCTCATGCCAAGATGGAACAGAGCTTTCAAGAAATGGTGCTTTTAGCTACTGCTTTTAAAGAAAAATTATGGTTTCTGTGTTTGTGAGACTATATCCCTTGTCAAACTGACTTTTAATTTTGATTTTTTAAGCAATTTAAGCGTAATAAGCAAACAAGCATAGAACAAACTTGAACTTTCACTGTTTCAACCAAATATTGATATGAATTCATTAATTTTGACTAGTAAATATGAATGCTTAAAACATATATTTAGATTTAATAATGTGATTGACGCCTGGGACCCCTTCTGCTGTTTTATTTATTTATTTATTTATTTATTTTCTGTTTAACTTTGTGTGAACAGATAGATACTATTGATTGCCTAGTTCAGTCTTTGTTAAACATGTATATTTTATCTTGGAAGGATCACAGGCAAAGATCTACAAAGTTTTTTTTCCAATCTGAACTAAAGCTAAGTTATCAAACTGTAAGCTCGTAACACTGGCAAAAATGTTGGTATTTAAAAAAAAAACACACACACAGTATAATTTACATCTTCCTCCCTTTCTCCATTTCAGCTAATTGTCAACAGTGCCACTTCTTCACTGTTTCCAAGGCACCTGGAGGGTAATCCTGGGACGTCCTCTCCTCCTCTTCATGCATGTTTCTGAGTGCATGAAGCTGTGAAGGTTCTACGTGTAATGCATATGTGACATGTCATCTTATCATATATTCCTTCCTGTACATTGTTTACACTCCGGCTACTGGATGGGATGTTCCATGCAAGCTTCAGTTACTGCTGGCAAACTGTAGATGGAGGTCAGACGAGAAAATTCCACAATATTCCCAGTTCGACTGACCCGTCAGGTTTCCCTGTTTATGCCAAGATTTAAAAGACAATTAAAATCATTGTTCTCTGAATGACAGTTGGTAAGAGAAAAGTAAATCTTTTTTAGAATGCTGCCATTAATCTGTTTGGGCTTTTTGTTGAGATTTTGGTTTTGATTTGTTTTTGTTTTTAAGGGTACATACATATATACATGTATATATGTGCATATATGTATGTATGTATGTATACCTTCAGCTCCTGGTGTGATCCTGGTAGAAATGGGTGTCGTTTCTCTGAAAGTGTTGTATTGGATAAGTGGATATTTATGCGGGCAAACGCCTGTGTGATTGTAGGAGCAAGAGTCAGTTGCTGTTCTACCGTCAAAGCCATATTGATTTGAATCACACTGTATACTGGGAAAAAATTCACGTCATTTACTAGTTTGATTTCTTTCAGATAGGCACAGTTCTGGTGAACGCTTGGCATAGATTTTGTTTTTTTCTTTCTCGAATCTGTGTTCTGTTTTTACTGTATACTATCTGTTTGCCCTTTTGTTTGTTTATTTTTCCTGTTTTAGTTCTCTCTCGTCTCTCTCTCTCTTTTTCTGTTTGCCTGTTTATCCTTCTTTCTGTAGCTAGTAGTGTGTAAAAACAGTAAAATTTACATATGAAGGTAAAATAAAAGTCAAGGTCTTTTGGAGGAAGCTAAAGGCAACATTTCCAGTTTCTTCAGGGCCCATGGAGCTGCTAGAAGATTTTAAATAAAGGTTTTTAAATTGGCTTAGGCTACCCCTTATGCGTAGGTATCCTAGCCATGTTGGAAGTTTTTAAATTGAGACTTGTGCTAACAACAGTAAGAGCCTACTAAGAATCACCAACTAGAGAAGTTGCCTGAAGACCACAGTGGAGGGTGATCAGCGTTGTATGCCCTTATTTGACCTTGTGGGATGTGAGAGCCTTTCCTGCCTCACTTTCACTAGCTAGTCCACATGAGGTATCTTCTCCATCCTCACAGTGTTTGAACTTGATCTTTGTAATTTGTGCAGTTCTAGCTTCTCTCTTGAGTCACAATAGCATCTTCTTGCCAGGGGTTAGGGTTTATCCAGCTTAAAGCAACGAAGAAAAGGAAATGCCCCAGTTTTCTTTGCAGTTCTCATTTCTTCTTTGTTGATGCAGTCCTGTGAGGCTGCTTTTCTGTGTTGAACTGCTTTATGGTGCATGGACTCTCCATCAGCGTTACTTCAACCATAGCTACTCAGTCTTTAGACGCCTATTTTTAAAGCAGAAGCGAAAAGACAAATAGCCCTCACTCCCCCTCTTTTTCCTAATTTCACCTTTTGGTGTTGATTGCTAATCACTTTAGATATTGTTGCTAGTGAATGTATGGTAGATGGGTTGAAGCTTTTCTGATAACTATCACATGATTTAAAACAATATATATTTAAAAATGAATATATACAGTAAATGTATTGAGCCGTGTTATCCTGCCAATGAGATCTGTGAAAAACGTTAATGGCCTCACTTTTCCCTTTTTAAGTTCTTTTCCCTTTCTGTGGAGCAACTCTGCGTGGCATACATATATTTAAAAACACAAATAGTGGTAGACTGTTTTTTTTTCTCCTTTTTTTTTTTTTTTTACACTTTTAACTTAGCATGTGGTGTTGAAGTATTACCATAGATCCAGTTTGTCTTCTGCACTAAGGTGTGAGGAAATCGTGATTTGTTCTCTCCAGCACAATGGAATTACACATTCATCCTCTGCTATTGTTTTGAAAACACTGCAGTTTACCATGGGACACTGTATATATTTCTTGCCATAATGGTAAATGACTGATTGATATATTTAAGAGTTAATAAATTTGTGATTTCTGCTGACGGTGTGTCCATCTTTATTTCTTAAAAAATACTCTGCACATGCGTGGTGCTGGCCACTGCCAAGGATGTCATGTCATGTCCTGGTCTCCTTCAGTAAACAACTTGCAGGCTGTGATAATGGCAAAGGTGTTTGCTCTCTCTGCACACGACAGTGCTCTTTTTCCACAGGAAATTAGCTGAAAGGAATGTAGTTACTGAGCATCCTAAAAGTTTCTAGACTTTTAGGACTCTTCTGTCCGTCTGACTGTCCATCTCTTACAGGATGGTGAGACCGTCCCTCCACTACCACAAATCTGACGTTATCTCCAGTTCAGAGCAGTGGCCCTAGCTGCTCTGAACCCACAACTCCAGGTTGCCAAGGCGCCGTTAGCTAAAGCACTACGTGCAGTCTCCAGGTCCATCCACGCGCCTAACTTCTTCACCTAGAATGCCCTTCCTTTGTTCCATTAGCCGGTCCTTTAATCACTCACAGAGGTTCGGAGGTTCGTACGGAGTTGCCCCTCCCGTGAATCTCCTTGGCAGCTCGGAGGCTCTGGTGTGCTCTGCCATGCCCCGCGTGGTAGTCTGCGTCTGCTTGCTCCTGCTGCTAGACGCATTGTTTTGACAGTATGCTTTTGCGTTGTCTTTACTGTAGTCGAGAAGTCTGTACACATGGGAACTGTGCATCCGTGGTTGCGCCCTCACAGCCAAACCAGAGCAAGGAAGGGAGAGGCTGCTAATAAACAGGTGTTCGGGTGAAGCCATACTATATATGGTAACCGCAAGGTGAGAGCAGACAGGCCTGGGTTGAATGTTGGGCTCTGTCGTCGTGATCTTGCTATTCTAAGCAAGGTGCTTCTTCCCTCTGAACTTCACTTTCCATGATTATAGTAAGTGAAGTATAATTATATAAATTAACGTATAATATCCTGAGGGTTAGAAGTAAGGGGCACAAAATCCCTGGAATACCAGATTGTGTGTATTAAATGGACATCATTGGGCATGGTGGTATATGGCCGTAATCTCAGCACTTGAAAAGCTGAGACAGGGGATCTAGAGTTCTAGTCTACTGTGAGCTACATAGAAAGACCCTGCCTCAACAACAACAGCAATATATATATGCTCCTTACTGAATACCCTTACTCTTGTTGTCATTCCTTGTTTAAGTTAAGGTGGGTAGCTAATCCTTGCTTTGCCATGGGGTGCTCTCTTAATTTAGGCTTTACTGTTATTGGAAAGGATTTAGTTGTATTCCAGTGTCTCAGCCAAAAGAAGAAAGGAAAAAAAAAAAAAAAAAGAGGAAGGTAGCCAAGTACCTGAAAAAAAATAAGAGGAGATGGAGTTAACTGGTAAATTCTGGCGAAGTTTTCAAGAATGTTAATTTTAAGTAGCTAAAATTTTGAATTTCTGTGTAAATAAAAGATTTCTCTATAATGTGAGGATAAATGTAGAAAACACAACTTTTGAGTCATCTCATTAAATAAAATCATGCTGACTTTGAGTCTTTTATGTCTTTTGTGGCCTCCTTTGTTAGATTTTAAGTATTAATTTTAGTTTCTGTTCTTTGGATGTATGTGTGTGTGATTGTCCATGTGTGTGTGTTCACCTGTCTATAGTAGCTTCCTTTATTTCTCTCTATCTGTGTGTGTGTGCTGAGGCAGGATCTCTCAGTGAATATGGAGCTCACCGTTTTAGCTGGACTGACTGGCCATTAAGCCCCATTTCCTCCTGGCTCCTCCCTGTGGGTGCTGCTGTAACATTCTATACATGGCTTTTGCAGTGGTGCTGGGGATCCTCATTGTTGTGTACTTGGCACTTTCCTCACCGAGGCAGCTCCCCAGTCCCTGTTTTTACATTTTTGTAAATGAGTTGCCAACATTTTTAAATTGCACATTTCATACAAAAGTCATGATTTGGGCCTTGATTAATTTCAAAGTTAAAAAGTTCTGGTTCGTTGATCCAGCACTCCACCTAGCATTCTTACCGAAGCTCGTGTTCTGGTGAAAGATAGCAGGCCGTGCCCACACCCACACCCACACAAATGTCCTACCTCTTGGGACTTTCCTGCCAGCTCCCAGAGCACTAAAAGCTTCAACCCTTTTCTTAGAATCAGGTAGCACTCTCGGCACCCAAAGCTTCAGTGACAAGTATGGGTGTGTTGGTTTTGGGTGGAATTGCTCAGCATCCCCCAACCATAAAGCTCCCATAGCTGATACCTATTAGAGGCCTGCAGTTAAATGCTTGGAAGTATTTACTTGTTTGTGTGACGGGGGAGGGTAGGGGCCACGCACTCACAGGTGAGTACCTGTGCAAATGGAGACCAGGGGACAGCCTGGGATGTCTTCCCTTAGACACCCAGCTCCTGTGTGTGTGCATGTTTGTTGGGGAGGGGGATGAATGTGAGTGTATGCACTATGCATGTACTCATGTACCTGGAGGCTAGTGGTCAGTCTCCAGTGTCATTTGTCAAGAACTGTACCCCTCATTTGTCGAGAGAGGGGGGAAGGCCTCTCATTGGGAAACAGGACTTCCTGCTTTGGCTTGGCTGACTGGCCAGTGAACCCCAAGGATCTGTCTCTCTCCACCAACCCCAGCATTAGTGTCACAAGCCTGTGCCACCACAATAGGCTCTTTATGTCGGTGCTAAACATCCAAACTCAGGTTTTCATGTTTGCACAGAAAGAACCTTACGAACAACCATGTCTCCAGCCCAACTTTTTAAATCTTTTTTTCCTAGTGTCATAGCTTGAGCCTACACACTCAGCTCCACCCTGCTTTCTCTCTTAAACATTCCTTTTCCCACCCCTCTCTCTCTCTCTTTTTTTTTTAGTTTGTCACAGTGACCATGATGTTGTTAAATCAAGAGTAGACTTCTGGTCCTCACTTTACTTACTTTCTCTCTCAGCAGCGTCTCACCCAGTGACTCACAGTCTCCATGTGGAGTCCACGTTGTTTCATACTCATTGAAGCTCTAGCAGCCTGTCTACATGCTGTACATGCTGTTTCTCAGCCTTTGGTTGGTTCTTTTTCTTCTTTTTTTTTTTTTTTTTTTTTTTACTTCTTCACTCATTCCCATAATGTTCTCATCGAATTTCCATGATTGTAAATTACTTTAGTGATCTTCAAACACATTCCCCTCACCTAGGTCACATTTTGTAACTCCAGACATATAATGCTGGCTTCCTATGTGAAATCTAGAGTATAGATCCAATAGACATCCCAAGTCAACATGGCCATTACTGAGCCCCATACTACTATGCCCAGACTTTCTTTACAGCTCAAGAAATGGAAACTTAGTTCTTATTGCTCAGACCAGAAGCTTTGCTTTCATTTTTAATTCTTTTTCCATTTAAAATCCATCACCTTCCAAATATAACCAGGAAGTGAGCAGTTGTGTTTGCTGTCTGCTACTCTTGAATCAAATCACCATCATCTTGTTTATGTTCCTGGAACACCCAAGTCTATGGACTTCTACTTCAGCTGGAGTAGCCTTGTTAAAGAAAGAAGTCAAAGTGTGATACTGCTCTGTGCAAACCCATGTGGTGGTTTACAGTCTTGCTCAAAATAATCCCATAGAGTAGCCTCTATCTGGCATGGATCCCCATTCCCTGCTTCACCACACTCTACGGGAGCATTCCAGAAGGTTCCTGTCTCAGCAGTTAACTATGCGTTGCAATACTCTTTCTCAGAAACCAAAGCAGATAGCCACTACATCCCCTTAGAAAACTAAACTTACTTTCTTGATGATACCAGCACTGAATATTCTGAGGTCAGGCTCCCTCCCCCTGAACACTTTACATCCTCTTTCCCTAAAATTTTTCTTCTGAGCATTTACTATTTTTCATATTGATTTTCTCATTTGTCTTACTTTCCTGCTGTTTGAGCCCCTTGTGCTGGTCAGTGCTGGGAAATACACAGATCTCACAAACTCAGGTCTAGGGATTTGAGACACTTTGCTCAGTTTGAAATTATTCCCAGAACTCATCCCAAGCAGGGTCCTCTGTTGCTTGGAATCACATTGTGTCCTTTTATTGTCTCTGTGTTGTGCGGTCACTTCAGGGGGAAGCCCTGAAAATACACTCTGTGCCTGACTTTCTTCACATCTGCTTTTCTTCCTATTTCTTTCCTTCCTTTCTTCTCTCTTCCTTTGCTTTTCATTTTAATCAAATAAGTTTTTAAGAGGGAGGTAGGGGGTTAGCAGTCGATAAACACCAAGGAGCTCATTCCCCTCCCACCTACTGATTCTGCGGGCCCGGAAACAAACAAAAAACCTGACAGTTGGTTCCTCTGCAGGGCGCCTAGCCCCACCCCCACTGCGGTGAGGGAGCAGTGTTTGAAGAAGTGTGTGAGGTGGTGTTCCGTCTGCGCTGTCACTGCTCATTACAGGTGATTCAGAGGCCTCCACGAGCTGCTTAGTCACCACCGTCTGGGAAAAGCAACCGTCATAATTTACTTTCGACTCATCTGTGTTCCTTCAGCATTATCACCAGCAGCCTTTTACCCGCCCCCGCCCCCACCCCCGAAGGATCAGCCACTCTACAATTTAAACCCTCAGAAAAAAACTCCCTGTGGGCCACAAGCGCAGAGGCCTGATCATCAAAACTGACATTAAGTTTACTCTCCTGAAATCCTTCCCTCTCTGCAAACCAATCCATGCCACTGAAGAATGACTTGGTGTTGAGCCATACACGGTCTGAAAAGGTGTGGGAAAGTGGGCGCTGTAGGGCGCTGCGCGGGCATCTGGCAGACGCTTGGAGATGAGGAGTGGGGAGAGATGACATAAAACAAAATGTCTTTAGTGATAGGAACCAAGAGTAGGAAGCCCTGAGTGAGCGCCTACGCTATGGCAGACGCTAAGGTGAAAATGTACTATATGGGTTCGTGCCTGTCCTGTCGTGTCCTGTTCTGTCCAAGAGTCGTGCTTCAGCCAAGAACTCATTAAGAGCTAAACGGTAGAGAAGCTCTGCTTGGGGATAAGTCAAACTCAGCCAGGAGAAGAGGCTTAAGGAGAAATCAAACTCTAGCACAGAAGCCATTAGTCATTCCCCAAGAGATGTCAGGGTTTGAGGGAGAGGACCCCAAGGCCTTGCTCACCATAACCACTTTGCTGATATCATAATTCCCTTTGCAGGAAGTGGGTAAAGGGAACGACCGGAGAGTGAGTCCCAAAGCCCCAGGTTAATCAGGAACCTGTGTGTCTCCAACAGATTGATCTAATCATTCAGGTTCTGAACAAAATTTCATTATTTGTTGTAAGGAAGGATATGCACATACTCCGAGGAGCAAATTTGAATACTTGCAGCTCACAGAAACACTGCTCCGGCTTGTCATAACCCCAGTGTCCTCTCTCATTTCTATACGTTTGGTTTCTTTCCTACTTATCTCCAAGCTCTCCCCACCCCACCCAAAAAATGGGATATTACTTTTATTATTTAGGGTGTGGTTCCTCCTCATCAAAAAGCACAGAGGACTATTCTACTCTACTATACAACAATAATATAAATATGTCACTCTATGCATTCTCTCACAAGGCAATACTATGTGCATTCTCCTATATATTTTGGGTTGTTTTTTTGTCCCTCCCCCCCCCCCAACTATATAGTAAATTTCAGTTCAAGGAAATTTTGCTTCTGTAAAATCAGAGGTTCCACACTAACCTATGTTTCTAGATGATACATACTCCATTTACTCAATCTCTTTTTGTAGTTTGGTTTTTGTTTGGGGTTCTTCTGTTGGTTTTCGGATGGTTGGAGCCTTTGGGTTTGGGTGATGTTGGACTTAGAATTTGGGGGCCCGAGCTTGCTTTATTCCCAACCCTTTTGTAGAGACAGACTTGCTGGATCCCATTGTCTGACCTTGAACTCAGTATGCAGTCCTAACAGGACTCACACTTGAGCTCCTCCTGAGCAGCTGCCGTTACAGCTACACACAACAGTGTCTAGGTCTCGATCACCTGTTCCAGATCACGTATGTTTTCTTCTTTTTCTCACACAGTGAACATTCTCTCGGGTGTTTTTGCACAGGGCCATGGTTAGTTCCTTGGAGAAACCGCCCGAGGAGAAAACACTGAGCGGTTCCTGTAGGCGTAACCTCTCTAAACAGTTATTATCAGAGATTATATCATCTACCCGGGCTCATGCAGTAGTAAATTTGTATCTCAAATTTTAGTTTCTCAAACTTGTTGTCCAGTGTGTCTTCCACAGCTGGGCCATTTATAGCTATTTTAAGCCATGCGCTCGACGTATCCACAAGCAGAAGAAACACACTGAGGGGATTCTATCTTGTAATGATTAATCTTCATTGCCAAGTGGGTTAAGAATCAACCAGGAGGGCAGCGAGTGGTGGCTCAGACCTTGAATCCCAGCACTCAGGATACAGAGGCAGGCCTGTCTCTATGATAATAGCATGGTCTACACTGCTAGTTCTATACCAGCCATGGCTACATGGTGAGACCCTCTCCCATAAAACAAAGCAAAACAAACAAATAACCAACCTAGAAATTTGAAGCTCGCCAGAAGGTCTGTCTATGAGCTTGTTTTCAGAGAGGGGAGACTCCCTTATGGATTCAGACAGCATAAAGGGGGAAACAGGAGAATGCCAACCATCCCCACTGTCCCTTTGCCTTTGCTGCCCCCTACCCCAAGCCTCTGTGTCAAGGTTTGGTCTCCAGGGTGTTGCTATTGGGAGAAGCCTAAACATTTAGAGGAGGTATTATGGGAGTTCTTTAGGACATTGTGGATGGGCCCCTAGAAGGGAACGGTAGCACCCCAGTTTCTATTTCCTTGTTGCTTCCAAAAGTGAAGGGTTTTACCTTAGAACCAACTCCCACTATGCCACAGACCCAGAGTTTGAGGACTTGACCCCAAAAACTCTGAGCCAGATTAAAACATTTCTGTATATGATTTTCTATATAATTTTTCTCAGATTTTTAATAGTGATGAGGTGCTGACCAGTGGAAGTATTATCATGAAAGTGAATTTTGCTTCATGAATCTTTTGGTTACATTTCAGGGCTCCTCTGGATATTCGTAGGTCACATTTTGAGAGCTTCTGACAGAGATGTTGTAAAGGAGAGGTGTGATGCACATAAGCAGAAGGGTAATAGTGTTGCTGAAAGCTTAACAACCAAAAGACTATAAGGAATCCACCTTCCTCCCCCACAGTTGGGATGAGAGACTATAAATAGTGATTTGATATTAAATAGATAATTAAATGTAAGAGGAGAACAAAGTACAGGCCACCAACGGTGAGTGAGATTAAAATAGATTTGGAAAGAAACAGGGAGGAAAACACAGTAATTGACTGCATGAACTTGACATTCAGAAAATGGGAGAAAGGAGACAAAGAAACCAAGCATAGAGAATTCATTTGAAGTTTCCCAAAGTGGAGAAGCAGACACTGGACTGAACTTCTTGCCCAGAAGAATTTAAAAAGCAGACAAAATATGTGAAGATGTGGGTGTCAGAGATGTATATCAAACATCCCTGCAGTGCTCCCTCTGAGAGGCAAAGCAGAGCCTGGAGAGCCCTGACAGAGAGATCCTCCACCCTCTCACGTGAGTTGAGGGATAAAGTCCATGCGTGGACCATCTTTTTTACCATCCCTGAATGGAACAGCTGGAAGCAGAAAGACAGGATGTGCTAAAGCAGTGGCTCCCAACCCTTTTATCGAGTCGCCTATCAGATATCTTGCATACCAGACACTTACATTATGATTACGATTCATAGCAGTAACAAAATTACTGTTTGGAAGTAGCAATAGGATAACTTTATGATCGGGGGTCACCACAACATGAGGAAGTCCATTAAAGGGTCCCAGTATGAGGACGGTTGAAACCCAGTGCACTAGAGAGAAAATAACTGCTCAAGAGTAATTAATGGGGAGCTTCAAGAGGGACCTCTTTATGTCTTCAGCTCAGAGCTGACAGCTGAGGAGGGAGACTGGGCAAAAACATCAAAACAGATGAAAGGAAAGATGGCTCAGCTGTTAAGAGAACTGGTTGCTTTTCCAGAGTTCAATTCCCAGCAATCACATGGTTGCTCACAACCATCTTTAATTGGAATCCGATTCCCTCTTCTGGTGTGCATGAAAACAGAGCACTCAGTTACATAAAATAAATAAATAAATCATAAAAAAAACTTCTAATAAAAAAAAGAAAATAACTGTTTCAGGGCTCACGTTAACCAAGAGACAAGTTGTGCCTTCATTGCCTGAGCAGAAATGCTATTCTGAGATACGGTTTCTTCTGGTCCTGTGGCTGGGGAATGCCATTTCCTTTCTTCTACTTCCTTCTACTATAGGTGCCCCTGCTATAAGGGTTGAAAGCAATAAAACTGTGTTGCCTTCATCTTTTACTTTGGGGAACAAAATTTACCTAATTCTTTATGGAATTTATGGAATTCTTTAATTCTCTATGTTTTAGGTTAGGCTGACTTACATAGCTTAACTCAGTCTGAGTGAGTCAAAAGAAACTGAAATATTTATTTGAGTGAAAGTATTGGAGGAAATTAAGAATCAATGCTGCTTACAGATAACACAAAAGTATAAGCAATGAAAACAGAAAAATTAGACTTTATGAAAATTATCTGAAACCTGTTTGTCAAAGATACACATGAAGAAAGTAAAAAAAAAAAAAAGGCAAAGTCCAATGTGGAAGGGAATGTTTCCAGTCATGAATCTTTTTTTTTTAATTTTTAAAATTTTTTTATTGTTTGTTATTATTAGTTACATTTTATTAACTCTGTATCCCAGCTGTATCCCGCTCCCTTATTCCCTCCCAATCCCACCCTCCCTCCCTCAGCTTCTCCCTGCCCCTTTCCAAGTCCACGGAATGGGGAGGACCTCCTCCCCTTTCGTCTGGCCCTGTTTTATCAGGTAACTTCAGGGCTGGCTGCGAAGTCCTCCTCTGTGGCCTAGCAGAACTGCTCCTCCCTTGGAGGGTGGGAAATCAAAGAGCCTGCCATTGAGTTCCTGTCAGAGATAGTCCCTGTTCCCCTTACTATGGGAAACCAATTGGTTATTGAGCTACCATGAGCTCCATCCGAGTAAAGCTTCTAGGTTATATCCATACATGGTCCTTGGTTGGAGAAACAGTTTCAGAAAAAAACCCTGTGCCCAGATAGATTTGGTCCTTGTGGGGCTCCTATCCTTTCCCCCTCATACTAACTCCCCTTTTGCCAAAGGTTTGGTTATGAGTCTTAGTATCTGTTTTGAAACACTGCTTGGTAGGGTCTTTCAGATGCCTTCTGCGGTAGACTCCTGTCATATGTCCAATGCACATCCCATTTGTCTTTCTAAGTGAGGATTGATCATCTTACCTTGTGTCTGCTCTCTTGTTTATCTCCTTTAGGTGTATAGACTTCATTATGTTTATTATATCTTGTAGGTCTATATAAGCGAGTGTATACCATGTTTGTCTTTCTCCTTCTGGGATACTTCACTCAGAATGATCTTTTCTAGATCCTACCATTTGCCTGCAAATTTCATGATTTCCTCATTTTTGATTGCTGAGTAGTATTCCATTGTGTAAAAATACCACAATTTCTGTATCCATTCCTCCTATGATGGACATCTGGGTTGTTTCCAGGTTCTGGCTATTACAAATAAAGCTGCTACAAACATGGTTGAGCAAATGTCCTTGTTGTGTACTTGAGCAAATTCTGGGTACCATACCTAGCAGTGGTATAGCTGGGTTGTGAGGAAGCATTATTCCTAATTGTCTGAGTAAGCGCCAGATTGACTTCCAAAGTGTTTGTACCAGTTTACATTCCCACCAGCAATGGAGGAGGGTTCCCCTTTCTCCACAACCTCTCCAGCATGTGTTGTCTCTTGAGTTTTTCATCTTGGCCATTCTGATGGGTGTAAGGTGAAATCTCAGGGTCGTTTTGATTTGCATTTCCCTAATGGCTAATGACATTGAGCATTTCTTTAAGTGTTTCTCTGCCATTCGATATTCCTCTGCAGAGAATTCTCTGTTTAGCTCTGTACCCTATTTTTTAATTGGATTACTTGGTTTGTTGCTTTTCAACTTCTTTAGTTCTTTATATATACTGGATATTAGCCCTCTGTCAGATATAGGGTTGATGAAGATTCTTTCCCAATCTGTAGGCAGTTGTTTTGTTTTGATGATGGTGTCCTTTGCTTTACAGAAGCTTTTCAGCTTCATGAGGTCCCATTTATTGATTGTTGCTCTTAGAGCCTGTGCTGTTGGTGTTCTGTTCAGGAAGTTGCCTCCTGTGCCAATGAATTCTAGGCTCTTCCCCACTTTTTTTTCTAACCGATTTAGAGTATCTGGTTTAATATTGAAGTCTTTGATCCACTTGGACTTTACTTTTGTGCAGGGTGATAAATATGGATCTATTTTCGTTTTTCTGCATGTAGACATCCAGTTGGACCAGCACCATTTGTTGAAGATTCTGTCTTTTTTCCTTTGAATGGTTTTGGCTTCTTTGTCAAAAATCAAGTATTCATAGGTGTGTGGGTTTATTTCTGGATCTTCTATTTGGTTCCATTGATTCTCCTTTCTGTTTCTATGCTAATACCATGCAGTTTTTATTACTATTGCTCTGTAATACAACTTGAGATCGGGGATGGAGATACCTCCAGATGATCTGTTGTTATACAGGAACGTTTTGGAGATTCTGGGTTTCTTGTTTCTCCATATGAAGCTGAGAATCTTTTTTTCAAGGTCCGTAAAGAATTGAGTTGGTATTTTGATGGGAATTGCATTGAATCTGTAGATTGCTTTTGGCAGGATGGCCATATTCACAATGTTTATCCTACCAATCCATGAGCATGGGAGATCTTTCCATCTTCTGATATCCTCTTCAATTTCTTTCTTCAGAGTCCAGTCATAAATCTTATGAAGGTCTGGGACAGAATGTATATGTGCACACATATACTCTGACAACTTAGTCAAACAACCCAGTTTTAAATGTGACAAAGAATTTGAATGAGTATTGCTTCAAAGAAAATATCCGAATGGCCAGTGAGCACATGGGAAGTTATCTTTAGGAAAATACATGTCAAACTGACAAGATATTAGAGTATCACAGGCATTGTCGGGATCCCTAGAAATGAAAGATCCTCGTGCATCACTGTTGGGGGTGCAAAGTGGTCCAGCCACTAAGGAAGACAGTCTTACTAGTCCTCAAGATCTTAAGATAGGATTTTATAACTACTGCATTCAGCCATTCTATACCCAAATATTTACCCCCAAGTGAAAGATCATGAAAAGTTGAACAAAGAGTGTTATAATCAAATAAAGGAATATTATTGAACCATAAGAAAGATTGTATTTAGCTGATTTTCTATTGCTGTAAAGAGACACCATGAACAAGATGACTCAGAAGAAAAAGTTTATTTGGGGCTTAGTTTCAGAGGGTAAATCCATAACCATTATGACAGGGACCATGCCATAGGCAAGCAGGCAAGCCTGGCACTGGAACATTATCTGAGAGGTCACAGCTGATTCACAAGCAGAAGGGAGGACTGGAGTTAATTTTGGAATGGCATGGACTTTTGAAACCTCAAAATCCACTCCCAGTGACCCAGTTCCTCCAACAAGGCACATCTCCTAACCCTGCCCAAATAGTTTCACCTATAAGGAACCAAGCATTCAAATATATAAACCTATGGGGGACCTTCTCATTCAAACTACCACAAATTTTAAGAGCCAGAAAGACCAAGAAGCCTGATATGAGATTGTGTTTCCTAGAAATGATAGGGAAGCTACGCCTGTGATACTTCAACAATATGTCTACTTAAAAAAAAGACAGTATCAATAAACATGCTAATATGGACGAGGAAACTATCATAGGGCCCCACCCCTAGACAAAAGAACTACAGATAATAGATTACTGAGAAAGGGAGAATTAGCTTCTGCCAGGGATGAGTTTTCTAACTGGTTATCCAACACAAAGTGATCAACACTGAAACCATGTACACAAGAAAAACAAATTGAACAGGTTATATTCATTAATTTGTAGGGTGTTTGTGTTGCAAAACCTGCACTCCCGGTGCAGGGTCCGTACCGCTCCCTCCCCCAAAGTGAGTCACAGACCGCGGTTTGATGCAAAAGCAAGAGGCAGTTTATTCCGATCGCGATTGGGGTCGTCCCTTCAAAGCAGGAGATGACCCTGAGCATACAAAGCACAGAGTTTTTATTCCTAAAAAAATCAGACCTTTACATTGATTAGTTAGCAGAAAAGATAGCAGTTATGCGGTTGGCAGCTGTAGCGGGGAGCTCACAGCTCCAAGGACAGTCCTCCCCTCTTCTCCCATCTCTCGGTTCTGTAGCAGGCCGCTTACAGCTTCAAGGACAGTCCTCCCCTAAACTGCCTGACTTGCTCTTTCTTTTTAGCTGGCCCTTATTCAAGGTCCAGTTGTTTTTTTTTTTTTTTAATTTGGGATGGTCCCATTTCTCAGTGTCTGTATGTGTGCTTGTGTGTGTGTGTGTGTGTGTGTGTGTGTGTATGAGTGGTATACACCAGCTTCCACCAAGATTAAAACACCTTTGGGCAGAGTACAGGGAATCTTAGGAAAGAAGTGGGAAACAGTAAGATCTAGAGAGGACAGGAACTCCATAAGGAGAGCAACAGAACTAAAAAATCTGCGCACAGGGGTCTTTCCTGAGACTGATACTCCAACCAAGGACCATGCATGGAGATAACCTAAGACCCCTGCACAGAAATAGCCCATGGCAGTTCAGCATCCAAGTGGGTTCCACTGTAATAGGAACAGGACTGCCTCTGACATGAACTGATTGGCCTGCTCTTTAATTACCTCCCCCTGAGGGGGAAGCAGCATTACCAGGCCACAGAGGAAGACAATGCAGCCACTCCTGATGAGACCTAATTGACTAGGATCAGAAGGAAGGAAAAGAAGACCTCCCCTATCAGTGGACTTGGGGAGGGGCATGCATGCAGAGGGTGGAGGAAGGGAAAGATTGGGACTGGAGGAGGGAAGGAACCACGGGAGGGGGGAGTATAAAAGTGAATAAAGTGTAATTAATAAGGAATTAAAAAAAAAACATTCCATTCTGCAGGGAGGCTTTTTAAAACAGAAGGTAAAAACTCAAATTAGCTTTAGGAAGTTCCTGAAACCGACCAGATTCACTAGGTAGCTCACTCTGAAAAGTAAACAAAACTGCTTTGAGTCACTCTTAAACAAGACAAGCTTCAAAGAAGACTCTGAGACCAGACCAGACCTACTACCAAGAAGAGAAAGAGGAAGAGGAGGAGGAAAAAAAGAAGAAGAAGAAAAGGAGGAGGAAAAGGAGGAGAAGGAGGAGGAGGAGGAGGAGGAGGAGGAAGAAGAAGAAGACGAAGAAGTCAGCATAGTTGCCTAGAAGAGGTTTAAACCAAAGGAGTCACTTGGAAAAGACACTCTTTAACCTGTTATGCTGCCTTCAGGCTGTGCAGCATGTCCAGAGTCCTAGATTTTGTGAGCTGTCACCATGCTGGGGTGAGTGTTGCATCACTCATATTCCTCTAAGTAACCTCAATAAAGCTCATTGGTTTATCAAGTTGGACTTTGGTGCTATCTGTACTTTGGTACGTGTGTGTGCCCTTGGTCTGGGGTAAGAATATGTGTATGTAGTGAGTGTCTTCCAGAAAAAGCTTTATTATACAACAATCTGTAACAAAGATGATCAAGGAAAAATGAGGACATGGGAAGCGGTAGAAGGAAGAAAGGGACGGGGCGGGTGATATGATATTTTAATTAAAAATAAATTAATACAACTTTTAAAAAGAATAAATGTCTACTTGTCTTAGTTAGAGTTTCATGACTAACACATCATGACCAAAAGCAGCCTATAGTCCATAATGAGGGAAAGTCAGGAAAGGAACTCAGGGCAAGAACCTGGAGGCAGGAAACGAAGCAGAGGTCATGAAGGAAAGTTGCTTACTGGCTTTCCTTGTGGCTTACACAGCCTATTTTCTTATAAACCTCAGGAACATGTGCCCAGGAGTGACACCATCCATAGTAGGCTGTGCTCTCCCACACCAGTCACTAATTAAGAAAATGCCCTACAGACTTGTCTATAGGTAATCCGATGGAAACATTTTTTTCAGTTGACCTTTCTCTTCCTAGATAATGCTTACTTGTGTCCAGTTAACAAAAACCTTGCCAGGGAAGTGTTAAATTATGGACGAACCTCAAAATCATTACACTAAGAAACATAAGCCAGACAAATAGTCATATTCACTATGAGTTTTTTATTTGATATATCTAGAATAGACAAATCCATAGTGAGAGAAAGTAGATAATGACATCCAGAGGATAATAATAGCGGGAAAGACACAATATACTCAAAAGCTTTGAAAACATTATGCCCATATTATAGGAATTTTGGAGATGAAGGTGTTGCTAGAAATAAATACTGAATAAATACTGATATATTGTACACTGCATAATGTTTACATTGGTACATTTCGTGATACTTAAATATAATCTAAAACCAATCAGTTATAGTGGCCCATGGCTTTAATCCCAGCACTCAAGGGGGGAAGAGGAAAGCAGATCTCTACGACCTTGAGGCAAGCCTGGTGCACATAACAAGGGAGGCTGTTACATAGTAAGATCCTATCTACAAACAAACAAACAAACAAAAGTGTTGAAAACATGGGCTGGAGAGATGGCTCACTGGTGAAGAGCACCAGATAATCTTCAAAAGGACCTGGGTTTGATTCCCCGTAGCCACACGGAGGCTCACAACCATCTGTAACTCCTGTTTCAGGGATCCAATACCTTCTCTGCAGCATCAGCCTGTAGGTGATACATGAAGGCAAAACAGCCATACACATGAAAATTTTTTTTAAGTTTTTAAAACCATAATTCTATGATTTACTATTTTAGAATTCAGAATATCCACCTTGAATAGAAAAAAAAAAGTTACTGGGAAGGCTACAACAAAGATGGAACGTGTGTTTAATACCCTATGAGATTCCTCTTTAGTTTAAGGTATGAACCATTACTCACTGAGAACATTTTTCTCATCACAAATTTTATGGCACAGTGTCTAAAGTTTCATCTGATACCTTCCTGCTGAAGCTTAAAGAGCTTTTTGAAAGTGTGAGTAAGAATTTGGGTCAAATATGAGGTGTAGATGATGGTGATGAAATGGTGGGAAAAAATCACACAATCACAAAACTCAAATCACAGAAAAACTTTCATATAGCACTTCAATTAGGGAAGAAAAAAACATTACCAGTGATACACTGGCAATTGGTAAATCTGCATTTTTGTGAAAGCATAAAAATTAGTTGATTAACAAGCAGAAAAGTGTAGAATGGGACTAGAAAAGGACTTTTCTGTAAGAGTTTACTTATTTTGGTAAAATTGGAAAAATATATAAAAATTATCTCCCATATATTTCCATAATCTTCACAGCAGAACTGAGGGACAGTCCTCAAAGCCATTCCAGGTATGGCCCTGGGCAAGGAAGAGACTTCAGGGTATGAAGCCAAGGTCAAGAGAATAATGGTGGAATTCAAATCATAAAGGTACTTTCTCTTTTAATCAAGGGCAATTTAATTAAAATTTCAAAGGAAAAGGTTGGAGAACACACGATAATGAAAGAGAAAATGACCTTAATGTAAACTAGCTTTTCTCACGAAACAGGAGAAGGAGACTATTGCCCAGGTTTCAGTGTCTCAAATCAAGCCCTTCAAGGCAGAGAATTACTTGAGCAGAGCAAAAATATGCAATATAATAATGGGTAATTACAGAACAATTTAGCATTGGTCTATGACAGTAGGAACAATGTCCTAGCAAAGCCTTTGTGGGTCAGCCACCATTGATAAGTGAGCTACTTTCCCAGGTGAACATATTACCATAGAATGAAAACAGTAACCTGTGGAAATTTCCCGAGGTGAACCATGAAATTCTTTCTTGACTTACAACGTTGTAAATAAAGTCTTATAAGTATTTCCTGGCCAGTGGTTTTTCACAAACAACCGACGGTGGTTGTTAACAGTGTTGCTCTAACTCGTGTTGACACATATGGTCTCAGCTCTCACCATTCAGCTATCCCATGTGGCTCTTGGAGCCTGTGGGCATTGGGGTGCTTTATAACCCTCTGTTGACATGTCTGATGGAATTGTGCTTATCACCCACAGGGAATGATAGAAGAGTATAAGAAGCTGGTGCAGAGAAGCAAATATGTTCTATGTACTTTCTACATTATATTGGCTGCCCGCTTAGATGGATTTTGCAAAATAATAATAATAATAATAACAACAACAACAAACTGCATATGCTTCCCTTCTGTTGTACAGACTCATTACTGGGAACTAGCTGCCCAAAAAGAGACCACATTTCCCAACTCCTAGCATGAGCCAGCAGGGCCTTGTGAACAGTTCCCAGCAATATGAGCAGAAGGAATGTGGGTTACTATTAAACCTTGAATATGTAAAACAGATGTGATTTCTCTGTTTTTGCTTTCTTAATTTGGCATGAGAAGCAGGAGATTTTGTAACTCTAAGGGGAGGCAAAACCACAAATGGATGAAACCCTAATCTACAGACATCCACCGTGAATGTTCACAGACCACAGTGACCCACACTGGTTATTCCACATTTATTGGCCTAACTCACTAAGAATTGGCAGAAATTTATAATACTTGTGATGGCGAATATCATGAGAAGTAGAACATACATGCAATCTAGTCATATAGACTAACAATTGATGTATTAATTGAAGATGCCATATAAAATCATTACAGAGTCACACTATTTTGATATGAAAAAGAAACAAACAGGGCTAATAAAGGATGCATAGTCCAGTCCTCTTCCATTCCCTAAGGATTCAGTCTCTTCGTATAGACTCAGAGTCCCCCTAGTTTTTTCTGGAGGCTCTATTCAGCCTTTCCTTTAACTCATCTTCATTTCTTTGTGACTCTCACTGATATGCAGAGCAGTTCTTTACCAGGAACCCATAACCATCACAGTTGCCTGGAATGCAGAACCAGTTTCGATCAGGGACACCACATTCACCATAATTGGCTGGCACTCAGGGACCTCAAGGCCAACATACTTGGCTAGGACTAAGAGTGGGCAACAGTAACCAAAGAATGGAACACTCACTCCACAAAGATGAAACAAGATATCTATACCAAGAAACACTTCAGATACTCCAAGTATCCAGATTCCAGTGTAAAAGCAAACAAGACAATATGCTTCCTCAAGTCAGAATCAAGAAAAGCAATTTAGCTGAAGTACAAGACAAGCACTTCAAAAGAGCAATTAGGAATATGTACAAGGACATTGAAGAGGATATGAATAAATGCCTTAATGAAGACCATAAACCCACAAACATTTGAATGCATAATAAAAAAAATTCAATACATGAAAGTAGAATTTACCACAGAAATAGAATCACTAAAGAAAATCCAAATGAAATAAAACTGAAAATAAAAACTAAGTATATCAAAATAAGTAAGCCTCACGTACAGATTAAATAATGAAATAGAGAATTTTAAACCTTGAACAAAAGGTAGACAAAACAAATAACTCAGCCCAAGTAAATGTTAAATCTAACAAAATTTCAGACACAAAACATTCAGGAAATCTGGGGCACTATGAAAAGGCCTAACCTATGAATAGTAAGTATAGAGGAAGGAAATCAAAGGTGCAGAAAATATTTTTAACAAAATAATTAAAACTCTCCTCACTCTAAAGAAAGAGATGGCAATGAAGGTAAGGGAAACATACAAAACACCAAATAGATAGGACCCACCCAAAACAAAGCAAACAAAACAAAACAAAAACTTCTCATGACACATAATAATCAAAACACTAAATGTATAGAACAACAACAAAAAAAAACGATATTAAAACTACAAGAGAAAAAGATCAAGTCACATAGAAAGGCAAGCCCATTAAAATAACACCTCCATTACAATGAAGACTCTGAAGGTCAGAAGGGCCTGGAAATTTTTATAGAAGCTATGAGAGACCACAGGGGCCAGCCCAAACTACTATACCCAGCAAAACTATCTATCATAATCAACAGAAAAAGAAAAACATTCTATGATAAATCCAAATTTAAACTATTTCTGTCCACAAAGCCAGTTCTGCAGAAGGTACTAGAAGGAAAACATCAGTCTGAAGAGAAGGTTACTATACCCAAGGGAATATATAAGATAAATAATCCCAAAACAATTAATTAAAAGAAGGGAGAAAAACCATACAACAACAACAAAATAATGGAAATTAATAAACACCACTCATTAATAACTCTCAATATTTAAAGTGTCAATTCCCCAGTGAAAAGGCATAAACTAATAGACTGGACTGGAAAACAGGATAAATACACCTCACCACCAAGAACAGATATCACATTAGGGTGAAAGGAAAGAAACTGACATCTCAAGGAAATAGATTTTTAATATCTGACAAATAAACTTCAAAAACAACTAACCAGAAATGATATGGAAGGATAATATATGCTCATTAAAGACAAAAACACTAATCAGAATAGATAGGGAAGGATAACATATACTCACTAAAAAGAAAAAAATTCACCAACAGTAGATTTATAATTCTGAAATTTTACGTACCAAACATAAGCGAACCCAAGTTTAAAAAAATAAAATAAAAAAGGAAAACACTACTGCAGTGAAAACCACAAATTGACCTTCATACAGTGTTAGTCAGTGACTTCAATAGCCCACTCTCACCAAGGGACAAGCTATCCAGACAAACACTAAATAGACAAATGCTGGCATTAAATAACATCATAAGTTAAATGGACCGAATAGATGTCTGAAGAATGTTCCACACAAGCACTAAAGGAAATACTATTTTCTCAGCAGCTCATGGACATTTCTCCAAAATTAACTACACAAAGTATGGTGGTTTTAATAGGAATGGGACCCGTAGACTCATATGTTTTAATAGTTGGTCCCTTAGGGATTGGCACTATTAGGAGGTGTGGCCTTATTGGAGTAGGTGTGGCTTTGCTGCAGGAAGTCCATCATTAAGGGATGGGCTTTGAGAGCCCAGAAGATCAAAACCAGCCTATGGGTTCACAATCTCTCTTCTTATTGCCTCAGGATCCAGATGTACAACTCCTTCTCCAGAGTCATATCTGCCTGCATTCCACCATGCTTCATGCCATGATGACAATGGACTAAACCTCTGAACTGTAAGCCATCCCCAGTTAAATGTTTTCCTTTATAAGTGTTGCTGTGACCAGGCACAGTGGCTCATGCCTATAATCCTAGATCATAGCACTAAGTGCCTACATCAACAAACAAACAAACAAACAAACTAACAAACTAACTAAAAAACTGGGGAGACCTCATATTGTTAATTAAACAACACACTAGAACATTCTAGAAAAAAAATACACAAAAAGAGTAGGTGGAAAAAAATAAACTCAGGGCTGAAATTGATTGAATAGAAACAAAAAATACAAAGAATCAATAAAACAAAGAGTTCTTTGAGAAAATTAACAAGATTGGCAAACCTTTAGCCAAATTAATCAAATGACTGAGGAAGAAAGCTAAAATTGATAAAATTAGAGATTAAAATATATACAGTACAATAGACACTTAAGAAATCTAGAAAATCGTAAGAATGCACTTTAAAAATCAGTGTTTCACCAAACTGGAAAACCTAAAAGAGGGATGAATTTCTTGATATATATGATTTACCATAGTTAAATCAGGAAGAAATAAGCAATTTAAGCATGATTCTAATCCCTAGTGAAATAAAAGCAGTAATGAAAGATCTTCTAACCAAAAAAACCCAGAGCCAGATGGATTCAATGCAGAATTTTACAATACCTACAAAGAAGAACTAAGGCAAATACTCCTCAATTATTCCACAACACAGAAACTAAAGGAACATTTCCCAGTTAGTTTTACAAGGCTACTATTACCCTAACAATAAGCCATAAAAAGACCCAAATTAAAAAAAGAAAATTATAGAAAATATTCCTTATGAGCATAGATGCAAAATTCTCAATAAAATACTTAACCAAATTATAAAGATTGTCTAACACTGCTAGTTAGAGTCTTTCAGATGCGCTCAGTAGACTCCTGTCATACGTTCAATGCACATCCCATCTGTCTTTCTAAACGAGGATTGATCATCTTACCCCATGTCCGCTCAATTGATTATCTTTTTTAGGTGTATAGATTTCATTATGTTTATCATATCTTATAGGTCTATATAAGTGAGTATATCCCATGTTTGTCTTTCTCCTTCTGGGATATTTCACTCAGAATGATCTTTTCTAGATCCCACCATTTGCCTGCAAATTTCATGATTTCCTCCTTTTTGATTGCTGAGTAGTATTCCATTGTATAAAAATACCACAATTTCTGTACCCATTCCTCCGTTGATGGACATCTGGGTTGTTTCCAGGTTCTGGCTATTACAAATAGAGCTGCTATAAACATGGTTGAGCACAGAGGAGGGCTTTGCAGCCAGTCCTGAAGATACCTGATAAAACAGGATCAGATGAATGGAGAGGAGGTCCCCCCTATCAGTGGACTTGGAAAGGGGCACGGTGGAGGTGAGAGAGGGAGGGAGGGACTGGGAGGGAATGAGGGATCGGGACACGGCTGGGATACAGAGTTAATAAAATGTAACTGATAAAGAAAAATAAAAAATAAAAAAAGCAAAAAAAAAAAAAAAAGACAGACTAATAAAATGGAAACAAAAAACAGGACCGATCCTGCTTCATCCAAGAAATACATCTCTGCATCCAAGGGTAGACATTACCTCAAAATTAAAGGATGGAAAAAGAAAAAAAAAAAAAAAAAAGATTGTCTAACATGATCAAGTTGGCTTCAACCAAGAGATGCAGGAGTGATTCAACACACCTAAAGCAATCAACATAATCCTCCAGATAAACAGACTGAAAGACAAAAAAAAAAAAAAAAAAAAAAGTGATCATCTTATTAAATGGAGAAAAGGCCTTTGACAAAATCTGGAATTCCTTCATGATGAAAGTCCTAGAGAGACTAGAAATACAAGGCATACGACTCAACAGAAGAAAGAGCATTTACAGCAAGTCCACCAAAGGCATCTTCCTAAATAGAGACTCACTCGTAGCTTTTCCACTAAAATCAGGAACAAGACAGAGAGGTACACTCTCTCCATACAGATTCGAACCCTCAGCTTCTCCTCCAGCACCATGCCTATCTGCCTGCCATCATCCTCCCTGCCATGATGGTCATGAATTTACCCTCTGAAACTGTAAACAAGCCCTAATTACATGATTTCTTATATAAGTTATATAAGTTGCCATGGTTGTGGTGTTTCTTGACAGCAATAGAACAGTAACTGAGACAGGCTCTGTCCTCACCAGCAAATAAATGTAATAAAAACTACTAACTCGTTAAAATAATAACAAAACTTTAATACACTGTTTTTGCCTTTAGTTTCCTTGGTTTGAGAATGTCACAGAAGCAGAAGGTTTTATTAATGTTATTTTTAAAAAATGATAATGTCTATCATTATAAACTTTCTGAAGCGAGCTAAGTGTGTAGGCTGTAACAGCAGCTTCCCAGACATGACTGACCTAATGCTGTGACTCATAATTAAGAACTGTCTAATTAAGGTAAAAATTGCTCCCGAAACCACTTGGGATCAGCATGGCATTGCAGGCAGTGGTGGCTCTTCCCCAGAGGAAAGTGGAAGTGCCACCCAGCTCTGACTACTCGTGCAAACATGCTTTTTGTAGCCATGGCAACAAGACTGATGTCGTTATTAAACAGGTTTCTGCTCCCGGTCCCATAAGAGTAAAATCAGCTCTCCCAGACACCGAATGAGTCATTGCTTTGGCCTCATTAACATGCTATAGCTCTTCTGTCTGGTAACTAACGCCATTTACCTGATGATTAAAATGGTGCAGTCAAGGAGCAAAGATCCCAGTAAGCAATAGCACTTCCAAACACAGCTTTCAAAGTGGAGGCAATGAAGTAAAGAGCAAAGCAGAGCAAACAAAAAGCTACTGAGAGTAATGTCAACCCCTTAAATGTGCACTTATGTTCCAAGAGCCAAAGCCATCTAGTTGTGGGAAGATAACATCAGTTAAAGTGTTCTGTGCAGTTCTGCGCAAAATTCACACAGAATTTTGCTTAGTCCTGAAGAACAGACAGGGCTTCTGGGACAAAGGACTCCTGATAGTTGCTTGTGGCCTCTTCCAAAGGGCCTTGGAAAGAGAGAGGATATGTCCTCTCACTGCGGAGACAGAGTGCTGAGTGGACAGGAAGAAGATGTGGCTTTTGAAATTGTAGCCTTTTTTTTTTGTCTAGAAGACAAAAGAAATTAAGCTGCACAGTACAACTAAAATCTGACTGCCAAGAATTCAGGATCAGATTTTCCTATAGTCACACACACATACACAGACACACACACAGAGGGGAAGAGACAGAGACAGACTGAGACAGAGACAGACAGACAGAGACAGGGACAGACAGATTGAGACAGATGAGAGAACACAGAAAAATACAGCCTCCAAACTAGAACACTTTCCTCCCTTTCCCCCGTGTACAAGCAACCTTCAGTGCAAATACTTGAAGCACCCTTTTTAATGTGACGCTCTGCAATTCCACAATCTCAAGGATAGCAGGTCTGCTGACAGTCTTATGTGAAGAGCCTTCTTGAAAATTCCAAAGAGTCTCTTTGGAATCTGGTGCAGTGACAGCACTACGCTGTGGGATGGAAAGCTACTGATTTGTCAGTAGGAGTTCTGAAGAGCTGGCGCTGAGGAGATGGCTCAGTTGGTAATGTGTTTGCTGTTTAAACATGAGGACCAAAGTTCGAACTCCCAGCACATATGCAAAAGCTGAGCATGATGACCACATCTGTACCCGCAGCACCTGAGGAGGGAGGCAGAAACGGGATGATCACTGTGAGCTCCAACTATAGAGAGAAACCCATTTAAAAAAAATTAAGATTAAAGAATGATAGAAGACAGTGCATATGCATACGCAGGCCCTTGTACACACGTACCTGCACACACGTGTCTATGACACACAGGAAAGCATTATAAGAGTTAAAAATACCTTACACGAATATGATTGCTAACATACAGCAAGTTTGCTAATAAAACAGCAATATGGAAGGAAAGAGTTTCACGATGACAGAGTGAGAAGCAGAAAGGCATAACTCCACTTATGATTGAAACTGAACTCAGGATGCATAGGTGCCCTACAGGTGAGTGACAGCAAGTGAGGCCTGGGATTCTTTGAATTTTAGCTCCTCAGAACAAAGCACTGGAGGAAATTGGTTAGAGTAAACAAAATAGCCAAGCACTCCAGAGACCTCCTAACCAAATCGCGTTGCTAAGGAGGAGACACTGATTGCAAATTGTATAGTAAACAAGTGCTGGAAAATAAAGAGCTGGGAGCACATTTGGTCTGAAATGTACTAGTCAATTGAATTCCACACTTCCTAAAGCAGACTCATTTCCTTGGCTTAGACAGGTATGTGATTTTTCACCTAAAGGAGCATGACCATTGCTAACCCAGCTCATGGATACAAAGTGACAGTGGTATTAAAACCTCCAATGCCTATCAAAGTATTTAAAATTATATGATCCTTAGGATCTACCGCTAATGTGCTAAAGCCTGCTGGATCACCTTTCTCTGATTTCTCTGGGAAATATGCTTTACCTAGGAAATGAATACAGAAAATTGTTTAGCAGTGTCTGTCTTCATTCCCCTTTTCATCTTAAACATGATTCCTTCTCAAGTGTTCGCAGAAGAGCTTGATTATAAAAACTTAAAGCAGGGTTTATTGCAACCCCTGACTGAGACCAACTCAAATACCCATTATCTGATGGATGGATGGATGGATGGATGGATGGATGGATGAATAAAATATCATGTGTCCACACCCGAAAAGAACTTTTGGAGATAAACTGAAGTCCTGTTAGATGATCAGGGGTGACCTTAAAGGGATGATGTAAAAGGCTATGTTCTCTAAAGACTTCCTTAATCCAAAGGGCAAGTCTAGGGAGACAGAGAACAGACTGATGGTTCCCTGGGAGGGTTAGGGGAGCAGGATAAGTGGCTTCTAGTGGATATGGGGTTACTTTGAGGAATGGGAACTATTCTAAATTAGAGCAGACACATAACTTCAGATATTATTAAACTGTACAGAGTGAGTGAAGTTTCTGGTATAGAAAACGGTTCTCAATAAAGACATTATTTTTAAAAGTCAGCATTGAAGCAAGGTAAGAAAGGGCACTTGCTACTCTCCTCTGAATATGCTTAGCCAAACACCATTGTCAATATCATTATTATCATTAATATTCATTAGGCACTTGTATAGGACACTTTTTTAAAGCTTTGTGTCTGCCATCTAATTCAAGTCATTATAGTCATTCTCAGTCTGTATATAACAGAGCGTCTGATAGTTTTAGAAATAACTGAATAATTTGCCCAAGACTACAGAGTTAGTGGTATCAGAATGATGACACAATCTCTCTAATTACAAACCTGATTAATAACTTATTGTCTGAATTCTATTTTTATTTATTTATTTTTGAGGCAGCATCTTGCTATGTAATCTTGGCTGCCCTGGAATTCACTTTTTAGACCAGATTGTCTTCAGTCTCATAATCCTCCTGCCTCAGCATGCAGAGTATTGGGATTATAGACCTATACTTCTACACACTGCTCATGAAAAATATTTGCATTAGTTTAGTGGCACTGCAGTATATTAACCACATGTCGTGAAGGGATGATTACACATTAACATGCCCTGTGTTCTACAAAGCTTAAAAGAGTTTAAACCACATCTAATTATTCCTTTGACTTTAATTTGGACTATCAAGTTTTAATATATTGGTCTGTGTATGGGAGCTGATTAATAGTCCTGCCCTAGTAAGATGACCTCTTACAGGCATTGCAAGCAATCTGAGGCTAATCAGACAGCATCACGGGGCGCTTTCTGCTGAAAGATGCTTAAATGTTCTCTGTATACTGGCATGACAGCCTGTAGAGGAGATAAGTACAATAACATGGAATGACGATGAAGAGAGTGTATTGGATCTTGACAACCCCACATATCAGTAATTGGGGCTTATTTTAAAAGACAGCGGTAAAATGCTTAATTCCTGGTGGAAAAATGCTCTCCACAGTGTGGATTTCTGTGTCTAGAAGTAAGATATTAAGTGAGATACTGTCTAAGCCACATCCTTACCATCTTTAGTTAGGAGGGGTTTAACTTGTGGATGGATGCTGAAAAGATGAATTCAGAATCTTTTTCTGCCACTGTTATGCCCAGTTTGTGAGAGCCCCAAAGACTGCCAGGAATAGACTCTGCTGCAAAACACATGAGGATCTTTTCATGACAAGCTCGAGCCCTGGTTGCAGCAACCTCCCTGGTTGAAGAGGGGGAGTGCAGTGGCCCCGTGGTCTAGGGGAACAAGGCTTTTAAAGGTAAAAAACTGCAAGTAGCAGGTTACGTGCCTGGGCGTTACATGATTGGATAAGGGAAACTGACTTTTGAAATGATTGGTTTACTTTAGGCGCCAAGACCATAAACAGTTTTGGCTTGGCCATCTGAGTCGGTTTCCTGGCAACTGCATCTCTAGTGGGCAGGAAAAGAATGTGGTAAGGCTAGTTCCTTCCCTGCTGGTGGCTAGACATGTCTCTACCTGGCTGGCCTTTGTTCAGGCTCGTGCTTTAAACTTTAAACCAATACTCAAAAAATCTAAATTGTAATTCTTTTTTCTTTTACCATATGCTTCTTACCCAGGAGCAAAATTTGGTCTAGTAAGAATTTGAATAAAAATATTATCCAAGCAATTTTATTTTAAAGATAAAAAAAATTTCAACAATGTAGGAAAAGATAATTTTTGGATAAAACAAACATGTTTTGAACTCTCAGAGTTAACACTATTGCTACCCAGAAGAAAGAAAAGGCACACTATCAATGTTTCAACCAGTGATCATCATTACAGATGCCCTGGATATCAAAAACCCAATAAAAGAAAAACACAAGCAACTCTGCCTGCAAGATTCACAGCTCGGATGGAAGGGACCAACCAATAAAAAAAAAAAAAAAAAAAAAAAGAAAGAAAGAAAGAAAGAAAGAAAGAAAGAAAACAGAAAACAGACTACCAGAACTTAAATAATGAGATGCAGATAATATTAATAACTTCATATATATTAAGAAATTGAGTTGGTAATAAATTACTTCTGGTTTTCTTTTTTTAAAGTGTCACTGGAGCTTGAGAGAAGGCTCACAAGTTCTGAGTCCATACTGATCATGCAGGGACCCATGTTTGGCTCTTAGTACCTAAGTGCGTCAGCTTACAACTATCTATAACTCCAATTTCAGAAGAATCCAACACCTCCAGTCTCTATGGGCACCTGTATACACACAGACACAAATAATAAAATAAATATTTTTATAATAAAGTACTTGGCTCAGAATATTTTACTGGTGAATTATTGTGTTAAACAGTGTCACAGGGTTCCTATTGCTAGAGTAAAATGCCATGACCAAAAGCCTGACTTGGGAAGGAAAGAGCATATTTCAAATTCTAGCCTGTGACCCATCATCCCTGGAGGTGAGGGCAGAAACTTGAGGTAGGAACCTAGAGCCAGAAACGATCCAGATGCCACATAGGATCACTACTTACTTGATTGCTCAATAATCACTTTTTTATATCACCCAGGACCACTTGCCCAGAAGGGGTATCACCATTCCCCATGAGATGGGCTCACTCACATCAACTACCAAACAAGAAAATGCCCTACAGACTTTCCAGAGAGCCAAACTTATGGAGGCATTTACTCCATTAGGGTTCCTTCTCCCCAGATGATCTTAACATGTGTCAAGTTGACATAAAAGCTAGCCAGCACAAACAGTTATAAAGTAATAGACTTCTCCACAATCTATTTTAGGAAGTAGAAGCTGACTTTACACATTGCAATCTGTTCTGTGAGTTCAGTTTTATTTGCACACCGGAACCAAATAGAGGTGCTTAAAGAGACAACGTATACACCAACATCACTCAGGAGAATAGGTGCAAGATTTCTCAAAATAAATTAGAAAATGAATCTTACAATTAAAAGAGAATTATATACATGACCAAATGGGATTTACTTGGGGTACGAAAGACACACTATTATTTAAAAATCAATTGATATAACTGAGCATATTTTTTAAAATATTTAACTTATATTCAGAAAAATTTATGACAAAATTTAACACACAGCCTTACCATTAAACCCCAGCAAACTGAGAGTGGCCTTTCTCAAATTAATAAAGACCATTTACAAAACACCAGCTCTTGACATCATACTTACCAGCGGGAAACTGGCAGTCCCCAGTGTAAGAATGAGCTACAGTGTCCTCTCTAAGCCTGTTTATAGCCTAATGTAAGAGGTGCACCAGGGCTGGAACACAAGAAAGGAAAGATGTCCACACCTTGGATAGGAGAATTTTCTTCGTCACAGACGATCAGGTTGCCTATGCCTCAAGCTCCAAGTCATCAACAGGCAAAAAGAGTTCACAAAGTCTGCAGAGCACAAGTCTTCAATCACATAATCAATATCAGCTACATATTGGTAAATGAGTAAACATTTACAACATTAGAACGGATTAGAGCACCAATAAATATACCCAAAGCAATATAAGCCACTGATCTTTGACAAAAGGGCAAGGCAAGCAAGTAGGCATGGGCAGTCTTTCCAATAAATCATGGAGAAATAACTGGCCTCCCTGAAGCAAAATGATAAACTTAGGCAGAGAACTTACACAAAAATTCATGAAAAATGAACTATAAATTTAAATATAAAATGGAGAGGAATAAAACTTTTTTAAGAAACTCAAGACTTGTAAAATAGAAACATCCCTATGACCTAAGGCTCAGGAGTGATTTCATTTCATTTTTAAATTAGTTTTGATTGTCATGCTTGGCAAACACTCTGTCACTGCACTACAGCCCAACTCGGGAGACATTTAGTGCCACATAAGAAACACAATAATTTTTTTTTTCAATGCAGTTTATTCAGGAACCTTGAACAATCATCTGACCCTGGGGAAAGCCAGCCCACAGCTTAAATAGCCTCTGGGTAGCCAACCCAGGCGTGCCACGTGGGCAATGCAGATAGGTCCACATACATGGAAGCAAGCCAGATCCTCAGCCTTAGCCAAATGTGGAATTGTTCATTCTCACCATCGGGAAGGTGGAAGGCGGAAACCAGCTCCATCTTTAAGGCATAGCATTCCGCAGCTCTCTACAGTTCCCCCTTTTTGTTTTAGACGCATCAGGCAAGAGTAGAATAAACTGCATTGAAAAAAAAAAAAAAAGAAAGCTTCAAAATACAAAAGTTTATACTTTAGGTCAGTGCTTCTCAACGTTATGGATAACATCCCCCTTTGGGGATTGAACAACCTTTTTACATGAGTAACCTAAGAGCATTGGAAGTATGTAGAAACACTCTGATTGATATCAGTAGCAAAATTACAGATATGAAGCTGCAATGAAATTAATTTTATGGTTGGGGGTCAACACAATATGAGAAACTACATACAAAGGTCACAGCATTAGGAAGGTTGAAAATCACTGCTTTAGGATTTTGTGTTATCTATTAGTTGCTTGCGTATGTAAATGGAAATTTTTTTCTGAGTATTTTAAATAATGCACTTTGTCTATTTAAATATACATTTTCCAAAAAAAAAAAAAAGAAACACAATAAATTGAAAGAAGAAAACTGTCGATTTCAGCTTTCTTTGCACATGACACTGTGAAGAGGATGTTCAGACAAGTCAAAATGGGAAGAAACACTCTAGAACACAGAATACAGTACTTGGACAAACATACACACACACACACACACACACACACACACACACACACATATATATGAAGAAATCCACAAAAATAACAAGAAAGCAAACAGCAAAATTAAAGTTTATGCAAATAGCCAAACAGACACCTGACCAATGAGTATGTGCAGGTGATAAATACAAATATGAAAAGTTGCTTATTATCATATATGATTAGGAAACTGTATATTGCTGTATTATAGCATTACAGTCCTACTGGACTGGTAAAAAATTACTAAGTCTCCAGTACCCCTTGATGGTGAGGATTCACCAATTCAGCAACTGGAGCTCTGAATCTTAACTTGGGGGAATGCAAGATGATAGAGTCACTTTGGAGGACAGTTAGGTCTTTTGTCCTCATGACGCCAAATGCTGCATGAAATCGTGGTTGGAAGTTAATAAAATGAGATGAAAACGCAAGTCCACACAAAAACAACATCTAAGTAAAGGTTTATAGGAACTTTGTTCACAATCTTCTCCAACTAAAAGCATCCGAAAAAAAGTCAAAGGTTAATGGGAGACACTGTGGTATATATATATGGAGTGATCTGAAGGAAAAAATCCAATTGCAGAAGGTATGTATTCTATGGGACACCTCTTCATTACGTAATATAAAATTTTAGTTATGGTAGTAAAAGTTATTTTCAGAGCCTTCAAGAGAAACAGTTGAATAGATAAAGAACATTATTTTTACAGTTTATTAAAGTAATGGTAGACACATGACAATATGCATATGCCCGGCTCAGTATTTCACATATGACAAGGAATGAATCTTGATGTAATTTAAAAAAAAAATATCATGTAGGGATCCAGAAATGGAGTGAAAAGTGTGATGCTGTAATCTACTTATATTACAAATACATGAAGTGTCTTCAGTGAAGAGGGTGAGAAGGGGAAATGGTGCTGATTTGGAAAATTCTACAAATTAGCATATCAGAAGACAGATGCTATCAATCATGCAAATGCATAGTGAGTAGCTGAAAAGGCAGTAACACTATGGATTAGAGTTGGAGACAGAAACATGAATTTATGCTTATCCTAATACAGATACAAATGATCCCATGCAACACTATATATATACCCTTATATTATACATGTATGGATTATGATACATGTGTATAATTCACCTCTCTATCAGCTAATACAGCCACGGAGAATCTGTGCCCCAGAGCAATACTGTATACAGTACTCTGAACTTTTGTACTATCATCTAATAAATGCAATAAGGTATCCTCAGAGCATTAGCTTACTTCAGAATCAGGGCAGGAAATAAAGATGGAAAATCAAGAAAGTATGTTTTTAAGAAACCAAAAAAGGTCCACTCACAGTAATAGGAATATGTCAAAGGTTTACTGGAACCAAATGGGAAAATGTCCATGGGACAAAGCTAAAAGAGCGTAGTCATCAAAATCAAGAGTCATGTTGGGTAAGAACCCAGAGTATAAAATAAGAACCACTGATTCTACACTGATATGAATAACTGAGAAAAAAAAAAAGACAAACCTTCTATACACAAGAATTCCAAGAAATGTAGGTAGCTATATCCTTGAAAGGAGTAGAACACTGCTCTCAATTCCTTACATGTGCAGTAGCCTTTCTTCTAAAATCTGCATGAAAGGTAGAGAAAGTTGCTTACTGGAGAAACCTGCCGCTCTCTTCCTCAACCAGGGGTAGAAGACTTAATCTCAGTAATAATGCCATTATGATACAAATCACTTTAAACACAACGTGCTTAAATACAGGACATTCCATACGGACTCTCTTCCAAGCAAAAATTATAGTATAATCAGAAAAAAAAAAAAGTCAAGAGACAAATCTTCATTCCAGGCAATTGTTTGAAAGGTGCTCTTCAGCACTGTCAGTCATCAAGCATGAAAGTCAGAAATTGCTAAGCAGATGAACAAATTTCAAATGATTTCCTGGGACGGTGCTGGTCACTAAGAAAATCTCTTAATAACGCCTGAATCTTTAGCTAACATATGCTGGAGACATTGCAGCCCTAGCTATAACAAGTACAATGTTCTGATGTAATCTCAGCACAGGGGATGCGGCATGTGGCAAAAACAGTTTCAAATTATTGTTAGAGATTATAAAATTCACTGACTGACAAAGACGCCGGAGCCCCGACCCAGCTGCATAGGATTATATGTGCAGTTACAGAAGAAGGCTCTTCTCCTCAACACCCAAACCAATGATTCTCCAAGAGGAAATGCTCATCCCCCTTTACTACCCACATTTATTGGCCTGCATTAAATCAACCTCCCGCTCTCATCTCATCTTTCGGCTCATTAATGGGATGGCCAAGCAGAAACCACATTTCTAACATCATAGCTCCTAAAAATTAAGTCAATTCAAGGTGACATTTGACAGTTTTATCTTCCTACATTAAAAAAATAAAAAATGAAACATTCCATTCGTGTGGTAACACAGTTCACGAGTACTGATCTTTAGTTCTAACATGAAGCTACTACCCGTATTAAGAGATTATTGTACCCTGCTTCCACATCCAACAAAATTTCCCAAACACAAAGATCTCACTAAATTTGGCACCTTCTCCATGAAGGCATTGAAAACTTCCTGGTTTGCATTCCTGTATAAAGCATCCATCTAGTCGAAGATTTTGAAAGATTCTTATATTTTCCTTAATTTTTGAGTATGTTATACATTTATATGATGAAACATTCTATGTACTGCCCACAGCCCGTCCAACCTCCACTACAATGTCCCATTGTAAAAGATTTTAACGTCATTTTCGTGATTTTAGGTCACATCTCCCTTACCACTTTTATGATTTAGCTCTTTGACGTTGTGAATATACATCAGAGAAACAGTTTGAGGATGGAACTGTTTGTTTTGACTTATATTTTAGAGTGTGTGGCCAAAGGTGAGAAATCCCCACTACATCCAGAGAAGCAGAATAAGGTAATGGTGGAGATGTGGCAGCCAGCAAGCAGGGATGGTGACTGCAAAGGTCAGGAAAAAGATACATTCTTCAATAGCCATCATCTAGTGGTCCTTTTCCTCCTGCTAATGTCACCAGCTTATCACTCCACCAATGGAACCACACATGGGTGACATCAGAGCCCACATGATCTCTTACTTATTCCTAACAAGCCTTAGCAGCTGGCAAGCAAACCTGAATGCAGGGGTCAGCAAAGGGCATTTCAAAATCAAATCATAACATAAGAAAGGAGAAAGTAATAATAAGAAAGTAGAAAGAGGAAAGGAGACAATGGGGAGATAGGTGGAGAGGACAATCTACCTAAAATTTCTGCATCCCAGATTGATTAGCAGCTCTGCAGCTGGTTGCAGGTGGTGATTTTCAGCAAAGAACAGTCTAGCTGAGTTTCAATGATTTACAAGATGGAAATATCAGGGTTGTCATTCACATTCTGAACATGGATTTAATTCTTGCCTCCTGATATCCTGCCTGTTTCAAGCATCTTTCTTTTTTTCTTCTTTCATTCCTTCATTCCTCTGTCTGTCTGTCTGTCTGCCTGTCTGTCTTTCTTTCTTTCTGCAGGGTAGCCAAGGCTGTTCTGGAACTCATCATATAGTCCAGACAGGCTTTGAACTTATGATAATCCCGCTGCCTGAACTCCCTGGGTGACAAGATTATAGACATGAGTCAGCACATCCTAACACAGAACTTGTCTAGCAGTGCTTCCCCAAACGGTAGGTGTGGAAATCACTGAGAAATCTATTACTATATTTTTAATGAACAGTTAAGGGCTCCCCCCATAGACATTCTAAATCAGGAGATCTGGAAGAGTCCCAAGGAACTGTCTTTTTACCAAATACTCTCTGTGCTTCTGATGCAGCAGATCCTGGAATTAAAGAACTATAAACTAAGAGAATTCAGACTAATTCTCTTTGACATGATTTGTACTATTCATGGAGGTGGCCTCTTGCCAGTAAATATTAGCTTACGCTGCAGATAATTTCTTACTAACTACTCCTTTATGCCCTACTTGCTGTACAGAAACTGAGTTTTAGTTTTATGTAGTTCATTAGGCACGGAGAAATAGAGTCAAATACTATGGACACTTTTCTGGGTAGCATGGGTGAGCATCAGCTCTCAAAGTTGCTGAAGCTCCCTCTTTCCTCCTTGCGCAAAGTCCCTTCATTTCAAGCAAACAGTCTTACAAAGGCTGTTTCCTCTGTGAAATATAATAGCATATGAATGAGAAAGCGATTATACATATAAAGATCGACTCATTTCTTCCTTGGTGATGCCCCTCATCTCTCTTCATGTTTGCCTCACATCAGTTGAAGACACACTCAGGAATATTGAACGTGTATAGAAGTGATGCATTAGGACCAGAGGCACATGCCCAAGGTAAGGAAATGTTCACCCCCAAGCAAGGTTCACTTAAGAATTCCAGCACAATAGAGCAAAGTTGTGGACAGACACTTTCTCTGATTCAATGGTGTAGCACAATAGGGATGATGTTTTTGTGCACTGTGTATTAAACTGCTGAGTTCTGTACCTAGAAATCTGGTTACAGTCTGGACTTAGGTGTTGTCATTATGAAGTATCTCCTGACTCAGTATTTTGTAAAACATTGTTCTCCATCACCTTCTGATTGGTAAAATAAAGAGCCACACAGTCAATAGCTGGGCTAGAGAGGAAAAGGTGGGACTTCCAGGTCCAGAGAGAGACAGAGAGACCCAGGTGAGGACCAAGAGAGTAGCAGTTAGGACAGGGATGGAGAAGGAGCAGCCAGGGTGAGACTAAGATGACAGGCAACAGGGCCACGTGGCTGAGAAGTAGGCCAGGCCAGTTTTGTCAGCTTAAAATAGCTGAGTATCTGCCCAGCTATAGTGCCTGAAGCTTATAATAAGATTAAAAAGTATCCATGTCATTATTCAGAGCAAAGGCAGGCAGAGAAAGTCCTTATTTTTAAACCCTGTATTATTTTTGTCCTGGTCACAGATTATCTTCTTCAATCTTCTATTGCTGTGAAAAGACAGCATAACCATGGCAACTCCTATAGAGAAAAACCTTTAATCAGGGCTGGCTTACAGATTCACAGGTTTATTCTATTAGCATCATGGTGGGAGTGGCAGCACACCGGCAGACAAGGTGCTGGAGAAGGATATGAGAGTTCTACCTCTGAATTGGCAGACAGCAGGAAGAGAGAAAAACTCCAAGTCTGGCTTTAGCAATTGAAACTCCAAAGCCCACCCCCAGTGACACACCTACTCCAACAAGGCCACATGTCCTAAAGCCACTCCCTATGAATGTATGGGGACCATTTTCATTCAAACAGCACACAGATCTATAGTGCACTAAGTCACCGACACTTGTCAGATCCTATATTCTCTCTCCTGAGGGCTGATGTCAAACTATACATTGCTCTTGGCAAAATGCCTAACATGAATGGACAATAAGAAAAATAATATCCTAGTTAGTAAATCAATAAACTAAACTTCTGAAAAAAGTCCAGTTCTTCTCTCCTACAAGCTTGTGGGGAAACTTCTAGCATATGCGACAACATTAGAACCACACTGTGGCTGCATCCAAAAGCCAGGTGGGCTCTGAAGCTCAGCCTCATTGCCCTGTCTCATGAGATTGGATGAGAAGGATTAATTGCAAGTTATATACTCTTTTGAGAATTTCATATAGGAGCACAGTATTTATCCATCCCCCATCTTGCCTCTGATTTCTTCTTCACTCTTCCTACTCCTCAAATTCTTGGCCTCTTATTTAATTATCATTGCTACACACACACACACACACACACACACACCCTTATATATAAATTTAAAATACAACCTACTGGGTTCCTGGAGTGTTACTCATATGTATATGGGATACATATACATACTCATATATATGGGTACACATATACATACTCACATACATATATGTTCATATATATATGGGAGTCTTGGGATTGAGTCATCTATGCTTGGGTCAACTAACAACATACTTTCACTCTGGAAGGATGAAGGACACATTCGAAGTCCCCATCCCCACCAGCAACTGAAACAAGGCTCCATCTCACCACCCAGCACAAGGCTCCATCTCACCACCACAGCATCTTCTTGTACCATTCCTCCACCACAGCATCTTCTTGTACCATTCCTCCACCACAGCATCTTCTTGTACCATTCCTGTTCATCATGACTGTGATAGTTGAGCTATTTTTTTGCTTTTGATACGTACTTGGTAGGAAAAAAAAGGATGAAAATGTCTACCTGAGGTTCTAGCTATAAATAGAGAGAGCCAGTGGGCTGACCAGCCCAACTACCACTTAGGCCCAGATCCAGGACTTTGAGTTGGCCCACTCCAAAATTTATATTATCTATGAATTGTTGGGATGCATGAAAGGGTCAGTCCTGCTGATTTAAAGCCTCATGAATTCCATGACACATGATAACAACAGGATAACTGGGAGAAGTCTAGGTGAGGATCCAATATTGATGGTGTCACAGAAGCCAGAGGCCTCAAAGGAGACCAATGAATCATTGCAATGAACATTCACTAGTAAAGATATGTGGACAGAGGGGAATATTGTGGAACACACTGTGACACACTACAGCTACCATGAGGACATGTTTTCTATGCTTTGTTTAGTTTAGTTTAGTTTATCTGTTTGTTTGTAGGTGTGGTTTTTAAACTCTACTTTATTTGCTGTTCCTAAGGCCTCTGCCTTCATTCCAGGTAGGTAGAAGAGAAAGAAGGTTAGAAGGGAAAGGGGACATAGACCTCTTTAGACTTAGTTCCAGCTGTTTAGGATCGTTGAGTTTTTTGAGAAAATGTCAATCTCAGTCATCGGGATATCTAGCAGTCCAGCACCAGCAAACAGCAAACGAAAGCAGCATGAACAAACAGCCTTCTTTCTCCTCTATCTCCTCAAAACCTTCATTTTCTTTCTCTCTCTCTCTCTCTCTCTCTCTCTCTCTCTCTCTCTCTCTCTCTCGGGTCATATATATATATATATATACCCTCTCAGAGTCCTCAGAATTCTGCTACCTGCAGCTGGCCAAGGCCATGCCTCTCTCTGAGTTGCAAGAGACTATTACTAACTGGCAAAGACCACACCCTGCAGGAGGCAATTATTAGCTGTGGATTAATTAAGGTGGTCCCATAAACATATGGACATATATAACTGAGTTTTTAAAGAAACCAAAACTTCCACTGCATTTGTTTGTTTGTGTGTGTGTGTGTGTGTGTGTGTGTGTTTTGGAGGGGGATTGCAAGGGCAGATGTGAGGGGACAGAGAGATGCATAGGACTGGGCTGTATGATGTGAAACTAACAAAGAATCAGTAAAAAGTTAAAAAAAATCTTGCAGATGAAAAACCCCACTCAGATTTTTTTTTTACAGATCCACCAAATTTTATTAAACAAATGATATTACTCAAAATGCCATATATTCAGCCCATCAAAAATAATATTTTTTAATTTTTTTAATATTAGTTACAGTTTATTAACTTTGTATCCCAGCTGTATCCCACTCCCTCATTCCCTCCCAATCCCACCCTCCCTCCCTCATGTCCTCCCTGGCCCTTTCCAAGTCCATTGACGGGGGAGGACCTCCTCCCCTTTCATCTGACCCTGTTTTATCAGGTATCTTCAGGACTGGCTGCAAAGTCCTCCTCTGCGGCCTAGCAGGGCTGCTCCTCCCTCGGGGGGAGGGGGGAGGTCAAAGAGCCCGCCATTGCCCACTGAGATTTTGAAAGGAGTATGATATAGCCCTTCATGACAAATATAGACAGAGAAGCTGTTTAGAGGGATCAACTACACAGTTGCTCATTGAGAATGTTCTACAAAATCAAATACCATTATATTTTTAACCAATGTAAATGACCCAAAATAGACATAGCTTCTGGATACCCACTGGCCTGAGTGTGTGTGTGTGTGTGTGTACATGCATGCACATCAGAAGACAACGTTTTGGTTTCTGTGCCCTTCTTTCACCCAGAGGCTGAGACACTACTGTTTCTGCTGTTGTGATGTATACATCGGGCTAGCTGGAGGACAAGCTTCCTGATGATGGTCCCCTCTCTGCTTCCCACCTTACTAGAAGAGTGTGGGGGTTTCAGATGTGGACCAACACATCCAGTTTTTTATGTGGGTCTCCGGGTTTGTGTGACAGTACTTTTAACCTGAGGAGCCACCTTCTGACTCCTGCCTTATTTTATTTCGATGGGACCCTTCCCTTTTGCTTCTCTGGGTTATTGGATGAATTTAGGCCACTCCATTACTGTTCTTTTTTATTTCCTCTAATATTTTCAGTCTTCCATTTTGAGTCAAACTTTATGAAATTGCTGGTATCCTTTCATTTTTAACCTTCATTTTAAAAAATATTTTATAAGGTCTAACCAACTATCTCTGTGTTAGCTAAAATCTATTATGCATTTTTGAGATTTTTTTTTTCCAAGCCAATAAAGTGGGTGGGCAAATTATTTTCAGCAGGCTGAAATCATATCATTATGGTTAGCTCACCTACTGAGTGTAAATGGTCCCTAGGATATGGCATTCCACTTATTTATAAAAAATGAAAACAAATATAAAAAATTCCTCTTTTAGTATAATTTTCATGTTAAAGCTCCCATGATTAATCCCATCAAAAGACTCTTCTGCGCTTCACAATAAAAGTGTTATTGGAAATTTACGTGCTAGGCAATTAGGGATTTTAGCACTACCATTTTTTTCCAGATAGAATCCCACACTGCTTATTTTGCCTTATCATCTATGAAATCAAGGAACTGCAGAGACAGTTAGAGAGAGTAAAACTCTCCCAGGCAGCAATCTCATGCAATATGACAATAATCTAATGGCGGCATGAATGGCCCCTTGGAAATAGAAGCTCATTTGTTTAGCATTCTCCTGTTACAGCTTCTGTTGATCAGGGGATGAGGAATGGAGAGGAGACTGTGGAGAATTCCTAAGGATACACTAGACAAAGATCACCCCGTTAGTGACAAGTCACATGTAGCTTAGACTGAAAAAAACAAAACAAAGCAAAAAAACCAACACAGCCAAATTCTGAAGTCACTGTTGAATAGCACAAACTATATCCTACTCCTGGCAGATTCCTGGAGTCTCTGCCAAGAAGGGAGGGCATTCCTGTGCTTTTGCTCAAAGAGTGGCATGTGCTGAATGTGCTAAAGGGGGAATACGAGCTCTTAGAACTTGGCATGTCTAAATCAGAGTTTGAAAGTGTCTGATGGCCCTGAACACCATGGCTTTCACTGGATGGTACTTCTTCCAGAAAGAGTAGAGCCTCCTGGATTGATACAGAGCTGAGTGCTCTGTCTGATCTGGAACTTTCTGTGCATTGCCAAGGCTTTCTTTGTGTTGTTCTCATAACAGCGCTGAGCCAACTCTTGAACTCTAAGTAATTAATCACTATGTCCACATGGAAGAGTTTTCTGAACTCTTGCTGAATACAGAACATGAACTGAATTTCAAGTAACTCGTGGGTGTGGTGTACCCCAGGACAAACCCAGAACAAATCATCACACTTCCTGGAAGACCTCTGATAAATCCAAGAGACACCCTTCTCTTTCTGGGCTTTGTGGAGTGCTACCAGTGAGTGAAAACAGCACTTCCATTAGAGTGCACTCCCTTCTTACTTTTCTTTTTCTTTTTTTTTTTTTTCATGTGTTTCTGAGGAACAGTTTCTTTTTTTTTTTCCTTCCTACTTTTCACCTCATCTGAGAACAGGATAAGATTGCACAGTGCTGGAAGGATTTCCCATGGGATTTTTCAGATTACGAAAGGGTTGACTAGTTTTCCTTATTCACACAAAGCCTCACTCAGAGCATTTTCTTATTAATAGATGAACCAAAAACTTAGATCATTTTAGACTTGCAAAATGAGATTCTCTTGATTTCATTAGCTTGATAAACAACAGTGAGGTAAGCATTGACTGTATGAATTTGCCATTGACAAAGACTTTTGTTTGAATACCTTGCAGACTAAAAAATTCATATCTTCTTTACATTTTTTCTGCACACAGAATCTTTCCTCTTATAACAAAAATAAGGACTCATAAATGGCATGCAGCTAAATCATATTAGTCAAAATGAGCTTTTCTTTTCCTTTGGTTTGATCTCAATGCAATAATGCTTTGCAATAAAACCGATCTGTTTATACAAACAAAGCCATTTAGACAAAAAGCTCTCGAGAGGTCTTCACAATATATTTTATTCTGCAAAACCAATTACTGTGGCTGAGCATCCAGGTTTTAATCACAAACATGAGTAGTCACTAGACAACTACTGTCTCTACAACACAAGGATGAACCAGAATCCTCTGGCTGTCACCACACTAGCATTTGATCTGCTTAGATTGCCTCCCCAGACATTCCATTGCTCCCCTTCTCTACTAACTCCACACAGCCTCTGTGAGAAACTTAACCTATGAATTCAGGGTCCTACTGGGCCTCCTTGATTTACCCATCCCAACAGGACCTTCATCGCTTGCATTGATATTTATTTCACTCATTTATTTATTCACTCATTTATTTACTCCTTCATCAATTGAGTTGCAGACCGGTTTACAGTTTCAGAGGTTTATTCCATTATCATCATGGTGGGAAGCATGGCAGTGTCCAGGCAGACATGGTGCTAGAGAAGGAGATGAGTGTTCTACATCTTGAGCTGAAGGTAGCAGAAGCGCACTGAGCCTAGTAGCTTGACCATGAGAGACCTCAAAGCCCACCCCCACAGTACCATACTTCCTCCTACAGGACCACACCTACTCCAACAAGGCCACACCTCCTAATAGAGGCACACCCTACGGACCAAGCATTCAGACACATGAGTCTACGAGGGTGATACCTATTCAAAACACCACACTAGGTATTGAATGATGGATATGCAGGCTGTGTTGCTTCAGTAGCTCAGTTGACCCACATAGAATGGGAGTGGCCTTCCTCTCCAGTTAGCTATTTCACCCCATTCCGATCTTATGGATGGAAGAAGAATGTCATTGGTGGCCTCACTTTTTCAAATGAAAACTAATTGCTCTATTTTCTTTAAAAATCAAGCATGTCGGCAGATGTAGAGGGGCACACCTGTAATCTTAGTCCTGAGAAGACAGAGATACAAAGAGTGCTAGAAAAGAACAAAACAGAAAAAAACAATACAGTGTAGATGTAGGATCAGGAGCATTCATGATGGTATGATCACCGACATGGCATAATTTTCTTAGTGGAAGAAGGCATTTGAATAACAGAGTGCCACTTCATTGACTCCAGACTCACACAACTCTGCCCTGAACACTGCCTTAATCATATATAAGGCATATGGGTGTGGGTGAGCTAGTAAATCCCAAAGCCATATTTCAGGGTGATAAAAAATTTACCACCGAGTGTTGTAGTGGAAGTAAGTTAAATCAAGCACATAAAGAATTAAAGACTATATGTCACACAAATTTAGTTACAATTACTTCCTCAATAAAAATAATTTTGAGATCACATTATAATTACATCGTTTCATTTTTCTCTTTCTTCCCAACAGATCCTCTCACAGAGATCCCTTTCTTTTCTCTTTCAAATTATTTTTCTTTAAGAAATATAAATGTATAAATTTATAAATATATATTTGAAGAAGAATTTATAAATGATTCCTAAATAAATAAATGCAACTGTTCAGTCCAAGTAACGTCACTTGTAGGTATATTTTTTGTATGTATATTTCCAGTGATGACCATTTGATATTAGATAACCAATTGATGCTCTTCCTGGGAGAAGACAGTTTCTCCCTATCTCAACATTTCTTAGTGGTCTGTAGTTCTTTGTATGCGGTTGAAGTTCAGAGAATTTTCCCCATCCATGCTAGTATGTCTATTGGTGACAACCTTGTTCAAGCCATGTTTAGGCAACCATGTTGTTGAGACTTTATGGCAGTAGCTTTTGATATTTCTAGGAGACATAATCTCACAGCAAATTTCCTGTTGCTCTGGCTATTACACCTTCCCAACCTCTCTTCTGCAATCAGCTGTGACCCTTAGGCATAGAAATCGTGTTGTAGATGTATCAGTTGGGACCAGGCTCAGCAATTCTGCATTTTGATTGCTTGTGGATTTTCTGTAATGGTTTCTGTTTGTTGCAAACAGAAGTTTCAGTTGATAAGAGATGATAACTATAATTATGTTTAGGTATAAGAATAAGTATTTAGGTTGTAGTTGTGGCTAGGTAAAGTGGCAGTTGTAAACTCTCTTCCAAGAACATGGTTTCCAGAGCCCTGGATAGTTGGCTACGTTTCCATACCCTTTTGTTGAACAGGACTTAAGTCCAATTACAGAGCTGTTGGTGACCACCAAGGTGTGTCACTATTGCATCTGTCATTGTTGTGGCTTATAGGCTTTATAGTTGGTTGCTTCCCTCCTTTGGAAGCTTGCATATTACCTTCTGGTATCATGAAAGCTAGTTCTCAGGGAAAAGGCATTTAGGTCAGATCTAGCTCCAAGCCTCCGGGTCCTGTGTCTGAAGTGCATGGTGTCTTCAGTGACAGGGACTTATCTTCCACCTACAGGGGTCAACCAAGGGCAACAGAATTCATCCACGATGTTTTGGGAGCCTCTTAGACAACCTTGACTAACAACTCAAATGAGGTCTTTCGGTGTTGGTATTTTTTTGTCAGCCCAGATGGGAAATTTTCATTTGAAACATACACTGCACTTCTTAATATACACCACGTTAATAAAAATGCCTTAAGATCTTCTTAATGTAATGGAAAACAATCTCCCAAATGTTTGCCAATTAATAGAGCCTGTGAGACCAGCATGGGATACAGGGTGCTTATACACAGGTCCAAGTCCTCTTCAGTGAAACTGGTCAACTCTATCCTCACCATCCTAAAAAAGCAGAAATGGAGCTTGTGTCCTTTCCTGCATTTCCCTTTTCTTCTCCTTCTGTTCCAGGTGCTGGTCAGCACTGCCTTTGCTAAGAGAAAAGAAAAACCTGGAAATGAGACACTGGGAGCCCAGCTGATCTTGCCCAAAGCAAATGCTTTGGATGGATGAATGTTGGTTCATACCACAGCACCTGTGGTAGTCCCAATATGTAGTTTGCCATACGGTTGCTCTTTTTCCTTTTTCAAAATTATTATTTTTTTGGCTAGGATACAGAGAAATGGGTTTCATTGAGACATTTTGCATACATATGATTTGCTCTCATTTAACTTCCTACTGCTCTCTCCTCCTCTTGCTGGATCTCTTCTTTAAAATGCTCCCACTTCTGCTTTCATGACACCTATTTCCCCTTACTCCATCTTTCCCCCTCCCTTTAAACTTCTTCCTTCCATATTCTCCCTTTCTGTCTTCACTTTCTAACCATGCACTTAAATCTAGATCCCACTGAAGAGAGAAAATGTGACTTTGTCTTTCTGAATCTACCTAATTTTGATGAACATAAATGTATTCCAGCACCTTTCATTTTTCTGTAAAAGTCATAATTTCATAAGAGTCTAATGTGCATATTTACATTTTCTCTGTGTGTGTTTCATATAATTCAACCTATAACAAATATTGATAAGGATGTTGGAATCTGAGAAACACAGACACAATTAATGGGGTGTCAGTTGGCATTTATCCTCCATAAATCTGCTTGACAGTTTGACAGTTAGCTGTTGCTGTATAACAAACTAAAATTAGTGACTTGAAATGACAGCTTGTGTGGCAGGCAGGCAGCTCCACTGATGTGACTTGAAGTAGGATAAGTCAACGGCTCCCCACCCCCCAAAATGATTGTGTTCTTCTCATGTAGCTTATATCCTTCATGAGACTAGCCTGAGCATATTCTTAAAGACAAGCAAGAAAGATAGCAAACCTAGCAAGTGCTTGCATGAGCACTGTTTGTAAGTGCTTTTTTTACTAACCCATTGGCCTAAAGAAGTCACATGATCAAGCTCCTCCCCAGGGGAGGGGCTTTTAAGTGGAATGAACACAAAGAAACATGAAAAATCAGGTCAGTGTTTATTCAAATCAGACATTCATGTGCATCTCTATGACCCAACAGTTTCATTCTTAAATACCTGACAGACAGGTACACATGGGCCTGTTTTTTGTCAAGAGATGTGTACAAGATCATTCATGGCAGCACCAACTGTAACAGCCGCATGCTGAGAGCAACCCAAGCATCCGTGTACAGTACGAGGATAAGCAAACTTGATGGAATGGCACACAAGAACATCCCACGCAGATGGAGGGATAAGAAGATAGAGAGCTCCGCAGGTACAAATCTACCTGAGCAAACAGGCAGCATAGCAGAGCCATGGCGTTAGGAATCAGGGGCCACTCCTCTCACAGGAGAATAGAGAAGGGTGGAGCAGGTGAAACTGTCAGGTGTGTGCGGCTCTGTTTCTCAGCTGGGCCCTGGTCACGTGTTCATTCTTATTTTGAAAACTCCACTAAGAGCTGTGCTGACTTCTCTGCACTCCCTCTCCTACCTTGTTCCCTCTCTTTGCCCACTGGCTCTGTCTATTCTATATCCCCTTCTGAGTGAGATTTTTGCACCCTCCCTTGGATCTTCTTGTTACTTATCTTCACTCGGTCTGTGAATTGTAGTATGGTTATCCTATACTGTTTGTCTAAAATCCACTTCTAAGTGAGCACATACCACATGTGTCTTTCTGGGCCTGGGTTACTTCACTCAGGATAATCTTTTCTAGTTCTACCCATTTGCCCCTGCAAATTTCATGATTTCTCTGTTTTTAATACCTGAGTAGTATTCCATTGTATAAATATGCCACAGTTTCTTTATTCATTCTTCGGTTGAGGGACATCTCAATTGTTTTCAGACCCTCAAAACAGATTCTGAGACTCATAGCCAAACACTGGGTGATGTGTAGAGAGTCTTGTGGAAAAGTGGGAAGAAAAAGAAAAGGACCTGGAGATGACAGGACCTCCACAAGAATACTAACTAACCAGGGCCTGGAGGGGTTGGCTGAAGCTGAAGCATCAACCAAGGACCATGCATGGACTGGACCTAGACCCCCTACAAAATGTAGCTGACTGGCAGCTTAGGCTTCATGTGGGTTCTCAAGTAAGGAAAGTGGGTTCTGCCTTTGGCATGGACTTTCCTCCCAGGATTCTATCTTTTCCTCCTGGCAGAACTTCCTTGCCAGGCCACAAGGGAAGAGGACATGTTCTGTCCTGATGAGACTTGAAAAGTCAGGATGGAAGGGAAGGGGAGCTCCCTTTTCTGAGGAATAGGGGAGGGAGGGTGGGACTGGGAGGCCAGGTTGGATGTGCCTACAACCAGGATGTAAAGTGAATAAAAAAAAAAGTAAATTTAATTTAAAAAAAGAGCTGTACTTACATTCTGCAGTGTTCTTTATTCGTGTGCCAGGGATGGAATGTATATAAAATCCACTGGCTAGAGCGCACACTTCTCATGTGTTTTTGTTTTTGTTTTGTTTGGCTTGGCTTGGCTTTAAGTTGGTGTTCTGTTTGATGGCCTCTTGTTTCCTGAGTGAAGGTGGCTGCATTTCAAAATTAACCAGCCAGCTACTTGCATCATTGTTGGCCATCACTTAGTTCAATTCCATTTAGCATAGTAAATGTTTGTGGATAATTGCAGGCACAGTGAGAGATCAGCCTTCTTGGTTGCTTGATGTACTCATCTGTTGACGGATATCTAAGCTGGTTCCTTTCCTTGGCTATTGTGAAGAGTGGAGCAATAAACACAGATGTGCAAGTGTCTCTGAGGTATACTCAGAATCCTCCACATGTACACTGTAGGTGGTATAGTGAAATCCTACAGTTTGATTTTAAGATTTTGAGGAACATAACATGCTGTTTTCCATAGTGGCTGCATATCTTACACTTCCATCCACAGTATAAACGGTTTTTTTCTTTCCCCACATCCTTGCCAGCATTTCTTATCATTTCTTCTTCACTGGGGTCAAATGGAATCTCAAAGTCATTCTAATGACCTGTTGCTTGTTTTTCCCAGACTCAAACAGCCATTTAAAAGACAATTTGGTAGAGCAATGTGTGTTGTCTTCTGTAAGACAGACACTAGATATCCCAAACGATTATTTTCAGCTCTTTTTTTTTCCCCTGAGGTGAAGAACTTTGTCTCCACCTAGTTCCCCACAATTGACCATATTCTGGGAGACTCAAGTTCAGAAAGACAGGAAAGAGCTCATTTATTGTGGGAGTTGAGGTTGAATGAGACTTTGAATACTCTGAAGAGGTAGAATATGGAGCCTTTTTCCCTCTTTTTTAATTTTTTTTTTCTTTTGCCTATCAGTGACAGGCCAAGCCATCAGTCTCACTAAAGCTCTTTGGCCTTGATTCAAATTATCTTCTCTCAGAAAACCTTTATTCAGTAAACAGCAAATCTTGGCTCTCTACACAAAAGCTTGGACAATTACTGAAGATTCCAGTCCAAAAACACACAAGAGCACTGTATAAACTACCTCTCTGTGCTAAAGAACTAGCATTTTTTTTTTCCATTCAAGGATAGCTCAGCAATCAAATCTTCTTCCAATAGGGAAGCCGATGATACCATAAGGACCTGTTGTGGATGGATTTAATCCACCAATTCCTGAGCCAAACAAGAATAAACACACTTGTTCAGTCTTTTTGACTCTGAGTCTTTATTTTTAAAATTCTCATAATCTCCTCTTTGCATGTTGATGTTTATTAATTGCATTCTTTCCATCCAAAGCAAGAAAAAATTAATTCTTTAGTAAAGTGCTATTAAAAGAATTACCATCAAACAGACATGGTGGTGCAAGCCTGGGAGGCTGGCACTTGGGAGGCTGGCGGAGAAGGAACCTATGGTTAGGCTTGGACTGCATAGTGAAACCAGGTCTCTGAAAACAAAAACAAATGAACCACCAGAAACACTGAGAGATTGATCCACAAACCATCTCATTTTATCTGTAGAGTAGTAAGAGATGCTTAGTGGTAAGCACAACATTTATTACAGTGGTGGTTTGAATGAAAAGGTCCCCATGGATTCATATGTTTTAATGCTTAGTCATTGGGAAGTGGAACTGTCTCAGAAGGATTAGAAGGTTTAGGAGGTATGACCATGTTGAAGGAACAAAATTCCTCTACAGTGTCAACCATCTACTCTGTCACTCTATGAAAACTACACAGATGATCCTGAACTTGAGCAACAAGCAACAAACTGTAGAAGAAAGAAGCCACATTTGAAAGTGATGTCTAATGGAGAGGCAGAAAAAGTGACTAATCAGAGAAAGGCTTGACAAAATAGGATAGGCCAACTCTCTTAGAGAGGAAAGAGAGGGGACTTAGGAGAGCATTAGAGGGAGAGAGAGAAACATCGAGAGAGAGAGAGAGAGAGAAAGAAAGAGAGAGAGAGAGAGAGAGGAAGTAGTTTTACCTGGACAGTTGTACAGAATCAGGTTGCAAAGAGAAAACGAGCTAGACACAGGTGAAGACAGAATGAGCCAGAGAATAAGAAGTCAGATGATTAGAACAGACTGCTAGAGTTAGTTAGAGGCCAAGCAGAGCAAGTCAGTCAGAATCTGAAAGGAGCCAGACCAAATCAGTCATCTTGGAGAGGAGTTTGAGCCAGAACAGCTGAGTTGAACCAGCCAGCCACATAGAAAGAGCCAGAAAGGGTGAACTTATTCAGCAGTAAATATCAGAGGATGAAAATATTCTAGACCTAGATTATGTTTTATAAAGCTAGAAACTTCCAAGACTAAACCTAGGTTAGCAGAAAGAGGCAGTAAGCTTCCAAGATGACAATTACATCTGGCAAATAAAAGATACTTTTACAGTACACTCCAGGCCCAAATTAAGATTAAATTCAGAGCCCTCGTCTTGTGATGGGAAGATTTTATTGATGTGTGATTCACATACTTTGTTGATATATGTGTGATTCAAAGTATATTTTGTGATTATTCAGAAAGAAAAGAAAAGCATTCAGTATTAATCAGATTCCTAAATAAATATTTATGAACCCAACCACCTCTAATGCTTGATAACGCTCCAAACTCAACTTCAGGCAAAGGTAAATTACATCTTTGCATGGTATCATTTTGAAGATACACTAACTTTAATATACAAACAGTATTTATGCAAAGTGAAGAATAAAACTATAAATCATGACTAGGAGGGAACCTAATGGGCCATTTAAAGAGAAAGATTCGTTCTCCAAGAAGTTTTATTAGATTGCAGCACAAGGTAGACACAGTTTAGTTTGCTTGCAGCTTATTCTGTAATACTGATTATTGTGTTCTGAATAAGAGCAACATATTTTAGAGGAAAAAAATTGGAAAGCATAGAAAGACACAAAGAAAGAGATGAAAAATTAATTCTTGCATTCAAGGGATGGACTTCCATCCATTTATTCCTTTTTACATGTGTTTATATGCATTGTGTTCAATGCTCAATGACACATTCCCTAGTGCCTTCTTTGACAAAATCATATTTACTTCACATTCTAGGAATATCCATTTAACATTAAGCATCTGATATATAGCCTTGTCACTCAGATCCCAAAAATTCTTCTCCAAGGTTTATCCCGGTGAATTCTTCTGACCCCTGCTGCACACACCCCAGATGTAGCCTGGGTTCCATATCCAGTGTTCTGGCCTCATCTGACTATGCCAGCTGGCTTTGTGTGTCAAATTGACACAAGCTAGAGTCATCAGAGAGGAAAGAGCCTCGTCGGAGGAAATACCTCCCCAAGATCCAGCTGTAAGACATTTTCTCAATTAATAAAGAATGGGAGAGGGCCCAACATGTGGTGGGCAAGACTACTCCTGGGCTGGTGGTCCTGAGTTCTATAAGAGAGCAGGCCAAGCAAGCAGGGGAAGCAAGCCAGTGAGGAGCAGCCATCATGGCCTCTTTTTTGCTCCTCCCTCCAAGATCCTTCCCTGTTTGAGATCCTGTCCTGACTTCCTTCAATAATGAACAGCAGTGTGGAATTATAAGCCAAACAAATCCTTTCCTCTCCAACTTGCTTTTTGGTCATGTTTTTTCATGGCAGCATTAGAAACCCTTACTAAGACAATGACCATCCCTGTATGTGGAGAGCCGAGACTCAGACGCCACTAGGTGGCGCTGACATCCCACCCTCAAAACTGTAAACAGCCTCCAGTACACATGCGCGAATTGCATAAGCACACTAAGCATGCTGGGCCTGAGTCATCAGGCGGGGTAAAGAGTGAGCAGCCAATCAGGGTATTGACACGCCACTTAGGTGCGACCTGGGCTTATATAAACAGCGCCACATCGGGGCTCTCTCCTCCCCTCTCCTCTCCTCTCCTCCTCCCCCCGCCCGGGGCGGGCAGCCCTCGGGACGCCACGGCGTCTCTCGGCCAATGCCCGCGGCCCTCTCCTCTCCTCTTTCCATCACGTGACTGTAATAAAGGTTCTGTTGCGGGAGGATTCCTTGAGTCCGCGTGCGTTTCTGCTGGCGAGACGATCACGCGGCTCCCAACACCTGTAGATGCTACAACCAACCTCTAGTCTTCTCCCATAAACTTGTCTGTCTGCCTGTTACTGACCCACAGGCCCCACACCATATCCAACATCCCTAGACAGTAAGATCCTAAACATCTTTCTCTTGGGTCTGCTTTAGTGAGTCTGCCTGCTCCTACTCTCCAAACCCCCCAAATATTCCCAAATTCCAGACTTGGACCAAGATGCACATCCAGCACACCATCCCAGTCTACCTGACTTCATCCACCTAAGCCATATCCATCCCCTAGACCCAACCTGACCCACACATCCTCCCTTCTGACCCAACTTTTTCTGTCCACATCTGATACAGAGCTAAAAGAAAGAAGTCTGCATGTCCAGATCTCATCATAACCATACAAATAAGTATTTCTCCTACAAGACCTACCAATCTTGCGTATTTGCCAATGAGAATTATGTAGGTGAACAACAGAGCATAGAATTTAAAAGATAAAGAACAATTACAAACAACAATTAATTTTAAACATCATCAAGGAATTCCAGAATTTAAAGAAAACATAAAGAAACAGCTCAAAGAACTTATAGATGCCAGAGTAATACCTAAGAAAACACAAACATAAGGCTGATTGAAATCAAAGAAATCAAGATTTGAAGAAGAAGTAGAAACACTGAAGGGGACTTAAGATGAAATAAAGATGGAACTGAAAAACCCAGTAACCCAACTAGAAAACCCAAGTAGAGTGAATCGAGCAGAAAATAAAAATCAGGACTTGAAGATAAAGTAGATGATCTAAATGAAATGAGCAAAGACTACGAAACATTAAACAACACACACATGCAGGAAAGGAATATAGAGATAATATAGGACACTGTAAAAAGACCACTTCACTCTAATCCAGGAAATAATTAACCAAGAAGACATTAATATATTCACCAAACAATGGCATACTCAATTTCATTTAATAAGAAAGTACTTCTGGATTTAAAGACACAGATTGACATCAACCCATTAATGACCTCATAATGATCTCAATAGTCCACTTTTTCTATTATACAAGTCATATGGACAAAATATAGAGAAACAGCAGAATCAGGTTATACATAAAATGACTTAACATATATCTATAAAATATTTCACTAAAACATCAAAGAATATGCATTCTACTCAACAGCACATTTTAGAGAATGTTCATTCTCTAAAATAGACCACATCCTGGGACCCAAAACAAATTTTGATAAATTCAGAAAGATTGAAATAACTCCATGTATTCTATCTGACAATAATGCAATAAAACTTAAAAAGGACAGCAAACAAATTTGTAATAAATATATGAACTCACAAGATTAAACAATTCATTACTGAATGGTGAATGGGTCAAAGAGGAAATCAAGAAGAAAAATTAAAAATTTCCTGAACTAAATGAAAATGAACAGACACCACAGCAGAACCAGGTGAAGCTTTAACTCACGATCTTCTCGTCTCCATTCCCAAGTAGCTGAAATCACAGGCCTGTACGACTAGGCCTGGCTCATACTACTGCCTAAGAGGATCAACTGCTAAATTACAATTCAGCTTCCTAGATCTACCTGGTCCCTTCATCTCTATCTACACTTTGTCAAGCAGGTTTGTGCACTGACATGGAAAATCATATAACATACAAGTTGTGCAGTTTGCTATTCAAGAATTCGTGATTTTTAAAGCCAAGAAGATGATGGCTCAGTCAGTAAGAATGCTTGTTATGCAAGCACAAAAATATGAGTTTAAATCTCCAAAACCTGCATAAAAAGCTGAATATGGCCATGCTGGAGCCTGTCATCCCTCAATACAGGGGGCAGAGAATTCCTGAGTCTTGATGGCTGCACTCTTACCTTCAGCTTTAGTGAGAGACCCTGAGCAAAGGAATAAAGTGGGAAGTAATTGAACAAAACACCTGGGATCTTCTCCTGGCTTCCTCACACGTGCACACAGTCATATGCACACACATGTATGTAACACACATGTACCTAATAAACACACACATACCTAAACACACACATACATACACACACAGAGCACTCAAACTCTCAGACCAAAAAGAGTAAATAAGAAAAATAACTCTTATTATTTAATTTGAAAATATTTCTATTTTTATGTCTGTCATACTGCTAAATTAACTTTCCTCACTAGAGGAAGTGATCGCCTTCCAGGTTTTTTCCACTCAGCTTTTATTCCTATGGTTTCTTACTACTCCAGGCTCTTCCTGATTATGTATGAATGTTAGTTAAAAATTCTGGCACGATGATAATCCTGTGGCTAGTCCTACGTCCACTCTGGTAGAATTTACCATGACAATGGCCACTCTCAGCTGCTCCATCGTAGTATTGAATTCTCCAGTCCAATTACCTAAAATATAGCTAGACAATTGTTTAGACAGATTTGCAGCACAGGGAAAATTCTCATGTTGTATGCTAGTGACTCAAAGTCCAGCATACTTTCATTGACAGCCAAGTTGAGCCACAGGATTATCATCATGGATTGCTGCAGCCATGAATCATCTGAAGGAATGGGTGGGCATGGGAGCATTAGCAGGCCTTCTGGTGTTGGTCACCTTGGTTTGCCTGTGGTATATATGCAAGATTAGAGTCTCACAACAGCATAATGCAGCCATGACCATTCAGGCCTTTACAGCCATTGAAGCAGGACAGTCTCCCCAAGCATGGATGGCTACCATAAAAAGCCAAAATGTTACGCTCAGGATGTGAGGCTAAGCACTGCACTCAGGGTCAGCTGCTTTGGACCCGGAGAAGAGCATGTCTGATTGCATACGGGTTGATGCCCCAGGTCCCGCCTCTGAGAAAAAGGTATCAGACGGGTCTGATGCTCTTTGGGTGGATGACACCTAAATGAACATCAGTACAAAGTCCCAATTTATTTCTAATATCAGAGATCAGACCTCTACTCTTGCCTGATGCGTCCAAAACAAAAAGGGGGAACTGTAGAGAGCTGCGTAATGCCGCTCCTGAAAGATGGAGCTGGTTTCCGCCTTCCACCTTCCCGATGGTGAGTGCTCTCTGTCACAAACAACTCCACATTTGGCTAAGGCTAAGGATCTGGCTTGCTTCCATGTATGTGGACCTATCTGCATTGCCCACGTGGCATGCTGAGGTTGGCTATCCAGAGGCTATTTAAAGTGGGCTGGCTTTACCCAGGGTCAGATGATTGTTCAAGGTTCCTGAATAAACTGCATTGAAAAAAAAAATTCTGGCACGAATGTAGAGAAATTGGAAACGTATTTTTTTGTGGAGCTAGTAGGTTCTTCTAAAGATTGTGTTAATTTGGGCTAAGAAAAGTATAAGTATTTTTATAGTCACGAAGAGACAGATTCTTGCTACAGAGAGATGAAAGGAGGAAGAGGAGGTAGAATAACTTACTATTAAAAACATGAAACCAGGAAAGGTTTCTAAAGACAAGGGATTGTGGGGTTGAAGTATTCTGTGTGAGCATCAAGTCAGTGTATCTTTATAAATAGGACACAATTGATTTTAGGAAAAGATTCACAACAGAACACCCAGGTTGGAGCCGTACCCAACAACTGGCTTTTATACCAACAAAAGCTGAAAGAGTTGACAAGGAAGCTGTTAAACAACCAGTAACCAGACATCACATAGTTCAGACTCCTTAGATTTTATGAGGATAAACAATCTGGCGATAGAATTAGCAAAATTTTTCTGACCCAGAGCTATTCAAGTAGACCAGGTGTTACCAGGCTTTGACTTCAGTGACTTGTTCAGAAACTGGTAAGGAAACATTGCCTCTTGCAACTAAGTTATAATTGTTTCCAAGAATTGCTTGTTGAACTTAGAGACTTCTTATAAAGTATGCATTTTCCACTGGTATCTGGGAACAACACTTCAAATGAGAAAGAAAAAATACCGTTATTTACAGGTACAGCAGTGGTACTGACACCCTGGGAATAAACGATCACTTTCTGATTGTATTTAAGGCCTGCTCCACATGATGAAGTTCATACCTGGCACCATTATCCGGGCCAAGAGGCTGTAGCCAGATGGGCCATTGCTCCTAGCCTACTACTGTTATTCTACTAAATGAATATTGTTTTAAGCAGACTCCTAATGACTTATACCTACAGATTAATGCCTCCCTTATCCAAGTCTATTTTTGGCAGATGGTGATTAAAACGCATTGTCACAACTGATCAAAGTACAGAGAACCTTCTCCTAAGGCTCAGGAAGCATTGCAGAAGAGGGGACAAAAAGAGACAGACGTGGTGAATGACTACAAGGAAAAAGTGTCTTCCAGACAATAGAGCAGCTGCACATATGAACTCGTAGAGGTCGTAACAGACAACACACACAAGACTTGTGCAAGCTCAGTCCAGACCAAATCCCGACGTACAGAGCGAAGTGGACAAAAATTCCCACCTTGAGATGAGGAGCTACTAGCAACTGATAGCTGCTGGGAGAAGGAGTCAGATTTCTTGGAGAGTGTAGCTCCTGGTAGGTCAACTACACTCTAATGGAAGGCAAGACATTCAAGAATATATGGAGTGGCTTCGTTGTCCTCTTCTGTGTCCTGGTAAGGCTGCTTCCCCCTCAGGGGGAGGTGATCAAAGAGCAGGCCAATCAGTTCATGTCAGAGACAGTCCCTGTTCCTATTCCAATGGAACCCACTTGGATACTGAACGGCCACAGAAGAAGACAATGCAGCCACTCCTGATGAGACCTAATTGACTAGGATCAAAAGGAAGGAAAAGAAGTCGTCCCCTATTAGTGGACTTGGGGAGGGGCATGCATGCAGAGGGTGGAGGAAGGGAGAGATTGGGACAGGAGGAGAGGGAACCACAGGGGAGATACAAAGTGAATAAAGTGTAATTAATAAATAATTTAAAAAATAAAATAAAATATCACAAAAAAGAATATATGGGTAGCATAAATTAAACCCAATGGGTATAAAAACCAAAATAAACAAAAACAAAAAAAAAAAGAGACACAAAGTTGGGAAAGTTTGGAAAGCGTATGGATCTGGAAGGAGTCATGGGTGAATATGATCAAAACATATTATTTGAAAATTTCAAAGAACTAATACACTTTTTTTAAAAAAAAGAGATGTGCAAATTACAGTACAGAAAGACAAGAAAACTAAGTATGATGGTATATATTCCTAATCCCAGAGCTCATGAAGTTGAGACAGAAAAACTGCTATATTTCATGACCAGCCTAGTCCACATAATAAGTTCTAGGCTACATAGTGAGTTTGTTTGTTTTACAAACAAAACCAAAAGTAACAAAAAACTACAGAAACCAGAAACACAAAGTATATATGAAAAGGCACAGCAACATGATTCCTCCAAAAATTCATAACTTCTCTGTCAGTTAGTGCAAAGACACAAATAGAAAAAATTGTAGAGGAAGATTTTTAAAATTTATTAGTAAAAAACAAATCAGTAATCTCAAAGATACCATAGGCAAATGCCTGATTTCAATCTAAGACCTGAGAGGAAAGCTAAGAGCATAAAAAAAAAGGATTAGAGGAGGGAGGTAGCTATGATGGAGATGTAAAGTGAATAAATAAATAAGGAAAGAGTTAGCCAAATAGCTGAACAAACAAACACCTTGGAAAGAAATTTTAGCAAGAAAACATCACCAAGAGACTAAACTGTGCTGATTGACTGGAGGTTGATGCTGAGGAAGTGTTGGCGCAAACATTAACAAAAACGAATAATGAAGCAGGAGCACAGCATCCAAGACCTCTTGAATGCAACCAAGCCACTATGATTGATGGGGGTGGAAGAAACTGAGATAAGAGCAGAAAGGCACTATCCACTGAGCTTGTAGCAAAAGAATTCCTGAAGCTAGGGGACAGGATGCACAGCAGATGCGTGAGGACTTGCCAGAACACTTCTCGATGACACTATAGTCAAGATGACAAAAACACAAAGAGGAAAAACAGTAAGAGCTGTGAGAGAAGAAGACCTACTCATCTACAATGGCTAGCACTCCAGGCTAACACCAGAGCTCCAGTCAGCAATACTGAAATCCAGGAAAGCATGTGTTGATATACTTCAAGCTTTGAAAGGAAATAATTGCCAGTCAAGATGGCTTTATCCAGCCCAGCTAGCTGAAAAGGGATGGAGATGGGTATTTCAAAGCATGCACAAAATAAGGCAGTTCATGGCCATGAAACCAGCACTAAGAGACTTAAAGAAATGGTGTACTCTGAGGAGGAAAGAAAAGTCTCAGCACAAGATCACAGGAGGAATAAACAAACAATAAATAACACAAGTAAAAGACAGCTAGAAATCTATCAAATCTAACTCAGTACCTGGCACACTCCTAGAGCTGAGGGGAGAAGGAAAAGGACAATCTAACCATCTATGCAAGCAATTAACAAAATTGGAGGAATTACCAAATGTTTCTCAGTTAAACCTTAAGTGTAAACGGCCTCAGATCACCAATAGAGAGATACAGATGGATATAAAGGCTGGATTCATCTACCTGTTGTCTCTAAGAAACTTACTCACTGGCAAATACATCCACAGACTGAGAGTCAAAGGGAAGAAAAATTGTGAAAGGAAGCTGTGAAAAGTAAACACAACACCACAAAACAAAAACCTGCTGTAGCTATTCTGATTGATGACTTCAAATCAAAATCTGTTGAAGAGAAAAGGCCACTCTGTATTAATCAAAAGAACAATTCATCAAGTACATGTAACAAGTATAAATGAGTAGGTGCTGAATTTTGGGGCACCCAGTTTCATAAAATAGACACTAATGGACAAAAAAAGATCAGACAGGTCCTTATAACAGTGAAAGTGTATCTACTTTCACTGAAAGGGTCTACTCATCTTTAAACTCATCCTCTAAATTAAAGTTAATAGAGAGGCCTCTGAGTTATGATACAGGTCAAGCGGATTTAACACATCCATACAGAATATTTCGTTCAGCCAGCAGATGTGGAACACACATTCTTCTCAGCAGCCCATCTACCCTTTCATAACGCAGCCCATAGTCTAGGCCACAAAGCAAGTGTCAGGGAACCCAAAGAAACTGAAAGAATTGTTTCTATCTTATCTGATCATAGTAGGCTAAAACTAGAAATCAAAAACTACAGAAACTACACAAATACTTGAGATTAAACAGACAAAAAACATTCTTGAATAACCAGTGGGTAGTTAAAGAAATAAATTTCTACAATCAAATGAAAATTAAGGCTTAATTTACCAGAGCCCTGGGACACAACTAAAGCCCTAAGAAGAAAGTTTACAGCTGTGATTTTTAGATACTGAGACATCAGAGATCTCCAGTAGACGATCCAATCATACAACTTGAAATCTTAGCAAAACAAGATCAACCCAAACCCAGAGCAGTACGTGGCAAGAAATAAGAGCCAGGCAAAAATGAAGGAAGCGATGACGTAAAGAACAAGATGAAGAGTCAGGCAGTGAGCTCACCTGCTGATATTAAATCAGGATGATACGAATAATGGCATATCCATAGTGACAGTGTTGTTTGCTTATCGGCATGGAGGAGAGGTATGATCCAGAGCAACTTGCCTCTGAACTGCAGTGAGGTATGAGAAAGCAAGGCTGGGGAACAGGGGATGTGCGAATGGGGACACGCCCAGGCCTGCCTGTGTGTGTACAGTACATATTGCAAGTGGAAGAGGAGGAGGAAGGAGATTGTTAGAGATCAATAGCTGTCTGATGGATAAAAACATATGCTTATGTAATAAAGGATAAACTCCAATATGTAGAATGAGTGTGCTTCCTTGACAAGCTCCCAAGAAGATAATTTTCTATGAAAACTAAAGTAGGGAGGCAACAGACAAAAAGCAATTATTACCATTTGTCACACACTTGGGTTGACTTTTGCCATTGGAGAGAGTTTCTAAGAGACTAGAGCCATTGCAATGTGACCCTGCCTCTCTCCTCCCTCTCTGAAAGGAAGGACCTGCCTGCTTGCTGTGCAAATAACAGTATAAAAAAAGTGCCCAGAGCAGTATCTGAATGACAGGAGGTTCTTAATAACCGCCATGCATGTCATGTGTGTGTTTGTGCATGTGTGTGCGTGTGCGTCCGTGTTTGTGTCTGTGTCTGTCTGTGAGTGGGGCATGTGGAGGTCGGAGTGTTAGAGGCCCTGCTGGTTGAGGTTGTAGTTCTTCTAGTCCGGATAGCCCTTCTGAGCTCCCAGTTAAGTAACGTCAAGACTCTCTCTTTCCCAGCAGGGCCTCTTGCTCTCTGCCTGACTTCACCTAGAGAGTGTCTTTAGACACAGATGTCTCTAACCACATTTGATATGTGGCCTCTGACACAGCTCCCTGCTAGCTCTCCCCTCCTCAGGCCTAGATGATAATTAGGTGTTTCCATTCATATGATAGGAGCGTGCTGTTTAGTGCAAATCAAGCATCCTTAAAGTGCCTAGTTCTAACCAATTATGTATACCTATCCTTGGAGCCCCCATCTACTCTCCAAGGGGAACGTAGCCTTTGTTCTCTGGAATTAAAGTTGAACGAGCTCCCTGCTGGTTCCCGGGGTTTGTGATCCCTGTGCAGTGCCCACCAGCCATCCCAGGCACGCTTCTTATCTTGTGTCCCTCCTGGCTTCCTGAGTTGCTGGGAGACAGCCCTCAGGCAATCCACTCACAAAAACTTCGACTCAAAATTGACCCTGCCTAAGAGATGTGCAGGGATAAAGTTAGAGCAGAGATTGAGGGCATGCCCAACCAAAGACCCACCCTACAGGAGAGTGCCAACCCCTGACACTATGAACGATGCTCTGCTAAACTTGCAGACAGAAGCCTGACAGAGTTGTCCTCTGAGAGGTGGTACCCAGCAGCTCCTCAAAACAGACGCTGAGACTTACAACCAAACATTGGGTGATGTGGAGGGAGTCTTGTGGAAAAGTGGGAGGAAAGAGAAAGGGACGTGGAAGTGACAGGAGCTCCATGAAAGACCAACAGAACCAACTAACCAGAGCCCAAAGGGGCTTGCTGAGACTGAAGCACCAACGGAGGACCATGCAAGAACTGGACCTAGGCCTCCTACAAAGATGTAACAGATGGGCAGCTTAGGCCTCATGTGGCTCCTCTAGTAAGGGAAATGGGAACTGCATTGGACACAGACTCTCTTGCCAGCTTTTTGATCACTTCCCCTGGGAGGGACTGCCTTGCCAGGCCACAGGAGACAAAGACAAGCTCAGTCCTGATGCAGCTGGATGAGCTGGGCTGGATGGGAGAGGGTGCGCCCCTGAGTGGGGAGGGAGGGAGAATGGGATGGGGAGGGCATGAGGAATGGGCTACAACCAGGATGTAAAGTGAATAAAAAATTAAAAGAGAGAGAGAGAGAGAATACCTCCTCTCAACAGGTTTGAGGTTTTGTTGGATCAGTGGATATGTGAGTGTACTCAAGGACCTTAGACCTACCAGGTCTACGGTCTGCTCCGCACTTCACAGATAAAACTGTTTTTTGAAGCCACAACTACGCCTCTGTGATTTTGTACCTCCAACAGTCTCACACCTTGTACAGAAGCCCGATCGCCTGCTGCCCTCTAGTGGCCGATCCAGGGACATGCTCATCTATATGGTAAAAATTTTCTGAGGAATAGTTTATTGGTATCAATTGTGGGTCTCTATAGACTGTATGTACACTGAAGTTAAAATTCCTACACATGCCTGTTATCTATATTCGTGTTAGCTAATGCTCTTTTCATAGAAATCATTGTAACATGTGTTCCTCTTTGGGGGAACAAAATATTTATGAAGTTTTCCTGTATTCATTTCATCTCTATGTTGGCCTAAAACATAAATATTACTTATGGGTTTGTAATACCGTATAAACAGTACTTAACTACCTAGGATTGTTCATCTATATAATAACCAGAATATATTCTGCCATTATACAGCATTTGATAGAAATGAACAGAAGAAGAAAGGGAGAGGAAAAGAAGGGACTGAGAGAAGGAGGGAGAGGGGAGGGAGGAAGGAAGGAAGGAATAAAAGAAGGAAGGAATAAAGGAATAAAGGAAGGAAGGGAGGAAGGAAGGAAGGGAGCAAGGAAGGAAGGAAGGAAGGAAGGAAGGAAGGAAAGAAGGAAGGAAGGAAGGAAGAAAGGAAGGGAAGAAAGAATTAAAGGATGAAGGAATTAAATACAGCCAGAGGTCACATATGCCCTGGAGTATCTCTCTTTCCACAGACACGTGGAGAACAAGTGACAACAGATTTACAAATCACAGTGACAAGTGTAAGTTACATTTTAAAATAGGCAGAAATGGTCTACCTCCTCCCCTAGCTCTTACTAATACACATCTTCCAGTTAAAACCACATGCTCTTCTACATCCTGTTGAAGATACAAATGATCTAAAGGGTTTTTACACTATATTTGTAAAGATACTAGTTGTATTTCACATGGAGACATCAATGCTATTCTTAGGGTGGAGCTGTTGAATCAAAGGATTTTATATTATTTAAATATAAAGGGCACTTGTTTTTGTATTGTTTCCCCACAAGCACTTGAGAACCCCATTCTTCCATACTGGGACTTATGAAAGTTATAATTGTTTCTAAACTGACAGGTTGAAGATCACCTTATATAAGTTTTAATGTAGGTTTTCTTTAGTTACGGATGGAATGTGTCTGCTTTCCCAGGGAAACAAGACATTTGTATCTTCTCCTGTTCTCATTTTGAGCTGTTGGTGTTTGAGATCTTTTTACCTAACCAGTAAATCTATATTTTTGCATGTGTCTTGAGTTTGTTTTTCTGCAGGGGAATTTAAATATTTTCAAGGTCAAACATACAATTTTATTCCTACCCATTCTTCTAGGTTCCTTTTTTATCAACCTACAAAATGTCTAATGCAGTGGTTCTCAACCTTCTGAATGCTGTGAGCCTTTAATACAGTTCCTCAAGTTGTGGTGACCCCTGACCATAAAATTATTTTCATTGCTGCTTCAAAACTTTAATTCTGCTACTGTTACGAATCATAATGTAAATATCTGATATGCAGGATATGTGATATGTGACCCCTGTGAAATGGTTGTTTGACCCCAAAAAGGGTTGAGGCCCCAAAGGTTGAGAACAGCTGATCTGGAGTCATTTGGGGAAAGGGAACCTTGAGAAAGAATCCCTACCAGCTTGCCTGTGGCAAGTCCATGGAGGGTATTGTTGATTAACGGCTCAGATGGGGGTGCCTATCCTGATGTAGGAGTGCCACCTGGGGAAGATGGTCCTGGGTTGTCTAAGAAATCAGGCTGAGTAAGCCTTAGAGAACAAGTGAGGACACTTTGCTCCTCCACTGCCTTTGTTCCTGCCCTGGCTTACCTTGACGATGGACTATAAACTGCGAGGTGACAGAAATCCTTTCCTCCCTAAGCTGTTTTTGATCAGTGTTTTATCACAGAAAAAACAAACTAAGACAACGAGGCAGGGGAGGAAGAGGTGGCCAGTTTGAGAACAAGGAAGGGTTTGCTTTGGTTTAGGGTTATTTTTTATTTTTATTTTTTTCAGAAAAAAAAAGTTAAGAGCTGCTGAACTGGGCCTATTTTCATGTACCAACTGTATTTCTTCTGAGGAAAAGTTACTTTTCATTATTTGTGAAATGATTGGTTTGCTGTACTCTTTGGCAGTGTTACAAATGGAAGGGATAGAGCCTGTGTCTTTCAGGGAGGGAGGGTGCTGTTGGGAATAATGGCTAGGGTTCTTCGTACAGCTTTGTCATTTTCTAGCTACATGATCATGTGCAAATTACTCAGTATCTCTTCCTCCCCCTTCTCATCTGCAGCTGTCTGATAGGACTGTGAAGTTTCCAGGGGCCTCTGCAGTACCAAACCCTGCAGTGATGGTGACTCACCACGAGGATCCTGGCTCCCACCTACCTGAGCACTCAGAATAATGGGTGGAGCTGTGATCCGTGAATCACCAAAGGATCCCAGCTGTTCCCGCTCAGTTCCTGTTGCCCACACAGCTAGGCATTTCCATCCAAGTCTTACCTCCTTGCGTGCTACGGGAAAACCCTCAGCAGCACAGTTATGAATTCGTTTCCAGCGGTGGTGTGAATTCAGTTCTTCCAAAGGGAGCTACTTACCCAAAGGGAAGAGAAAGAAAAAAGGTCTTTCAGGGACAGCTGCGGAGGGAGTACACATGGCATGTGCCCTTGGCAGAATAAACATGGAGTGCTCAGGGATGGGAGTTGGGGGCACCGCTGGGCATTTGTGGAAAAAGCGCATTGCTACTGCTCAAAACCCCAAGCACATTCTAGCGGCCTGGACTTGCATCTTCATCTTGTGTAGATTTTCCCAGAGCAGCTTCGCTGACTTCATTCTTTGGAATTTGTTAACATTTGGTGTGAACTTATAATTCCATAATCAAATCCTTCCTGCTTAAAAGGGGTAGAGAACTCTTCATTGGGGCAAAGGCCAGCAGTGACAGGCTGTTGATTGAGAGCCTCATAGCCACCGCCTGAGAATGTGACTGCATTTAGGGACAAGGTCTTCCCTGATGGGAGGTTGTCCTGTCTCATCTGGTATCTCCACAGGAGCTTTTGTCGGTATGCAGGCTTCCTTTTCTTACCCAGTGCCCAGACTTATGAAACCAGCACCTCTCCTCTGGCTCATTTAAATTTAATTACACATTAAACGCCGGGTTTCTGCCACTTTGGGGAAACTCAGTTTCGTTCATAATAGTATTAATTTTTTTTTGTATGAAAGTAATGTGAATCATTGCCAGAGCTTGTTCATTTTATCATTGTCTTTATTAATTGCATTATACCCATGAAAGTTTTCTGTCATTTACAATTTTATTTTGATCTTTAGTAATTTCTTTCTGGTTCTTGGCTCTTCCAGGTCTTTGCTGTAAAATAATTACCTTAAGAATGGAAAAATAGGGCTGGGAGGGGATGGCTCAGAGGTTAGATAGTGCCGGCTGCTCTTCCAGAGGACCTGGGTTCAAATCCCAGCACCCACAAGGTGGCTCACAACTGTCTGTGACCCCAAGATCTGTCACCTTTTTTTAGATGGAAACAGGTGTTCATGGGCAAAAGCACCCACACACATAAAAAAATAAATAAATAAAATAAATAAATTATTAAAACAGAATAGAAAAACAAAAACATCACCAACTCTATTAAATACTAGATTATTTGTTGTTATTAAAATGTACACATTAAAATTACATATTAACTTTCTAAAATATTTTCAACTTATAGTTTATACAGAGATATAGATAATTAAATGCTAATTACTTTAAGATATGTTTTTATAATTTGTGATGTGTCAGTTCATTTTTGAAATGAATTTAATTCAATGAAATGATTCAATCAGAAATGACTTACAGGGGAAGATAGCCCACTGGAGGAAAATTTGACCACAAGCCCTAGACTCTAAGGCCCTCTTGTCCTCCCGAGAGCTGCCTTTGGATGTCCAAACACCCAGAGCATGCATGCTCTGCTGCCGTGGGGGGCGCCCTAGGACCAGGAGCTGTTGGGTCCAGGGACCCCTGGGACCCTCCTCCTCCCTCAGGACCCGTTGTCAGCATGCTCTTCTTTCTCCCCCAGATCTAGTATTCAGGGCGGACCAAAGGAGTGGACCCCAGCAGATGCCGACCCTCTAACAACCCCACGGGTCTGCGCTTCGTTTCTGAGTTCCGGGTACAGCACCTGCCGAATATGCCGTATTCGATGCGGAAGGATTCGTTAAGCCTCAGTCTAGCATTGATATTGTGATATGGCACGTGGCCCCCATCCCCATCCACTACGACATTCAGGATGGGTTCCGCATTGAGTTATCTGAGGAAGGGGCTGAGGGACCAGTGTTTGGACGGAAAGATGTGAGCTCTGTTCTTCGGGCCCCAGCGTACTCCCTGGAGCTTCAGAGAGTAGGGCCTAGGGCCTCCTGTGTTGACAGGACCAACCCTAGGCAGACATCTTCAGGAGAATGGGCCCCCAGCAGCTGGCCACCAGCTCCTTCCTGCTCTTCTTGCTGACAGGCATCGTCAACGTTTGGCAGCCAGCTGCCTCAAATCCTGCATGTGTCCCTGCGACAGAAGCTGGTAACAGCTTACGTCTTAGGCCTCCTCGCCATGGCGCCCACCCTCTTCTTCGCAGGCAGGGACCTAAGGCAGCCACTGCAACCTTTGCACCTCGCCCTTCTCCCTCTTTTCTGCCCATCCATCAGGTGTCATCCTCCCCCAACAACAAACACCCAGGGATTTATACTCGTTTTCCAAGTTGAATTAAATAAAATTTAAAAATAAAAAAAAAAAGAAAAGAAATAAGTCAATTTGAGTATCAGGTGAAGTGACAAAGAATATATAAAATATCATTATACGTAGAGAGTTTGTATGGAAACTTAATGTATTTTCTGCCCAGGAAGTAGGAATCTATGCTTATGAGCATAGATCCTATGAGATGTGAAACATAATGGACTTTTTACTTGGCAAAAAAAAAAAAAAAATTAAGATGAGAGCATGAGTCTAACCAGAGGCCCCACAAGAAGAGGCAGTTGGGACACCCAGCCACCCTGAGATGTGCACCCAGAGGCATGAGCATGAGAGGACACAGCAGCCACCTGCGTGTCAGGGAGGCTGCTGAAGAATCCCGCCTTGTTAATACCTTGGCCTTCTAGTTTTAGCTTTCATGCATACAGGGATATTGCAGGCCTGGTGGTTGGCAGTGGTGACACCTGCCTTTAAATCCCAGCACTCAGGAGGCAGAGGCAGGCAGATCTCTGAGTTCAAGCTCAGCCTAGTCTGTATAGTCAGTTCCAGGACAGCCAGAGCTACACAGAGAAACCCTATCTTGAAAAAAGGAAAGAAAGGAAAGGAAGGAACGAAAAGAAAAGAGTAGTGGCTACCCTCTCTAAACACTCACTGTCGTGTCAGAACTCCACAGCCTCCAGTGCTCTTCTGGTTGTGAGGAGGCAGTTCTTGAAGGTTCTACCCTGAAAGGTCTGGGAAGGTGGCTCAGTGAATAAAGCCCTGCTCTACAATCACGAGGACTAGAGAACCCCAGAACCTGTATAAAACTGCTGCATGGGTGTGATAGGCTGCCTGTAATCCCAGGCTTTCAGAGGTAGAGGTGGGATCCTCAGGGCAAGGTATGAAGGTAGATTACTCAACCAGCTGGCTCCAGCTTCAGCAATAAAGCCCAAGAAAATAAAAAAAGAGACTCCACAAAGATGACATGGGAGGTCAGCCTCTGGGCACGCCCCCACACGAGCACACACGTGTAACAGCATAAATGCAAGCACGCATGCCAGGCACGCCAGGAAAAGGGGCCCAGGGCGTGCTCTGCACTGACACTGCGCTTCAGTTGTGTCTGCATAACCAGCAGGACTCTTGTGTGCATACACCCACTTCCAGCTAGCCTGGCCAGCCAGCAGCTCCCCGCCGAGCTGCTCTGCCAGGCTGCTTCATAAGGCACAGCCGCTCAGGTGGGCCCTTGGCAACTTTCTCCAATTCTGTAGTCAGTTTTCAGAGAGACGAAAACATAAAATTAAAAAAAAAAAAAAAAGAGTGTGGGTGAAGCTTGGAAAAAGAATGGGAATAAGAGCTGTTGTGCAGAGTGATTGAAAAAGAGCTCTTGGAGTCCCTCCCTGAGCAGCAGGGTAAGCGTGACAGTGGTCCAGAGGACCAGTCACAGGAAGTGGTTTAGCATTCTAACCTAGAGAAATTACAGTAAGGTCTTCAATGCGTGCTCTGAGCTTATTCCGTCCCAAGTGTGCACCAAGGGCTTCTGAGGTGTCGGGTCAGAGCTTGCGGCTCATGCCTGCATGCACAGGATGCTCCCCATGAGGCGAGAATTACCCTCTCTTCCTGGTGAGGAAATTGTCTTCCGAGAGCTAGCTCTCACAAAAGTCAGTGCCAGGACTGCTGAGCGGACTCCAACCCAGGTCTTACTCAGACCAACACCTTTAACCAAAACAACACATTTACCTATTCGGTTGTGTTGCCTCTCGAACTTTTATAAGTACTCATTGAAGTGAACAGACCAGAGTGTCTGAATCTGGGAACTCTAGTGAATTAGTGGAAACATCACTCCAGGTGTGTGTGTGTGTGTGTGTGTGTGTGTGTGTGTGTATGTATGCCATAGAGAACCACCGTATCCCAAGAGCATCTTTAGATCCCAGCTACACTTTAATATATTATTTGTTCCATCCTGTGGTGCTAACAGAAGGTGACAAGGAGCTTTTACTACTCCCAGAAAAATCTGAGTATAAACAGGAATTTAATTGGTGTTGCACACACTGGGAGACAGGTTTGCATTCTTTTCTTAGCTATTTAAAAGATTCTCTTAAGTATTGTTTTTGCAGAGATGAAGTTGTATTACATATTCATTCATGCAGTTCATTTACAAGACTGTAGCTGGGTTTGGGCTCAATGAGATAAGACACAGAAATGGCAGTTTACCCGAAGGGGGAAAAGTATAGTTTTTAGGCAGAGATGACAAACGAAGTTTACAAAAAGCTTTGACTTGCTTTTCAATTAATGAAAGCAGGCAGATTTCTTTATTCCATTACTCAGGACAAAAAAAAACAAAAAACAAAAAACAACAAAAACAAACAAACAAACAAAAAAAAACTGGTAGTGATTTTGGTTTTCATTAAATATTTGTTTAGTTTGTCTTCATCTAACCTATTCTCATGCCTGGCATTTATCGGCAACCAGACTCTCCATGATGACATAAACTGAATGGCTCCCAGAAGTAGCCCCATTTTCAATTGATGCCTGGAGTCTAAGTGCTGGCGTGTGATTCGCACCTCTGACTAATGCAGGCCGTTTACAAGCTATGTATCATCTTCCTTCAGATCAGAGGTTCCCTCCACCCCACTGCCAAATATATTTCTGTAAAAGGGCACATGAGTCACTGAAGTTCACTTTTAAAATTGGGGTTTGCACAGAAGATAATTAAGCAGGGGAAGATGCAGTATTTCCTCTCGCTGTTTAATGTTCTACATCAAGCGTCAGGCATATCCAGAGCTGCTGAAAGTAGAAAGCAACAGCATAGCAAAAAAATGACAGAGACACACTTACTGCTCCTTTGAAAAAAAGAGAGGAAAAAAAGGTAAACTTTAATATTCTGTTTTCTTTGGGGAAAAATGTCAGGCACAATTGTTATATTATTCCCAGAAGATCTTAATGAACCAGAGACAACACAGACCTAGCTGGCCTGTTAGTGTTGTGGTAAGAGTTAAATAAACCCACCCAGTTTTAAACATTCATTTGCTTTCACTGCACACACACACACACACACACACACACAGAGATATGAAACATTACTGTTTTGTTTTGTATTTATAAGACCCAAACATGCCAAAGGGTTTCAGTTTGACATATTCCTGCCTTTTCTTCATATGAATATATTCATTTAATTTCCTGTTTTCTGGCTACAAAACAAAAAAATAAAACCTCAGGGTTAACTGCTGTTCCCAAAGTCTCTATCCCATGCTGCTGTCACTTTACAAAAATAAAACAAATCCTGTGGCCTTGCGGTCTGTGTTTCTGAGCAGATTACCCAGTTCTCTTCTCCCCCAAGTCCTTCAAGGCTTTTCATTTCCTAGGAATCTTCAAAATAAAAATGTTGGGAATGAGCAAAAAAAACTTATTCTAAGTACTGCCATTTTGTTTTCAGGTTCTGTTTAATCACAGGGAGAAGCTAAATTCAAGGTCCTGGGCCCTAGGGAGCTGGGACTTCCTGATAGCTGAACTTCTTCTGTTGTAAAGAAACAGTTGTCTGAGTCCAGATATCTCAGGGACAACTTGTAAGGAAACAATTTTGAGTACAAACACCTCAAGGACAACATTTCTCTATCTTGCTGGCAGGGTCAAACAAGTTCATGCTCCCAGGCCCAGGAACCTACTCCTAACCTGATTAATGGAAACTTCCTTGTTCAACCCCTTGTGTCAAAATATGACTGGACAATATTACAGCCACTCCCCTCCCCCAAACCTTGTGTTTCCATCTTTTAAAAATGTTGTACAATTTCCCTTTGTGGATGAGGTTCAGATTCCAAACTGGCTGGCTCACTGAGCTCAGAAAATAAGGCTTTCATTTTAAGCTTCTATGTCTGAAGCCAGTTTTCTTGGCTTCTACCTTGAACCCAACAAAAATACATTCTTGTTTTCCCCAGTTGAGGAATAGTAAGAATAAAATTGTCTTGGAGCTCTGATGAGCTAACCCAGTGCATGCTACCATCTGGGCTCACAGAATATTGATTACTGAATGAAAAAACCAAGGGAAAAAAAGGCAATTTGGGTATTTCTGTTGGCTTCATATCTACTTCCTTTAAAGAACTCTGATTCTCCTAAAACCATAGACTGGTCATAAAGAAGGACACAGCACTACTGCCACACTTAACACTTGTACATTTTTATTTAGTTAAATCAGCCATTGTACAACAATTGCAGCTATGTATTGTTAGTGTTGTATTGTATTCCATTAACTAATACATGCCCTCATAGATATATTCAATTAGTGTTATCACCATGGGAACAAGATGCTGATTTATCAACTGAAAATTCACTTCTTCTCACAGTATTCAAGTTTTTTGATAACACAGCAAAAAAAAAAAAAAATCAAAATCAGGAAAAAAAAACCATTATGTTGCTACACGGACATCATCTGCAGTGCAAATAACACAACAGAAAGGCTTTTCATGAGCTCCAGCGAAGGTGTGACAAGAGGGCCATGGCATGTCTCAAAAAGGGCTGCCACCTGCCTCTCTCATTTTGGATGCCAAAGAATACTTTATTTCTACTCAACCCCCAGAAAGTGCCAGTGTTGGGGGCTCAGGAGATTTGGCTGATAGGAAACCTCTCTCCCAGGAAAATTCCTCTCTTGGCAACGTTACTTTAAAAGATGAAGTGCCATTGTTTGCCGTGTTTGTGTTTGACATTCCGAGCAATGAGTCAGTTCTGCACACAGGAAAAGGCCAGATAAGACTGGAAAAAGGTCAATCTCTGGAGGGTAGACTGTTTTTCTTTCTTTCTTTCTTTCTTTCTTTCTTTCTTTCTTTCTTTCTTTCTTTCTTTCTTTCTTTCTTTCTTTCTTTCTTTAATTTCATCTTCATTGAATATACTTTCTTTAACAAATAACTGATTCAAAACGTATACTGTTTATATGAATATATTTGTGAATATATATATATGTATATGTTAAAATGCTACACAACTTCAACCACTAGAGGGATTAGACATAGGGCATGGGGATCACTCAGACTGCCATCATCCCTTCTCTGAAAGGAACAGAAAGTTGCACAAATGCACTTCAGTTTCCAAGGGTGTCTGGGTTTCAAATAAATAAACCAAAAAAAAAAAAAATTCAATCAAAACCGAATCTTCCAAGGATTTCTCAGTCTCGTCTGTAAGCTGAAGAGCAGACGTAGCTAGAAAGTGAGAGCTCAGAGTGAAAATCATTAGTGTGATAAGAAGGGCTGTGTGTGTGTGTGTGTGTGTGTGTGTGCGTGTGTTTAATGTTCACATGCAGGTATTAGAGGAGAGATAAATCTGAAGGTGGGGTAGAAAAAAAAAGGGAAAAGAAACCACTCCAACATGGTGACAGCATTTAACCTTTTGTGTGGTGCATAAATCTTGTTTCCAATGAATTATCTACAGTGCAGTGGCCAGAAGAAAGTACCACCAGTAAGACAGCATGGTTTGCTAAAGCAGCAATGAACACTGGAAAACTACAGTAGTTATAGCTTTTAAAATACCCTGCCAACGTGTCAAAGCAAAAACACCTGAAGGCGCTAGAACGCCACCCATGCAGCTTCTAGCACCAGAATACCTCATAGTTTCCGTCTGCTTGCCTGTGCTTCCTTCTTCCCCTCCCTCTGGGTTGCAGTCGGACAGCCAGCAGCAATGGCTGACCAGTACCAGAGACTGCTCCTGGGGATCCTTCTTCAAGATCGCGATCCCGTATTTAGGAGCAACGGCTACTCTGGAAGTTCTAAGGACGTGTCTAGGTCTGAAGTGTTCCTTCTGTAGACTGTGTTACCATTGGATTGTGTTAGCAATACCTTAGTTAATCGTTGTTCGGCGAATTCTAGAGGCCTTTATTCCATGATGCCCAGTGCAATCATGACAGGCAGTGGTTTGAGTTTTCCTCTGTTGTTCGTCTGAGGATTTCGGCTATGTACATTATACACGGACATCCTTGGAAGGATTCCCTTGTCACTTGAAGAAGTCTGCAGGTGAAGTTCTTTTGACTAACGGATTTTTCATGGAGCTTGAGCAGAAGCAAACAATGGAGGCGCCAGTTCCCAGGTTAGCACGGATGCTTAGAATAGTGGATACAGCATCCAGAATGAAGGATGCTATCTTTGGTCACAATTTAGCTTATAGTTAGAGAGGGTCAGGGAGAAGGAAGCAAAAGAAAATGCTGTGTATTTGCTGAGAGTGGAAATGTCACGGGATCCCGGTAATTAGGCCACTTCGGTCACTCCTGTGAGGAAACGGGAAGTTGCATATTGGGTGGGTGTGTGGTTTCTGGTGCGAACTGGGCAGCTCCTCAGTCGGCCTCTTGCTTTGTGTTCTCCTTGCAGAAATGCCGAAGGAGCTGCTGGAGGTCTCGCTGGAGGTCGTCTTGGTCTAGTGCTCCGGGAATGTCCTCCAGGTGCTCCAAGGTGATGCGTTTCCCCTGCTGGTCCTTCACCACAGCCCTCCTCTGCGTGCTGGCTTTACTCATTGTTGTCCTGCAGGAAACAGAGGAGATCATTAGGCTCTTCCTCCCCCTGGGCACCCATGTACTTCCTGTCTTCCCTTTGCATCTATCTCTATGAGCTTAGGGACAACAGACAGACCCACACATTTCTCACCTTTCTCGTTAATGATGCACAAAGGACTCATAAAGCTTTAAAAACTGTATTTTGGAACAAGATATACTGATTTTTTTTTTAATCTTTCAGAAATACTTCGAGCAAAGGATACCGTGCCTTCATTTTACTTTCTTAAAGAGAAGCCAGGCCATGACTCAGATTTTGGTTAAGTCACATTGATCTGAAAGATGTTTGTTTACTCTGAAATAATGATTCCACAAGCACCACTGGCAAGCTTGGGAAAAATAATTCAAAATTCACTCACTTCCCAACCTGAACTGTGCCCAAATTTTGTTTTACTAAAACTTTCCGTGAGATTTAGATTTTTAAAAACAGGAATAGTCTATCGAGGTATAAGAAAGGGAGTACCAATAGGAAGGTTCCTGAAGCTTCCTAGGGAGTTAGCAAGGGAGGGAAAAAAATAGAAATGACCCCGGAGAGTGGGCACTGCCTGTGTATCCTCAGGACCTCCATGGGCTTAACCCCTCTGTGCATCCCACAATGCCAGCCAGCAGGCTGCTTCCTCCTACCTGGGGCACCTTGAGAAAAGATGTTGTAGCTTACTATTTTATTTCACATTTTTTATTTTCTTAGATTCCCCACTTGAAAATGCTATTGCAATCTGTTCTTTCCCTGCTCTTCTCGCTTTCTGCTTGTGAGAATAATGCTTCAACTGCAAATATGTACTGAATGTATTTTATGTACTATATCTGTAGTTATAACAAATAAGAAAAACTGGCCTTCATGGATTTAAACAGCACTCCTCCACGTTAATTAAAAAAAAAATCATTAGATAAGGGTTCAGGATTCCTAAGTCTGGTTCCATAGATGGGTAGTTATGGATCTTCAAATCAAACTATGTAGAGAAGGATCAGCATTTTCCTTATGAATTCCCAGTGTTTAGGAGCTAGAGTTCTGACCAGCGTCCGACACCTGTAACCACTCACTGGGATGATCCTGAATTCTCAACATTTCCTTCTAACAAAACATTTCCAGCTTTCCTTTGGACATCCTTGCTTCCTTCCCCCTTCCTCTGAGACTCTCACTTTATTAGATATTACATAAATTATGTTTTTCACTTGATGGTCTATCAAACTTTGTTCCTCTTGATGAAATGCCAAAATCTGATCGCTGTGGTTGTAGTCAGCTTGTATATTTCTGGCTGTCCCCAGCCATTGCTGCTTCTTTACTCCACAAAAGGCAAATACCTGCCTCTTTCTTCTGTAGGGGTTAGGAGAAGCTTCCACAGCTCTGGTCTCCTGTGGTAGGCCTACAGCCTGGGACACTTTTACAACTTTTCTACAGGGGCATGCAGATGTTTATGCATGTATATGATAGATGTATGAACTTAATTCAGTGCTATGCACCATGCAGTTCCACAGAGACTAGCAGGGTAAGTGCATGGTGTCCATCTGTATCTACAGCTCTGTGTCCACCTCTGTAAGGAGACAGAGTCAACTGTTCTCCAAATCTATTCCAGTTCAAAGATCCCAGGGTTTGCAGGAGCTGTATAGTTTTTGTCTGAACAATTGGACAAAAGAGTTCAATGTTCAGGACAGAAGAAACATTTTATCCTTAATTTATATGGCATTTAAAAGTTCCAGGAGAGCAATTACATTCTTCTAAATTCATAGCTGCTTCTGTTTCTCACATTTGAGCAGAGGGCGGGCTTGTGACAGAACCTTTAATTTTGCTCTTTTAATTATTATGTTCCAGAAAACTAAAATAGCCTTGTGGAGTACTATAGATGACAATCTTTCTGCTATTTTCAATGAGAGGAGAAGCACAACAATTACTTAGGTTCTTTCACTGAGAAGCTGAGACGTCTGTGAGTACAATGGTGCCAGAGGCCCAAAGAAGTGAGAGTCAATACGCAAGTAATGCCCGGTTTAGACATCAAATTCGCAGCAGTGCTGGCAGCTCACTGTACCTCATGGCTAGCAGCGCCCTTTGAGACACATGGGGCAGGCTGTTTGCTACCTGCACGTGCTCTCACTAAAGGCTGCTTTCAGCAACCCTCAGTACATTCAGGATCTCGGCTATCAAACGTACGCTCTTATTTCTTGCCAGTCACACACAGAGTCATGAAACTTGTTACCAGGGAAAAGTAGGTGCTATCCAAAGCCATAACAGAGGAAGACTGAGCTGCGTACAGTTAGTTGCCAAGTTAATCAGTGTGCCACTGGTTAGACTTCTCTTCATAGGGTCTCCAAATCCATCAACAAGGGGGTGTTCCCCATCTGCTTGACTCTGGGTGATTTGCTTGAACCCCAGAAAGTCAAGCTGTTATAAACAAATGGCTCACCATCACGGTGTCGCAGTATTCACCTGAAAGCACCAGTAGACAGTCAACACACTGACACACCCATGCCTGAAACGTGCCTTCTCATAGATGACAGGGCGATGCCCTTCTTTTCTAACATTAGAAACCAATTGTATTGTGTTAGTTGGCAGAGCATCACCCCATGCTAACCCAAACCTCTTAATTATTGATCCATCCTCCTTCAGGATTTCATTCTCTACTAAACTGGGGAAGTGGACTTTCATGTGGCTACCTGTGTAACCCAAGGCCTGGAGTAAGAAAAAAGAGAAAACAAGACTTGACTCATAGGCCACAGACTTTAAAACAGTCTAGTGCTTTAGTAATTCTGGTGGTACAGAAAGAGGTCTCTGATGGGTCAGATAACACCTCCTATGGGCTCATATGGATACTGAGTTTCATCGAACAATTCCCTTAGAATTCTGTTTGTGTCACAGATAGTTTTATACTACTTGTCAAAAGCTTGTAGCCAACATCCATACTGACTGAATTTAATTTTTCCTTGTTTTGCCGTGCTCCTTCTGATTGGTGAGATTTGAATGATAAATAACATGATTAGAGACAAAACCAGAACCAGGGGTGATTTCAATGATAAATAACATGATCAGAGACAAAATCAGAACTAGAGAATTCACCCTTCCAACATCCAAGAAGTCAATGTGCAGAACTGAAGGTATTTAAAGGAAGTTGTTTTTTAATATGCAAATACAGTCTGTTGCTTCCATACAGTTGTCAATACTATTATTTCTGTTGTATCATTGATCTAGCACTTGGGGATCAAACTCAGGGCTGTTTGTGGGCCAAGCAGGTACCTTAACGTACAGCCACATCCCAGGCCACAGTGAGTAAGTACAGTAGAGGGCACAGAGTACAGCATTTAACTTGAACATGTTTTGACAGTAAAAATATTTTGTGGATATTTGTGTATGTCTGTCTGTCATCCCTTCTTCAACCCTTAGCGCAGATGTCCTTCAGGACTGAGATGGTCCAGTATCTCCTGATAGCACTACATATTACTAACGCTGCAGAGAAACCAAAGGTTGCATCCTGTAATTAGGTCCAATGTATTTCATTCACAGAGCATGACTATTTAATCTACTTAGATCTACTTTGTTGTTGTTTTCTTTCTTTCTTTTTGATTGTGGTTTTGTTTTGTTTGTTTGACACAGGCTGACACTTAGAAGTCCTGAATGGCCTGAACTCACTTGTAGCATAAGCTAGCTTTGAACTTGTGACATCCTGCCTTGGCACATCACTGTCAGCGTACCAGCCTAAGCCACCATAGCTAGCTTTGTGATTTTAACAGACGGGAAATCCTGCCTCAGCGTTGGAGACTGTCCCTACCTCAGCAGGGATGATTCTTGGCAGAGTGCATTTTTAAGAGCCCCGTGGGTGACACGAATGAATAGCACTGGGCTGAGGCAATATTACTTCACCCCACAAACTGTTCAAGAAGAACATCTTGTCTTTTGAATTATCCTAACACCTTCCATGAATCTATGCATGAAATGAAGCAGTGACAAATGGTTTTCTTTTTAAACACAAAGTGCACATCAAAGGAAAACAGACACAAAATGAAACAATGCTTCTGTACCTCTTCAAAGTCATCTTTGGCTGAAGGAAGGTCAGTGGCTAAGCTAGCGTCCCCCAGGCTTTTCTCCATCCTCTCTCCACGTACCATTGTTGTTTTAACAACTTTGCTGACTCTACGGCCTTCTACTGGTTCGGCCTGAAACTGTGAGGTACTGGACAAAACGCTGGGTTCAGACAAAGTCACCTAACGAATGAAGGACACAGGACAGACAATTCCCAACTGCTAAAATGGAACAAATAATGACATTTGCTGTGCTGTGAAATTAAAATGGTTGCAATACTGGCCTTCCAGAAGACAGTAATTAGGAACAAGTCTCATCAATTGTTCTGTTTAAGTGAACAGCACTGAGCCAGTTAGTGAGTCATTTGAATAAAAGCTTATCAGCCACATTTCTAAAAGGCTTACAGGTGCATTGTTGACGGGCAATCTAGGCTTGGTCTCTTTCCCACAATTAAGTTATTTCCCTCTGCAACATGAAGATAAAGTCAACCCCTGAAGGGAGAGCTTTTAAAAGCTCTGAGATATCAAAGCAGATGACTCGTCAGCCTCATGTCTACCAGCGTATGATTTTGAAGACATGAATGAATGCAGAAGGGTAAGAATTTCAAACTGTATGTCCAAGGGTGCATGGTGGTCACAAGCCTTCAAACAGGGGAGTAAAGAAGAAAGTGGTAAATTATGAATCACTTTCAGATGATAACTGAAATGACCCTGAAATGCAGACGTCTGGTATCAAACACAGGTCTAAAGTGACCTTTGGGAGGCTGGTATGCCAATTGGGCCCAAGTACTGCAGGACACCTGGACACCATCTCTTCATGACACATGCCTGGCCAAGGAAATGGACCTTATTCTCTTCAAATCTGGCTTTGGGTGTCTACTATAATCAACTAGGAGTTATATATGACACAGAAATGAAAAGAACTAGACAGAGACAATGAGCACAATGGCCACATCAAATCGAGATGGGAACTGCTGTGTTTTGGTCTGTGGGTTTGTCTTCACGCAGTGAACCCCACGGAGCTGGGTGGCCTCACCTCTGACTGCTGGACGTCGCTCTTTAGTACAACGCGCTTTATCACTTTGGAGTAGCTGTCCCCACCCTCGATACTGACGGGCTCCTGAGGTGTTCCCTGCATGGTGATCTCCTCCTTCTCTGTGCCGTCCGAGGATACATACCGTCTAATGATTTTCCGGGTAACCTGAAAAGCATTTCATGTGTCTGACTTATTTTTGAGGTACGGTAGCGCATTCGTGATAGCATCTGAACAGGAAGAGTGAGACCGACTCTGGACAGAGCCACCAGCCAGTACCTTCTTCACCACTGTGTGTCCATTCTCGTCCACATATTCTTCTTCCGTGACGGTCTCTGGGGGTATGTCAGGCATATCATCTCCCTAAACAGTAGGAGAAGAGTGTCACGTAAGTCTCTGGCCTTGTCCTGAGGAACCATATCCTGGGATTTTTTAGGAATGTTAGAAAACCAGAGGTCATGTCGCAACATATCGCTGAGGTGCAAAATTCTGTCAGTTTGATTAATTAAAAAAATGATGCAGGTAGATTTAAAAAACAAACAAACAAACAAACAAACAAAAAACATGCTCAGGAGAATCTCACCAAAGTTAGGTAAAACTTAACCAAACCACAAAAATGAATAAGCAAGAGGAGAGGCAGGTGGAACCCAGGAAGCCAGATCTTTCTTCCGCGAGCTGGCACACGGAGGAGGGCTGCCAACCTCCTCGGCCCGAGAGGAGGAAACAGGAGCTGCTTTCTAGGCATGCACTACCTACGGAGCATGCGCAGCCTCTGTCGTTCCGGGTCTTTCTGAGGGAGGGACAGAGCTGTGCCAACGTGCAGTGAGCGGGTACCTGAATAATCACCCTGCGGCGGACAACCCTGGTGGTTACCATGGCCTCCTCATCAGAGCTGGCCTCCAGCTCCCCTAATTCCTCTGATAGCTCCTGGTGGAAGCATGTAAGAATCATTGTTTTTGTTTTTAATTTACAAAAATTTAATTAAAAAAAAATTTTTTTTTTGAGCTAGGCAGGATCTCGGTTTGTACGTCGCCCTGGCTTGATCAGCCTGCCCCAAACTCCTGAATGCCGGCTCTTACAGGGTATGCATCATTCTGCCTCATTTGCTATTGAAAGACTTCGCTGCAGAGTGTCTGGGTGGGTCCGCGTCGTAGTCGGACATTTTGTGCAGGGGGATGTTGGTGGAAAGGTCACCAGGGGAAGAAATAAACGCGTGGTGAGCTCGAGCCCCAGTGGCTACGTCGTCTTGTTGTTTTCAGACTCATAATGAAATCCTGCAGTCCGGGTTTGTCTAGTAAAAGCTGGGATGAAACACAGGACTCAAGTCACACAGTGAAGACTTGTGACCCGCGAACCAGGCTTGACGGGGCACAGAATAGAGCTCTTACCCCCACACGTGGAGCAGCTCCCATTTGTACTGAAGCTTTCTGCAGAAGGGCAGATTTCCTGCAGCTACTAGTTAATCAGACATTTCCCTGGCATCAAACGTTGTAGGCTTTGAATACTATTACACCCATTTCTTCAGAGAAGCTAAGATAATACTTTGATTTATGAGTTTGACACAAAGCCAGAGATGAGGCGGGAAAAATCATTTTGATCAGAAAGTCTTAGAAGTCATAGTCGGTTCTTCTTAAAGGATCATGATTTCCTTCCTCCTATTCTCTTTCTCACAAAATCTTGCTATGTTGTAATCCCAGGCTTGTTTTAAATGTGTGATCCTCCTGCCTCAAGCTTCAGAATACTGGGATGGCAGGATGGACTACTATCCTCAATTTAAAGGGACTTTTTTTTTTTTTTTAAAGAAAAGAGTTCACTTAACTTCTTACTGTGTCTCAAACTACACAAGTTATAGCTTGGTAGCCTTCTTTTTTAATGACAAACATACAGATTAAAAACAAAATTATACACGCAATACAGTCAGGGACCACTGTCTAGCAACATGGTCAGAAGCTTTATAATACTGTTTTAAAAACATTTTAGAAAATAAAAACGTTTTTTTGAAACTCTTGCTTTTCAAAGGAAAGAAATAATTTCTTCTTTAATGAAAAACACACTGGGTTTAACACAAACACCCTCACACCTATTTTTGTGGATGAGAATCAGCTGGGAGGTCATTTAAAATAGAGGCATTTGCTCACACTCTATTCTTCAAGCTTCTTCAGAAGAAGGGAGAGGAGTCATGAAGAGAAGCAAGCTCCTCAGTCAGCGCTGAGGTATGTGGATGATCTAGACCATATTTTGAGAATCTGTGGCTTTAAAGCATCTCTTGAGATGGCCTGCACTTCTCCTCATGACTTTAAGACTCACTTTATGACAACAGAGGCACTGGCAGGCATTTGGACAACAGAAGATGTCAACAAGTTAAGGCACAGTGTGGTTACTAAGACAGATTGGCAAGGTGGCTCATCGGGCAGAGGCGCTTTTGGGGCAGCCACAAAAAGCTGTTTTCACACTCCACAGGGGCCAGGAAAGGACAAGCTTTGACTTTCTACGCGTGTATTCTGCTGTCCCCACACACCAATTTTTTTTTCAACAAAATTATACTTTTGCACTGAGGAAAGTTTGGGTGCTAACCGCCCCAGATAATGCCAGTGCAAGCACTCATCTCTACAGGCTGCACACATCCGGTGGGCCCAGTATCACACTGGCAGACCGCCATCGCCACAGTCACACAGAACTCTAGTAATTTCTTCAAAGCTGTGTTATATTGTTGTCTCGCTACAGTGTTCATTTTCCTTAGCACGTGGATTTCCCATGATGAAATCTGAACTCCCCGGAAAACAGCTAACATTAGAACTATGTACCATTTCCTCTACTCTCAAACTTGGGGCCTTTTTGTGTCCCAGTTTAACTTGTATGATAAGCCTTTTTAGCTTTGAAGTGAAAAAAAGGAAAAAGAAAATAGAAGAAGAGAAGAAGAAGAAGGAGGAAGAGGAGGAGAAGAAGAAGGAGAAGGAGAAGCAGCAACATTAAGAAGAGAAACCAAAAGCTCTGTAACTTTGTCACAGGTGAGGAAGGGCACGCCAAGGAAGGAAAGCCTGACCTTTTGGAAAGCCGCATCACTGTCAAGTTTTTCAAAGGCCTGAGGCTGGTCATCCGCCGACTCCACTATCACCAGGCTGGTTTTCCTTGGAGAACTCTGTTCTTTGGACTCAGAAACCTCCTCGGGTTCTTGCACAATGGGTGAACCACGTTCGCTAGTCGCCGGAGTCTGTAGACAAGGCTTTCCTTCCTCAGGACTGGTACTGATTTCCTCAGGAGTCTTACACAGAGAGCCAGGAATGGATGTGGCCTTTTGAGTCTCAGTCCCTTCTTCCCCTGGTGTTGTCACGCTGGAACAAAAAAGTCAATTCACAATTCAAGAAAAATGGAAGGGAAAATGGAATTTCTCTTTGTCAGTCAAGTTAGTGTGCATGTGCACGCACACACACACAAATAGATAAATGTCAAAGTTTTATGTAACAAAGGTTTATAGATAATGCTTTTTAAGCAAACAAGAAAGTTAGCAGAATGAAATAAAGCCGTGTTAAAGTAGTCTGATTACAACTAGAAGGATATACAATTGTATGTCTATTATTTGATGGAAGGACCAGTTGACACTGATACTTGTCTAGCAGTTTTTAATAATTCCCACACAGCCTTCCAAAACCTCGGTTTCTAAACAAGAACATTCTTTGCCTTTTCTGCTCCTTGCTTTGTATACAGCACTTTTCTGTCCTACCACTGATAACAAATGCCCTGAATGCCTCTCTGGTGGTCCTGATCTTCCCACATTTCTCTTTCTCCTTCCATCTCCCTCTTTCTCTCCCCCCCGCATAAACCTTTTCTATATGTTCTCCCTTGCACTCTATGGGCAGGCAACAGAGTAAGGTACACAAAAGGAAGAAATCATTTCATGTCTCCCTCTTCTCATGTTTTATAAAATTCACCCAGTGTCAATAAAAGCACTGGGCTGTGAGTTCTCGACACACTGGGGTTACTTCTCCTGAGCTCCTTTGTGTTCCTGGATAGACAGCTTCTCTCAGGCAGCTTTATCTCTCCTTCACCTGGGAAAATTCTAAGCTGAATGATACTCTCGGGTTCTTTTAAGCAATTCCTCCCTGTTCTTCTGCTTACTCCATCCTGTCTCAGATTAACGGTATTACACTTTGTACATAATTTCTACTGCACTGATGCTTTTATCCTTAGATACCACACAGCTTTGATGAAGAAGGGCTTCCCCTCCTATGCCATCACTGCTGAAACTCCAGTGCAGCCCATGGCACAGTGTGGAAGTACACCAGTGAGATACGACAATCCTACAAGTCGTGACAGTGGTCTGCAAGGAGTTCACTGCAAAGGTGAGTCATGGGCTGATCTTTGGCCTCCGACTGTTCAATAATGTATAATTATCATGGTATCTAGATGCGGAAATGGAGACTTGGAGCACTTTGGGATTTCCAAGGTCACAAAACTGGAAGCTGGCTCAGGTAGGACAGGGCCACACAACATAGTCACGTTACTGTTTCCGTTTTTCTATATCAAAGCTTGTAGTTATAGGTGGGTCACCGAGAGATCATCAGAACTTTCCTGTGTAGGATGTCCCTCCCTGCCATAGCAGCTGTGTCTTTGGAGCTGCATTTAATAGACTTTCTTCTGAAACTCACTAGAATTCCTGCTGGTCTTGCATTTTCCCTGAGAAATCTTGTTGAACTGGCTCCTGGTGCATTTGGGGAGAGAGTGCTGCTGCTGGGCTGTCCCCCTCAGTTTTGGGGATGCAATCCTGAAATGTGGAATAACCAACAGAAATGTCTTCTTCAGAGACCATGGGAGGGTGGTCGCTGGACTCGCTCTCTTTGGAAGCTGCTTGTTCTTCTTTTTCCTTGTGCCGGGCAGCACAGAGCTCCTCTTGAAGTACTGAGAACCCTGCAGGGGAGAGCAATTAAAATATTCGTGAGTCTCACTTATATTAGGGGTATGTTTGGTAGGGAATTCTGTGTTCTACACCCTGCTGTGGGATCATTTGTTAGAAAGATGAGCAAGATGCTTCACCTGACTTCAGTATGCTGATTGCTTTGAGAAGCCCAGGGAAGAGTAACTGGGAAGGATGCAGAGTGACAGGTCCGCAGAGGGCCACAGTGAATTGTGGGAGCACTTCCCTAGTGTTAAAATGTCTGAAGGAGCCCTAATGATAAGCAGGTACCACCTGTGACAGTGAAGTCATGGAGTCCAAGTGGTAAGAAGAATCCATAACACCTTGTGTTCGATGCTCTTTTTATCTAGATGCTCTTATGTGGGGCTAAGAAATTTCATTACATCAAGAGCATTGGTGAATTACCAAGCAATCTAGCTGGGGTCAGGGAGGGGAGACGTCATGAAAAAAGATGAAGAAAGTAAATAAGCCCTTGATTAATGGAGGATGAAATGCAGCACAAAAGAAGATGTAATAGATTTAGCAAATGAGGGAATTTAGTATACAGTAGCAGGAAGGAAGGTAGAATGGATACTCGGACACCTTATCTTGGTAGATTTTACTAAAAATCCTACGTTTCTAGGAAATATGAAATATATACAAGTAGGACTACATAAGGGGAAGAGGAATGCTGAGGATATGAAGGGAAAAGTAAGAGTTGGGGAAGTACAAATCAGAAAGGGAAAAGGGAAAAGTAAGTTGGGGAAGAATGGGGAGGAGGGACAGGTTCAAAATAAGTGAGAATAAATTCAGTATAAATTAATACTTAAACGTAACAGGGTTAGTAGCCAAAGACTCCAGTAGGTCTGAAGAATTATCGGTTGGGAAATAAAAAAGGAAGTGTGATATGTATTATTGCAGTGCTTAGAAACTGCATAGCTACTGGTTATGACGTGTTAGTGCAAAATATAAAAATTGGTGGTTAAAGTAGATAAAGAGAAAAAGTCAGTATCAAAATGTTCCTCAAGGAACTGAGGAAAAAAAAAAACTGGAAGGGCCACCCATGGCAGGGAGACTTTGAGTAATGAATAAAGGGGGCGACCAATGGACAGGGCCGGAAACTGAGGTGGCATGTAAGCAAATACATTATCACCAAAGGCTGTAGTCTGTTGCCTTAAAAAAATGGAGGCAGTAGGTTCAGCTTCCGTATTATCCCCTATCCCTAAGAGACATCACTTGACCTTCACTGTGGTCCAGTGCAATGGTCTGCTCCATTTCCGCATAGCTGTGGCTCATGCGCTCCTGAAGGGGTTCTGTGTTGGTCTCCAGGAGATGTACAATATCCATCCTGTTGATCTTGGTGAGGCATTCGATGAGGACTGTTTCTGAGACATTAGAGAAAAGGTATTCCTTATATCAGAGAGGTACTCTTTTCAGGATCTCTTTCATTCAGTTCCCTTATTAAGCTCCTAGTATGCATATAAGAACCTGGCAAAGCCTAACTAGAACCTTTGTAAATGAAGGCAAACAGCAATGCATGGACCCTGCACACTATAAACCCTAAAGGCAGGGATGTCAGATAAGACACAGGACATAGGCCAAACTGGATTCTAGGTAAAACAAAGACTTTAACTGTATCTCAAATATGGTGTGGAATATATTTATATTAAAAGATAGTTGTTGATGATCTGTTTTTAAGTTTAACCAAGTACCCCTCTGTTTCTACTTGCTAAATTTGTCAATGTTGCTAAAAAAAAAAAAGAATGTGGATCAAAAATAAAAACAAAGCCGTAAGAGATCTGAAGATGTTCACGGAGACATGAAAGGAAGGGCTAAAGCTGTGCATCAACTATGGTCTATCTTACTTCCCACCCTTTCCCACAGGGTCATAATATAAAATATCAATCACCATATAGAGTATCTATTTGATTCCACCTCCCCCACATACCTAAATTAGTAGAGTGGAATGGAAACATGAACTAAAGACAATACACTACTCTCAAATACTTAGAACTACACAGCTGTGCTCGCTAACCAGCACGTAGAAACGGTTAGGTCTGTTAGCGGCAGGTTCTCATATCACTGCTAAGTGGTCAGCATTGTCCACAAACAAGCCATGCAAGACTTCTCATAGGACATCGTTCTAAAATGATAGCAGCTTGTTCTCCTTCACCGAAAGTGGTTCTTTTGACAGCTTATTGTACTGATTTTTACTGAGAATGGGATCACTGTGTGATCCACTGCCACCTCTGTCTACCACCTTGGCCTTTGTGCTCACCCACCTACCTGTGGCATGCTTCCCATCCCTCTCCAGCCAGTACTTGAGCAGTGCATGGCTCTGGTCTTGAAGGGAGTTGGGGTTTTCAATTCGAATTTGATGAATTTGCTCCTCAGTGAAATCCAGTTCTCTTGCCAATTCTAGAAGAAGAAGAACAACAAGCTATATTGTCAACACACTGGCTTCGGGCTTGAGTCTCCACGTATTGCTTCAGGATGCATAAGTGATGTACGGTCTTGTAGTGCTATGAGAAATTTGGGTTAGAAGTGACTCATACATGCCTTTGATATACTAATACTCACTAACTTGCTCTTGTTTTCTCTTCTCTTCCTTAAAAATAGATATGGAGTTGATCACTGCCATTGTAGAAAGAGTAAGGGTGAAGGGGTGATGATAAAATGTGAGTGAAGATCAGACCATTATCACTTGTTTAGATTTTTAACCAAGACAATGAAAAACAAATGTCTGGAAAACAGGAGAAACAGAGTATTTCTAACTTTTATGGATTTTAAACTTCTACAAATTATGTTTCTGGAAATGTGTGCAAACATTGGTTGTAGCTAACTTACAGTGATCAGGTAGACTTTTTCTCTTGATTTGAGGTCCATGAAGCATGGTCTGGGAAGCATTAAACTGGTGCAGGGTACAAGCCAAACAGTTTCTTTAGTGGCACACACCTTGAATAGCACTTGGGAGGCAGAGGCAGGTGTGAGTTCAAGGCCAGCCTGGTCTATATAGTGAGTTTGAGGATAGCCAGAGCACCAGAGAAACCCTGTCTCAAATGTATCTCCTACAAAACGTTTCTTTACTTTACTATTAACATTCTATATGAATTGATGCTTGTGCATACTAATCTAATATGTAGGTATGCGTCTGTGTGTGAAAGGAATGACTTCTATTATCTAGCTGATATCTTTCAATATTAAAAATATCCTTGCTCTAGTAATTCTATTAAATACATCAAATAGGATTTGATGTATTTACTTTTTCCTTCTTTTTGTTCTGTTTCCTTATAAGGTTTACATTTTTTGCCAACTTTATTATTCTTAACACATTTAGCATATGTGTGGATAGATATATCCACAAGGCAAATAATATATCAAGGCAAATAATACGTATCTACTATACCAACTGGGGAGATTTTGGTGACATTCTGTCCCCCAAATTCAAATAAACATCTGTTGAGTATTTCAATATTATTCTATAATTACCAAAAGTGAGAAAATGTGCTATTCCTACAGCTTGTAGTCATTTATTAAAAATTATCAATCGTCTTTGAGAGGGGATACTTACTCACTACCAAATATTTAAGAAACCGATATAATAGTAATAACTTTACACTGTTTGCCTCAGTGAGGCATATCCAAGTGCTATATAAGAAACCAAATCAAAGTTTAAAATAATAAATATGAAAGCAAACTAGGCTACAATGTTGCCTAATATTAAGTTATGGGCAGATGAAATGTATATTTTAAATGTACAAATCATGATTTGTAAAGAACAGTGTGGATATTAGAATTCACCTTTTCTGAATAAATTACTGAACATATACTCCATGCTTCAGCACTCCTACCTCAAACAATGAAAAATAGGTGCAACACCTCATTCATGTGTGTCTTATTGTTCACCCACAGCATATGTTAGTGCCAGTTACTATGAACACACCTGACATCAAACATAAGAAAGAAGCAACTGGTAAAATCTCAAATGTTGTGAAAATTGCCAGGCATGGAGCTCACACTTAATTCCTAACTCTGGGGCAGGGGATTGCCATTAGTTTAGGCCAGCTTCAGCAACATAGTGAGTTCCAGGTTGGCCTGGGCTATAGAGTAAGAGCCTGTCTCAGGAAAACAAAAACAGAAGATTATAGACACTGAATCCAAGAATGTCTGAAACCTGGCCATCTTTCCCAAACTTAGCTAACTCTATAGAAGGGGATGGGTAAGGTAAATGGGTTTATTTTCAAAATCTTCAGATCTCATGTTCTAAACTCCAGAACTCTTGAGAACCCTCTGCTCAGGCCGCACCATTAGCTGTTGCAGTCATATTTTTCAACTCATAAATTTTCTTTGTATTATTTGTTATATAGTCTTCTTCAAGAAAAATGAAGGTGGGGGCAAGATCTTTAACTGGCTGTTTCTGAGGAGAAACTGGGTCACCCCAATTACCTGTCCAGCTGAAGCCAAGGTGATCAGCAATGTAAGCCAGCCTTTCTTCAATCCGCTCCTGCTCATCTTGGGGATCTACAGAAGGTCAAAAACAGAATGGCCAAAGAGTATCTGGGACAGGAGGGGAACCATAGTACTGATCATCCAAGAGAGGAAGACACTTGAGCAAATATCTGATAGTTGCATAAATTAGCTATCACGATTCAGGTCCTATGAAGTGACATGTTTTCTGATTTCTGGGGTAAAATGGGGAATGCATCCCATGTGGTGGTTTGTGGAAACCACCTGCTTCCACATCCATTTAATGAAGACGAGTAACTGAACAGGATGTCTAGTTATCTCTGGACTGTCCTTTTATATTTTTGGAAAAAAAAAAAAACTGTCCACCAAAGCACACTCATTTTGCACAGGAAACACAAGAGATATAGAAGCTGAGTAACTGGTTGAGTTTTAGGACGAATGCCTGTGGAGGTGTCAGTGACCGCCAGGTCCCGCCTGAGAAAAAGCACTAAGAACTATCTTAAACCTGGCTGTGTCTGTGGCTAGGAACAGTGCTGTGCTGATGACCTTGGAGAAAGACCGGATAAAGGCATGAGTTTTTCTTTTCTTCTTCTTCTTCTTTTTTTTTTTTTTTTTTTTTGATACCATCCTGGTGTGAGATTTGCTTCGTAGGCAATGTTTCTGGCTGCCTGTTCCTAAGGAACTCTCACAAACTAGGATTCATCCATTTCCCTTTTAACTACTGTGGACTGATGGGAAATCCTATGCCACCCACATTTAGGAATAAGTCTTCATTTAGAGATAGTGGAAGCTTCAGGTTGCCTCGCAAAACCACCCATGGGTTCCTTTTTCTTTCTTTCTTTCTTTTTTTTCTTTCACAGTTCCAAGAGCCATCATTCCCTCGTGCAAAGTTTTGAGATTTTGTTGTCTGCTGAATCTCATCTGAACATGTTCACATCCATCTACTTCACAAATGTAAAGTGGATTTTTACATCAGGTTTGTTTGACTAATTTGGTTAGCATGGGTATCTGAAAGATGACCTCTCCAAATTCAAAAAACAGATACACAGTGTTTAGAATTTCAGGATGTGAGGAATCTTTTTGAGTAAAGGGCTTTCTAATCATGACAAAAAAAATTGAATATACCAATGATTTAAAGCACTCAAAACCAAGAAATTAGAGCAGGGAGTCCTTGTGCTGTGAAACCCAAGGATCACGTGTAAAAACAAAAGTATTTAACTTGAGGCTAAGCCTGAAACTTCAGAACAACAAAACCCAAAGCTTGTATGGCTTTACGTGCAGCAGCTAAAGAAAGGCAAGGTCCTCCATTGCTTGGTTATGTTTATGTTTATGTTTTTGATAAGCATTCTCATTACTCAATCTTGAGATTGTTTCATAGACAAGAGTATACAGAAAAAGCACAAAACACAAAAGGGCTTACACAAACACATTAACCACTACAGAAAGCTTAAAGAAAATGGAACACAAATCACAAAATAAAACAAACATTACAAAAAAAAAAATCTCTATCAAATTTATGACATGCGTAGCACAGGGAATCCCAGTGGCTGGCAAATACCTTCAGCTGGGTCATGGCCATTTTCATCAGGGATGCGTTCAATCATAGTCTCAATGGACTCATCCCAAATTGGCCTTGTGTCAAAGATGTCCTCAGGAACTGAGTGCTCAGTCTCAACAGGTGGCAGATTCTCAATGACTGACACTTCCAGGGCGCTACTACTTTCATCATCGGAAGGGGGCTCCTGCTCCCTTTCTGACTGCGTGAGCCTGTCCACTAATTTGGAAGCCTCATCACTAATCTCCTCAAAGAATTCTATGGAGTTTCTGTAAAGGTCAAAGAAGTGCTCCCTACTGTCTTTCGTGGGGCTCATGGCTGCCCTGCCGGAAGATGAGGTGCTTTTGCTCTTAACGGGCAGTCGGGATGCAAATGGCTTTGGTTTTGTGGCCCCTTCTTCTGACTCAGACTCAAACCCCTCTGCCCTCTCCCTGCTCTCTGTTTCTGTCTCAATGTAACTTCTGGCTTTTACTGGGCATTTAGTCTTAGCATCGAGGGGACTAGCATCTGATTCAGATTTGCTTCTACCCTCTGGTGCTCTGCTTAGCATGTCTTGTCCCTGGGGAATGGCTATCTTCTGGAGAGAGGTGTCTGGATGGGGGAACTGCCACTCAGTTCTTTGGGCGGTTGCTTTGATGGGGATTTTGGACTTTGGTTTTGCTTCATCCTCCTTACTTTCCTCATCCAGACCAGATGGGATATCATCAGAAAATGCACTCTCATCCTCTGCAGATGGAGGGGCTGGGACTGAAGTGGGGAGAGTCCTTACAGAAGATTTGGGTTCGCTTTCAGTAGAAGGCACATTTTCCATGGGTGCAGTAGGGATCTCAATCACAGACCTCTGTTCCTCTGGAGAAGAATCTGGGGACTCATCATCCCGATCTGAATAAATAGACCTAGTGACTGTGGAAAAGTCCAGCTGAGGAACTGACTTGGGGAAGGCAGGGCAAGGCTCCTCAGTGCTCAGAGAAGGTGCATCACTTGATTGCATGGTGGTGAGTTCCCTGACCACTGTGGAGGCAGCCTCTTTTATGGGTGTTTCAATAGAAGCAGAACTCATCTCTTGGGAGTCAAGGTTAGCATCTAAGGCAGGTAATTCCTCTGTTTCCTCACTCATGTCATCAGGAAGTAATTCTCCCTCATCGTCCATTGCTTCCTTGGATTCTGAGAGTTCCAGTGACTCACTTGTAGTCTCCATCTGTGGAGGTTCAGCCCCAGTAGTCCCTTCCTTCAAGTCTTCAGAGATAGTCTCTTCATTGGATTCTTGACCAATTTGAAAAAAGTGCAAACTTTCATCCGCATAGGACCTTTTGGTCATGTCGATAGCACCGCTTCGGGTCATCTCAAACAATTTTCCTTCCTGAAAGAGGAATGGATTTTGTTCACTTGTTGGGGTACCCTCTTCAGTTGGGGTCCTAGCAGGAGTCGTATCAGGAGTGGTACCCTGTGACTGTCTGTCTACCATCAAACCAAATATCTTCTGTTCTTCCTCCTTCACTCGGGCTTCAAAGGCTTCATCATCTTCACGGATTTCACTCCAGGAGTCAGAGTCCACATCTGTTTTTGTGATGATGACTTTGCTTACTTGCTCACCAATGACTGGTGGTGTGCTTGGTGTAGCGGCTGCCACAGACGAGGAAGGCCCATCCGACTGTGTTCCCCACAGGGTACTTTTTTGCTCGGAATCAGTTTCTATGTTGTGGCTCTCACAATTAGATTCTTGGCTTGAGATGGTTCTATTTGAGGAGTTTGTCACTACAACATCCTCAGCAGAGGATCTGATGACAACAGAATACACTTCAGGTGAATGAACAACTGTGGCATGGCAAGTATTGGTTTGGATTCTGCTGTCCTCACAAGAGAAAAATGAGGAGGAAGGGACATTTTCATAAGGGCTGATGACTTGAGGATCAGAATTTTCATCAATCTCAGGTAAATCAGACACTGGAACATCCATAGCAAACCTATCTGTTTGGGTTGGAGTAGATGAGTCTTGAGTGGGATGGTCCTGCTGTAGGCTCTCTGGCGTCTGGTCAGTTAGTGTGACCTCTGCTTCTACAGAGGAAGATGGGGAGGGGAGTTCTTTATCCGATTCCTTTCGTTCAGCTACCAAACAATGAGACAAAGAGGACAAGGAAGAGCTTTCCCTTGGAAAATCTGCTTCTGTTGATTCCACCTCAGGAGGATCAAGCTCTCTTTCTTCTGGGTCATTTTCAAGAGTATCCTGGAGAGCTAGTGACTCTTTGTTGACAGGTAGCTGCTCCTCAAAATCATTACTTGCTGGACTCTGAACTCCTAGGGAGTCAAGGGCAACTGAGTTGCCAGGACTCACTGCCTCACAACCATGGCCATCGCAGGCTTCTGGTTGATTAGGCTCTTGGTTCAGGTCATCAGAAGATCCATTAGCACCATCAGTAGAACTAGTCTGACTGTCTTCAGCTAATTGCGAGCCACAGTCTTTGTCTTCTTCTGAGTTAGATGGCTCTTCTTGACTGTCCTCACTCATCTTGAAAGTGTACTGTTTGGAGACTATAGGCTGGAACTGTGCTTCTTCGGGGCTGGAATTCGAGTCTATGCTGGATGGGAGGGGAGATGGAGGTTGCACTCGAATAACTGGCTCTGTGAGAAGCCCTGAGTCAGCACCTTTGCTCAGCTGCGTCAGCTCAGGTTCACTTTCAGAGGAGGAAGAAGCCTTTCTGCTCTCTGATGTCACCAAGACAGGGACCTCACTCTCACCATCCGTGCTCTCCAATGGTCTCTGTTCATCCACTTCTGCTGAACAGTCAGCATCAGGGTCTGAGGCTGAAGAGGATCCATCTTGCCTGGGTTCTTTTTTGTAGTCCCTTTTCTGCTTTGCTTCTTGTTCAAGTTCATCAAACGTTTTAATTTTAGTTACCATTTTGAACATTTCCTCCTCTGGCGTGAACCTCTTTTTCTCCCCATTTTCAGAGTCATCCTCTTCTGCACATTCATGAATCACAGCTGGCTTGGGTGTACTAGAGTCTAAGGGTTTGGGTGTGACCTCATAGCTAACCTCTTCAGAACTGGGAGTGTCAGGGGAGAGGGGGCTTTTCCCTGAGCTCTCCATGAGTGATGTCTGTTCTAGGCTGTCATCCTCTGCACTGCCATCGGGGTCTCGGAGCAGCCGAGAACGCATGGAAGCCACTTCGGCAACAAGATCTGTTTTGGCAATAGCTGCAGGGAGAGGAAAGTGACTTGGGAGAATTCCTGCCTTCATTTTAGGCTCAACTGGGCTGCTTTCAAGAGAGTCTCTACAAGGGGACTCTTTCAGAGGACTTGGTTCTAGAGAATCAGGAGTTTTGTGTGAGGAGTTATCTTCTAGCACAGGGCTGGCTTCCAGAGAGTCTTTGTGGCTGACTGTTAATGATTCATCAGCCATTGGGCTGAGGACCTCACTATCACGGCTAGGGAGTGGCAGGTCTAACCCCTGGGGACTTCTAATGGTTCCCTGGGGCTTAGGTTCTGTTCCTTCCACTGTCTTCACAGAAGCCTCAGATGGTGGGAAAGCCTTTGGTATCTCTGAGGGAGTTAAGGATTCCTGAATTTCACTTTCTGGTTGTGTCTTGGAAGCTGAACTAACGAATGGGAGCTGCCTTTCATCTAAGGATCCTTTCTCAGTAAATGCCTGGCATGTTTCATTCTCTAGTGACATACTGTGGCTACCAGGGCAGCCATCTTGTTTGGAGCATGCGTCTCTGGGAGGGTCTTGGGTGACCTCCTTCTGAAAATGCTCCATAGAAGGCTCTGCGCCCGCAGTGACCCCGCCACCTTGTCTATCAGAACTATCAGTAGTGTCTTTAGTTATAGGATGCTCTTTTTCTGAATGAATTTCCGTGGGTGTTTCTACCTTGGTGGTTTCTTTGGTCTCTCCAATTTGTTCCTCACTTTTCTTTGGTGAAAAAGAAAGACTCTCTGGGCTCGTGTCGGGAGTTTCTGCTAGACCCTCATGCTTATAGCTCTCTTCTGAACTGATCTGAGGGGTGCCTTCCATTAGACTGCCACAAGGCGAGCCCACTACCACTTCCTGTTTCAGGCTTTCCGAACTGCCACCCAGAGCGCCACTCTGTAAAGACAGAGCGGGTAGGTACTCCTCCTTCATGTAATCTAGTGGGAATGTTGTGTTGAACGGACTCGTGATCACTTGGTCTAAGTGAACCTGAGCCTTTTCTGTCTCCTCGGTGAGGCAGAACTGTCGGTACTTGTCATTGTCTTCTAACTCTTGCTTGATGACCGCGGAAAAGTCAGTGGAGGTTTTCCTGTCTGGGCTGATCTGGAGATCCAAGTCTCCTTGCTCATCCACGGTCTTTTCTTGAAGGACCTCACTCCCCCGATGGCTTTCTTCTGCCACCACTGTTGGGACTGCCTCGGGTGTTCTAATGATGGGGGCTTTCTCAAACCTTTCCCTAACTGGATCTTCTGTCCTGAGCCCAACGGTGATGGTGGAAGAACGGAAGCGTCTGGATTCCATAGCTCCTGTCCCCTGAAACCTCTGGCCACGCTTGGCTGTCTGGCTTTCTAGTCTCTGGGTTTCCCTCTGGGATACCGTGTGCCCTTTTTCTACCCTACTTTTACTTTTGTCTTGCGACTGTTTCTGCTTCACTGATTTGTGCTCAAACAGCCCTGTTTTGTGTTTCGATGGGTCCTGACCTGACTGGAATGCTTTCATCAGCTCCCGGACAGACATTGTCTCCTCAATTCGTTCTGTTTTGGAGGTGGGAGATACAGGCGGCTGTCTTCCTGTCTTCCCAGGTGACACAGGTGACACCGGCAGGTGCTTTTCGTTTTTCCCAGTGGCAGACATGGGTGCCTGCCTCTCCGAGGCTCTTGCAGAAGGTGAAACAGGCAAGCGTTTTTCTGTTCTCCCAGGTGACACTGGAGGATGCTTCTCCGTTCTTCCAGATGATGGTACCGGAGGACGTTTGTCTGTTTTGCCTGACGGGGACACAGGTGTGTGTCGTTCTGCTTTCATAGATGACACAGGGGAATGTCTCTCATTTTTGGCTGATGGAGAACCGGGTGACTGTTTCTCGGGTTTACCTGAAGACACTGGTGAATGTCGTTCTGTTTTTGCTGAAGGTGACACGGGTGAGTGTTTCTCAGTTTTGCTTGACGGTGACACTGGTGAGTGCCTTTCGGTTTTGGCAGAGGAAGAAAGGGGAGAGTGTCTTTCTGTTTTAGAGGAAGATGATGACTTTGAAGAGGGTGACACAGCGGGGTGTGTCCTGGGAATGGTCTTTTTTGGCACATCCTCCTTGCCTTTGACTCTGACTGGCAGCTTGCTTCGACCTTTCTGCTCATCTTCTACTCGCTTCTGAAGGGCCTTTACTTTGTCCTTTATGGAACCAATAGGGGTTTCTTCTATCAGAGGAGAGGTGGCCTTGGCAGTGGGAAGGGGTTCGGGGGCCAGGCCTCTGTCTTCATCTACTGACTCTTCTGAGCTACCTTTCTTAAGTTCAGTCTTTTCTTCACTGCCTTGGGAACTTTCCTCTTTTTGTTTCTGCTTTTCTTTCAGTTTCCTCCGCACTGGCTTCTTTATTGCCAGGCTTGGTTTGGGCTGTTTCTGAGCACCCTGTTTCTCCTCTGCCGGGGCAGCCTTCCCTTTGTTATTCTCAGAGCTCTTGCCAACAGCTGGAGCCTGACCCTTCTCCCCTGACTTTTCTTGAGCTGTTGGTGGCTTCTTTTCATGAGGACCCGTGTATGAATTCAGGTCGTCTGTAAGGTAGTTTACTAACCCAGTAGAGTCCTTCTCTACTTTGACTTTGGTCTCTCTGTCTACTCTGACCTCTACACATGGATGTTCAGTGACCTCTACAGGCGCATGTTGCTTGGCCTCTTCGATTTCCTCATCACTGACAATGACCCACTCTTCTTCCAGCTCCCGCTCAGACTGAGAACTCTGTGCTCTGCCTTCATCTCTCATGCAGGTCCCACTTCTCAGGATTGCGTTCACTTTCTCTAAGTCCTCTTTGACTCTCTCTACAATTTCAAAGGGTTCGCCTGGCTCTTCTTCAGCAGCCTTTGCCAGCTCCTTCACTTTGATAGAACCTGCCTTATCAGACACATCTGTGGTCAAGATGGCCGTCATTTTGATCAAATCTTGTTTCATCTCAGAAACTTCAGACAGCAAGTCCGGACTTGCTAAGACAGGAACTTCATTAACCAGGTGGCTTTTCAGGACAGATGTTTCTGTCGACTCTGTCTCATCATCTTTGACGTGAATGAAAAAACATTGAAAGTAAAATGGAAATCAAAAAAGATATTGGCAAATGTAATCAGGACCAAAACAACACAGCGTCTTTTCCTGGTGGTGGGAGGGGCAACAGAATGGGCTGGGAATGGTGGATCCACAAGGTCTCAAGGAACAAGAGCAAAGCAAGGCTAACGGGAAAAATAACTGAAAAGGAAAATGAGCAGGAAATAACTTGCTTAATTTTCTCACTGTAGCACATTCATACATAAAACAAAGCTATCACAAATACTCAAGACATACATAAAAAAAATCACAAATCAAAAAGAAGAGCGCAGTGAAATTACACAGAGGTATCTCAAGATTGTCCAGATATTACAGATCAATGTCAGAAAACAAAACAAATCAAAACAAAAACCATGGGGAAAAAAATAAGAAAATAAAAAGCATTAGAAATTGCAGAAACTCGATTTCCTCCCTGAGAAAGCCAGTAGGAGCAAATTCAGAATTGCACCAACTATGTTCATACATTTTCAATCCCTCAGGTCTGGAATTCAGACAGCATGGCCCTGCCACCAGACAGCAGTGGTAGAAAACACATCTGAATGAGCTGCAGACTGGCATTTCATCTAAGGGAAATCCACACCTGACGATGACACACATCTCATGCTGAGAGGCATGGGCCTTTCCTTGGAGGAACCTCCTTGTATAGAGATGTAATAGACAGACCAAGGAGGAGGTTAAAGGAAAGGAAGGACGAAGGACGGAAACAACAGTTGTGTTTGAACGGATATGTGAGTCCAGAGTTAAAAAATGTGATATGCATGGCAACCCAAATTAGAGACAGTCACACAGGACACACGCACAGTTGATGTAAGCCAAGTTATTTCCATGCAAAGCAAAGGTGGAGTAAAACTCTGGGCAGGAGAAGCCTTGCAGAAGAGTGCGGGCAGGAGGGTGGTGAGAAATTAGAACAAAAATGTAAAATGTTACTGTGGTGAAGCGTATTTAACTCCCTAAGGGTCCATGTATTAGGTAGTGTGCACAGTACACAGGAGTCATACGTAGTGAGGCTCTTAATCACTGATGGAGAGGAATATGTAAGTGTATGAAAATTATGTGAGGACTGTCTTTAAACTAAAACAAAACCAAACGAGGATCTGCATTTGAAATCTGGAAGATATTCAAAGTATCTAGGTGTCATTCAGGAGAATCCATGGCATTCTAGCAACATTACTACTGTTTTAACTGGACCAGACCAATAATTTTTAATTCCTCCTAGCTTTTCCATAGGTGTAAAGGAAGGGACCATATATGTCAACACACTAGCCCTAAAGAAGAAAGAGTGAAAGAATAAAGATCACTTTAAAAAACAGTGAAGGCAACAGTAATGTATGGTATAAACAAAACTGCTTCCTCTGGAGAGAATATGTATTTTGTTCAGAGGCTAGCAATATGAACATACATATATAAAATACATTAAAATAAATTATGTTGATGCTGATTTTTTTGTTTGTTTGTTATATAAGCTATTGAAGACATCAGAATCTCAGATAGTTTCATCATGAATGAGGATTGACCATAAGGGTAAGCCTCAGTTAAAGCCATTCCAATAGGACAGCAGTAAATTACAAAATGCTAAGACTTCCAAAGAACACTCCTATAGGTCATCAGCATGGTGCTTTGAATGAGATCCCCACCCCCATAAGCCTTGGGTAGTTTAATATTGGTCCCTAGTTGGTGGCTGTTTTCTGAAGCTTAGGAGGTGTAGCCTTGCTAGAGGTAGAGTGTCCTAGGGGAGGGCAGGCGCAGAGGTTTCCGGAATGGTCTCTCTGCTGGTATGTGGTTTCCAGATTCTAACAGCCTGCCCACCTTCTACCCCAGCTCCACCGTCAGGGGCTCTAACCAGCCAGAAGTGTCAGCCCCAATTAAACTCTTCCTTCTGTGAGTTGTTTCTGTTAATGGTGTTTTGTCATGGCAATAGGAAAGTAGCTAACGCAGTGAGTTAGGGCCAAATGACCACGACACATGGATCTGTGTTCTTTCCTTTCAGTAGTCTTAGCTACCCTGGCACATGAAGAATCAAAAGAAATCTTAGTAATTAATAAAATTACAGGTTGGAATGTTTCTTTCCAGTGTTGATGATGTGAGTAGAATTATTACAAACGTCAGGTAGATTCAGGTCTGGTTACTGTTCTGGATATGGTTGGGACTTTGAATTGTTATCTAAACACGCATAGCCACACAAGGGCACGTCAAGATCAGTAGCTTCGACTGGGATACTTTAATGTTTGCATTTTTTCTCTTTCCTTGGAAAATGTCATGAAAATCTGTTGGATCCCACCTCAAGGCTTCAGGGACACTTCACCACAGTAAGAGAGGAAGGGATGGTAGGGTATATGTTGGGGGTGAGGAGCTTCAGCTACGACCTATTAGACAGTATTACTTTTGTGTAGCCACATCCTTTCATACGAAAGGCTCTCTACAAAGGTCACTGTAGATGCTGTGTAAAAGTAATACTGTCATGCCAGTGCTTAAAAAATAAAGTGAGGTGACCATGTTGAGCTAACAAATGGACAAAACGGTAGGCTGGACAGCAATGCCAGGGGTTGCAGGGGTGTCAAAAGAAAGTGAATGCTTAGATGAATAATCATTGCATTTACTGCTAATTAGCTCATAAATTAGGTACATTCATGATTTAACTGGCCAAGCTGCTTTTATCAATATATTAATGATTAATAAGAATTACATAAAATACAATTATTATAGTGGTTAGTAATAGCAACTAGCTTGCATCTTAATTCATGCTTCTTTTCAATATAGCCAGCTTTCAAATAAACTCAAGTTTTATTTAAAATCTTACTTTTTTCTGATGTCATACCGATCTGAAAGAAAACATACACAAATTCAGTGGTTACAAAACAGCTCTTGGCTCAGAGTCCCTTATGTGCATAGTAAGATCTCATTTGTAATTATAGACGTGGGAGTGACATCACAAGCTCGAAGCAAGTCAGAGGCCTCAGCTACAATCTTGTATATACAAATAAACATATATTCACATATCACTTCTAGACCCTACAGGAAGAACACATTATTCCTGAGAAGAGATGACCCCAGCTGTGTCTGATGTGAGAAAGGCACAGTAAGGTAGGAGGTGACAAAGGAGGTGAAACCAGTCTTAAGCAGTAAGTGCTTAAGAAAAAGAAAAGAATGGCAAAACCTGCTGGGTGTTAACGTTTACAGAAATCATTTTATAACAATAGTGAGCTCTGCTTCCAAGCCTTCATATACTTCCTTTAGGAAGAAGAGAAACTTCCTGAAAGTATTTCACAGAAAAAAAAATCTAATGGAAATAGTTCATTTGTAAACATGGCATTCTGAGTTTCATAGTTTTTTTGTTTTTTGAAGATGGGGTACAGATGTCACCTTTTAAGAGCTAGGGTGATAGCATCACTGAGCACAGGAAGGAAACTGAGTGTGTGACCGTGACGCACATAAGGGAATGAGTGAGCGGTCAAGCATCTTTTTTGACACTGTGTGTCACTGTGTATGACATACCACATCTGTTCTGTAGCTTCCCATGAGAGAAAAGGGAATTGAGGGCAAGCCTCTGAACTAAGGCTATGCAGTTTGAAGTTGGTGTTTATAGTAAGTACAGTATTTGTTATAGTTTTCTTTGTGTCTTTACATTTCAGATGCATTAGTATAACATTTTTAAATGACAGTATATTAAAACATATGCATTAATGATAATCAGTTTTGGAAACAGGAGTTTCTATATGAATGGGTAAATATAAAACATTTTGCAATGACTTCCTTTATTTCTGTTATAATACTGGGTGTTTTCAGACCTTTAAGGAGAAGACAAACACGTATTTGATTTAAAAATTTAATGCACATGCCTGTAATCCCAACACTTGGGAGGCAGAGGCAGGTGGATCTCTGTAAGTTTGAGGTCGTCCTGGTCTACAAAGTGAGTCCAGGACAGCAAAGGCTACACAGAGAAACTCTTGTGTCAAAAAACAAAAACAAAAAAACCCAAACAAACAAAAAATTAAAAAAATAAAAAAGTGATTTTGACCCACATATGTCATACATTTACTTTTTTCAGGGTACTCTCTTTAGAATTTGTTTCCTATATTTGTATGTAACTTCACACAGAAGACAGGAGAGAAACCAGTGCTGATGAAGTATGTGAAAACTGAGTTTTGCAAATATACTTTACGAGGCATGCTCATTATTAGTATATGTTTGGGGTCTCTTGAATGGACTATGTGCTCCTGTATGTTGGTTATTCTTACTAATTCTCAGTCTTGGTGTTAGGACCGTATTATACTCCTAAAGCTTACTAAGCTACGCATAAACAAATCTGCATGCTGCAAATTAGAACCGAGAAGATTCAAGAACCCACAAATATACTAGTACATGCCAATAGTTGCCAGAGTGATGATTTCATCACGGGCACACCCTCAGAAAAACCTTGTTGCCAATGAATGAGGCTACAAGACCTATAAAGCAAATCATTGTGTCCAATCACGATTATCCTTAGAGTAGGCTTTAAGCGTCACTGAGATAATGACCAGGCCTTTAGGAGTTGTTGGAGAAATGCATACTGTTGCATAGAGGGCCAAAATAAAGAAGGAGACTTTGTGGTTTGTTTGAACACCATTCACAAGATGAAAAAAACATAGGATTGGAGGGGGTGACTAAAATTCTGCTCATCTAATTAATTATTAAGAATAGCTGCCTACTTCTCTAAAATCAGAGATCAATTACATGCTCTTTTGACAGAGACAGAAGCAAGTGATGTTGCTGTAAAATTACCTCTTCCTCCTGCTCTTGATCTGACTCTGATTCCTTGATGTCCCAAGATGCCATGTAAGATGGAGAAAAGGGAGAAGGAAGAAAATATTTAGAAGAAAGTAAACAAACACATCCCACCCAGAAGCATCAAGGCAGGTGCACAGTATACTCAGACTATTCTCTTAAATAGTTTATAGAAGACAAACAGCTCAAGAAGATTGATTAAAGTTTATACATTCAATGAGACAAAAGGATCAAATGACAAATGACAAAGTTCTGACCTGAGGTCACCAGCTTGATATTTAATGTGTCTGGTGGAACTGATCTACAGAAATCATGGTGACACTATCTCAGTTACTGTGGATCCTCACTGAAAATGTCAAGCACCATTAACTACTCAAGTTTTATTATAAGAAAAGCTACTAAATTCTCAAGTATATCTTAAGTGTGCAATGTTTAGCTTTATTCTCTTCTTGAATTACTAAATGCAAAGCCATCCCTCACCACCACAGCATTAACAGCTCAAAAAATATACAAGTATGTTTTTTGTTTGTTTGTTTGTTTTTTTACAAATAAAGTAAATGTTTTCTGTCAAAGCACGTGGAGAGCTCACATAGACCAGTCAAAGCACTGCTATCTTTGGGTGGCCTATGTATCACTCCCATGAGTCATAGCTGCGACTCTGCAATGGGATTAGGGGCTGTCTCTGACTCTGTGGCCTGCCTTTGGATCCCTTTCCCCTAGCTGAGCTTGCTGGTCTGGCCTCAGTAGGAGAGAATGTGCTTAACCCAGTGTGACTTGATGTGCCAAGGTTGGGGGCATCCCATTCTCTGAGAAGAAAAGCAGGAGGAAAGGCAGAAGGGGGCTTGAGGGAGAGACGAGGAGGACAGGAGAGACGAGGTTGCAGTCTGTCTGGAAAGTGATTAAATAAATAAACAAATGAAAAAAGAAACTTAGTTCAAAAGCATTAAAACTTAAATGCCCTGCCATATCTAATGTATAAAAATAAATCTTCCACCAAAGTGTATAAAATATTAAAAAAAAGTGGGAATTGCTTTTTTTTTTTCCTGACATGGAAAAAAATTTCACTTAATTGGGCAGGCTAGCAAAAATGACTACTACATGTGCTTGTCTTCAGTGTCTTTCATAAAGAAGCAGAAACTCACAGTCTATGCTGCTTGAGAACACGGCAGTAGATGTCAACATACCTTTGCATAAATCGGCAAGGTGATGTTTAAGTTGCAAATAGCTTGATGCACCAGTCCTCTTGTGGATTTCGGTTCCTTCATAAATGATAGTCGCCCACAAGGCTCCTGAGTTGTATCACGTACCTTGAACAAGAAAGGCATATGCCACAACAGGTGAGGTTTAAAGGGGTAAGTCTCACTCTTGGGTAAGACTTAAAGGAGGGGCATAAAGTTCTCAAGCGCAAAGCTTTTCACTCTTCTATTTTGCTGTCATCATTTACAATAACACTTTGAAAACACCTTTCAGGCATTTTTGCTTTACGAAGTATGTTTGAAAGAGCTGTAGAGATTTTAAGGTAGATGATAGGATGGTTTGATATGTCCGTGATGTGAAATGAAGCTAGCAGTCATGCTAATTCTCAAGCATTGTCGGCTAGTAAGGCTGCTCCTCCCTCGGGGGGAGGGGGGAGGTCAAAGAGCCCGCCATTGCCCACTCAGATTTTGAAGGGAGTAACGATATAGCCCTTCATGACAAATATAGACAGAGAAGCTGCTTAGAGGGATCAACTACACATTGTTCATTCTTATTGTACTATGAGATTCTGGGTCTTCTGAGAAACTATTACAAAGAGCTGTCAGTGCTCATTTGGTCTCTACCTTAGGGACATTCACATACACTTTAAAAAGCTAAGCATGGGTATCTAAAAGGAATGGCAGTGAGGAAACAGGAGTACTGGGAGCTTAAGTCCCTAGTAGAGTTACTGGCGATGAGTAACTAGGTGTGAGGCCCTATGCTTCATTCCTAGCAACACACGCACACACACACACACACACACACACACAAACGGCAGACCTGTCTTCAAATCTGGGAAACAGTAGTTAGTTTCTACTTAGTAAATTGATTGCAGTTTGTCCTCATTCCTCTCGTAAAATTAAAAATTATGGTTTCCAAGGACCATGCATGGATATAACCTAGAACTCCACGTCTGGATGGAGCTCATGGCAGCTCAGTATCCAAGTGGGTTCCCTAGTTAGGGGAACAGGGACTGTCTCTGACATGAACTCAATAGCTGGCTCTTTGATTCCCTCCTCCCCCTGCAGAGGGAGGAGCAGCCTTGCTAGGCCACAGAGGAGGGCATGGCAGCCAGTCCTGGTGAGACATGATAAACTAGGGTCAGATGGAAGGGGAGGAGGACCTCCCCCATCAGCAAACTTAGAGAGGGGCAGGGAGGAGATGAGGGAGAGAGGGTGGGACTGGAAGGGAGGGAGGGAGGGGGCTACAGCTGGGATATAAAGTGAATAAACTAACTAATATAAAAAACAAAAATTTAATTAAAAATTAATTAAAAGAATTATGGTTTAATTTGAACTTCAAAAATAAAAAAGTGTGTTTTTTGTAAACATTTGTACAATGTTTTAAAATCACTCAAAATGTTTGAGAAACACATATTCTCACTATAAAAGTAACTGAAAATAATCCTTGTACTTAAAATATGCATACTAATTTTTATATTTATGTATACATTACCTTGACAAAGAGAGGAAGTCTGTTTTCTTTGAAGGCAAAAAAGCTGAATATATGATGTTGGCCACTCTTGGTTAGTGGTACCAGGTTGCCAAAACAATCCACATAAATAGGCTTTCCTTCTAATACCTAAAAGAAGACAGAAAAACAACCTTGAATAAGACAGCTCCAATCACTTTTACGCCATTCAAACAAACAAGTTGTAGGGGCACTTAGAACCTTCAGTTCTTAAAATACACATGTGACAATTGTCACACCACTGATTGACATCTGACATATATAGGGCAAAATGTGTGCCACCATCCCTTCTTGCTACTGAGTATCTTCAATAGCATGGTAACATTAATTTTCTCACTGTATCATCATACCCACAAAGACCAATGTATGTCTAATACCTAAATACAAACTTTGAATTGGGTAACTTTTGGTATCATGACCAGGCAGAACACAGGACTTCAGTACCTAAACACCTACAATGATGGAAAATTCTTATAAAAAATCAATATTTATCTGACTTAACAAACCAAAGGAAGAATTTTATAAGAAAATCCAGGAAATTAAAATATCTAAACTTCTATACTTAGCATAAACTCAGTCACATAATACTCTTGAGTTTATTAATAACTCATAGTTTTTATTTCAAATAAATTTTACAGGAATCCTTCCACACACAGAGACCATCCATTTATGCTCCAAATTGTCAGGGGGAAAAAATAAGATTTTGGACTTGACCTTCCACTGATAGGAACATAGAGTGGTCTTTCTTTGTTCAGCAAGCCTCCTTCCTGTGGTAACTGGTTCTAAAATAACCCAAGAAGGCTCACGATACAACGTGTCTATACTCTTACCTCCACATCCCTGCTCCTGGCCACCTCAGAGAAGTTTTCTTGTTGTTCAAGGGTCTTATCCACTTTATCATCTGTCATACAGAAGCACCGCAACCTGGCTTCAATGGGGTCATGTGATTTGGCAAACACTACAAATTTGGCCATATATGGTACACAGATAATTTCTCTATACACTTGTGATGCAAAAGAAACAGATTCCTGAATCTGTCGACAGTCTATCAACCAGAACCTATGAAAAGAAAGAAAACTAGTTACCTAAAGTTTAAAGTATGTCTCTTGAAAAAAAATTAAAAAAAAAAAACAGATTCTTCAACGTGATTAAAATAGTCATCAAATGTTTCTTGTAAAAGAAGGAAGTGAGAAAGGGAAATGATAAGAGGAGACTAGATGAAAGGGAAATGAAGACAGAAATGGCAAGGAAACAGCAAGAAGTCTGAAGGTATCAAGAGATATATGGGATTTTTAAGATTAACTATGAAGTGGGAATATGCTCAATGTACAATATACACTTACAAGAAAAAGTCTTTATGTAACATATTACCAGCATAGTGAAGACATCCAATAGAAATTACACCCCTCCCAAAGCAAAGCAAAGCAAAACAAAAAGATTGACTGAAATATACTAGTTGTGTTTCTCTTCTTGGACAATCTTTATAATCTCTTGACATACACATTGATTGCTTTTAAAATCTTTGGTAACAAAAGTTCAGTATCAGACACTGTGATGCAGATTCCTTTTGAGTGAGTTCCTCTTATCCTGGATTCCTCTCAGAGTTCACTTAATCTTCTGGCTTTCAACATCAATTACTCATTGCATCATTCATCTAAGGGACTCACCAGTCACTGAGACTAAATCAACTCAACCAGAAATTTGATGGTGTCTACCTACCCACTAAAGACCATACAAACGGGAATTAATATTAGAATTCAACTGCAGCTCGTAAAAGAAGTAACAAAAGACACCTCCAGCCTCCTAAGGGTGTGTAACATGCAAATGTGTTAGGGTGTATAACGCATTGTATCTGCCTAGCCAATAGCTTGCTAGCTATGCTGAACTGTGCATTTCGGTATTCCATTGAAAAAGCAACTCCTCAAGCTTTTTGTTGATAACAGCAAACTTCTCATTCACTGGGCACTAGAAACATCAGCTGTGGCTGCCAAATCTAATTTCAGAACCACACAGCCAAAGCGGACAGTCACTTATTTTCCATAGGTCCTAATCTGACTGTCAGGGCTTGGCTCTTGTATTGTTACTACTCATATCAAAGTAAATGTAGACCTTATTTAAAATTACATAACCACAAAAATCCTTTTTTGCATTTTTAACTAATTATTATTATTTATTACAATTTATTCACTTTGTATTCCTGCTGTGGCCCTCTTCTTGCTCTCCTCCCAATCTCACCCCCCTCCCTCTTCTCCTCCTATGCCCCTGCACTAGTCCACTGATAGGGGAGGACCTTCTCCCCTTCTATCTGACCCTAGCCTATCAGGTCTCATCAGGTCTGGCTGCTTTGTCTTCCTCTGTGACTTGGTAAGGCTACACCCCCCAGGGGGAGGTGATCAAGGAGATAGCCCCTTCTCCCCTTACTAGGGAACCCACTTGGAGAATGAGTCGATGGGCTACATCTGTGCAGTGGTTTTAGGTCCTCTCCATGCATGGTCCTTGGTTGGGGTATCAGTGTCTGAAGAGCCCCCAGGGCCCAGTATTTTTGGTTCTGTTGGTCTCCTTTTAGAGCTCCTGTCCCCTCCAGGTCTTTCTGTCCTCCCCCCCCCTTCTTTCATAAAATTCCATGCATTCTGCCCAAAGTTTGGCTATGAGTCTCAGCCTCTGCTTTGATACTTGATCCTTTTGAAACAATTAAGACACAACATCAAACAACAAAAAGAAAAGATCATTTTTGGAGAGGAAAAAGAAATAACAGCGAATGGGCTTTTCTGTGCTGCACACATACCTGGCAGACACATTGGTCGTGAAGGAAACACATTCATTGACAAATGTTAGTGGCGTAGTTCCTGTGATGTCTTCCCACTGAGCAGGTGTGGTTCCACCTGAAACAGAACAATTGTGGGAGATAATTGGGCAAAATCCCGGACACTGGATTGTATATAAAGTCTCTGTGGTTCTGACTGTTCAGTTGTGCAATCCCTCCATTCCAGAAAAGAAAAGAAAATGGGAAATAGGCTAGTGGTACAACATCGGCCCAGTGTGCTGCATGGCCCCATGTTCAAGCCGCACTCAAAAAACAAACAAACAAACAAACAAACAAAAACAACTTTCATCTCAGTGTTGAGGATATGTACCTCAAGATCAACTATTTGCCTTGCCTAGCAAACAACATGCCCTAGGTTCAACTAGCACCACGAGCAAAAATAAGTAAATAAGTAATTACATTAAAATGAAAACGCATAGACTATCATATATCAAATATCAAAAAAATCATAAATCAAAATGACATACTAAAAATGACAATTAGAAAAAAAAAAAAAAAACAGACACCACCGCAAAGATAAATTAAATTTAAAGGAAACCAATGGTATATCTGTTTACCAGGCATTCTGTCCTTGGCCTGCTATACTGGCTTCTGGGAGTAAAAAAAATAATCAATGGTTTTATCCAATGCTGGACCCTGCATACTACGAGACGCGCCCACCGCTGCAATAGTTGTTGATAAGACTGTTGATAGGGGTAACTAACTGCGCTCTCTCGGTTGCTTCCAGCCCTGCTCCCCAGGAGGAAATTCCTGTATAGTACTCTAAACATGGTCAAAATCTATGGCTAGGGGAAGTCGTAAACACTAGGGGGAAAACTACTGTTGTTTCGCTAAATAGTCATAGTGTCAAACTGCCTTCTAGATAATTCTGTCTCTCTCCACAGCCGCGGACCGTGTTCAGAGAAGCTCCTTATTGATGAAGGTAGTGGTCAAAGCAGAGAGGCATAACTGCTCAAAGGGCTGCGAATAAGCAATCGTTCTGTTGTCTCACCTGTTATGCTGCATAGTAATCTTAAGGTTGGTGCGTCTCCCCCAAAACCGTTTAGCATGACATCACTTGAAGCTTTGGGGACAGGAATCGTCATGGTAATAGGCTTATGGAATTTTCTTCTTCTGGGTTCCAAAGTGACTATCGGGCTGAAGGTTGCTTTGTTGCCTAGGATCTTCTTCACCAACTCGCTGTGCATAGGTTGAGCCTTTCAAGGTAGGAAAGTACATTAAAGGATAGAGCACTATACTTACTGTAAAATATCATATCCAGACAAACATGGTTTCTTATTTCACAGAGGAATTTGATGGCTCACAAACATGGCAGCTGTCAGTTTAGTATTATTAAGCGCCCACTGTAAAACATTTATTATATACGCTATTTATTATTGACTGATTGATTGTGTTAGAAGTGTGTGGGGGTGGGTGCACGCTATAGCATACATGTGTAGGTCAGAACACAACCTGAGGAAGTCATCTCTCATCTTCTATCCTGTGGGTTTCTGGAATTGAACTCAGTCAGACTTAGCAGCGAGCTGCTGAGTCATCTTCCCCACGCTCAAAATTTTGTGAGGTCCTTGGTCTCTCGTGTTCGTCTTTGTTCACTCAGGACAACTTTATTTAAGCGACATTTCAACTCTCGCTTGAAAAGCAAATTGTACCGCCGGTGATAAAACACCACAGTTATCACCTGCATAGTACTCGGACGTACCTGCAGCCCTACACGGATGCGCTTGGTGAGTGCGCCCTCCGGGAAGACGGCTTGCACCTGAGACACCACGGTGCTGCTCAGCACCCCACCCTCCGGGCCAATCAGGTTGCTGTCCTGTTTGATGCGAGAGACCACCGCAAAGTACTGTGGGAAGTCACGAGTGATGATGCGGCAGATTCGTTTCTTCTCCAGGTCTTCCGGACTGTCTAGCACTGAGACAAGAAATGGTCCATCCTCATGGAGCAAATGACTCCTGAGGACATTCAAGCAGACTCATGGGCACAGTTAATACTGAACAGGGGAAGCATTCAGTTAAAGTTAAAACACAAGTCTAATCTGACACCGGTGCACTTTGGGGAAACCAGGCCTTTCTGGAGCACTGTGAACGAAGTGCAGCCGGGCCTGAAGCGTCAACGCAGTGCTGTCTTTGTGAGGGCATTTGAAGGCAAACCTGTAGTGGAAATGAATGTGTTCGATTCTTGGCTTTAGTGATGGGGAGGAAGCTGCACTTGAACGCCCTTTCTTTACAAATTTCAAAGTTAGCTCAAAGACCAGTGGTTTTAAAAAAATGGTATGGTCCTTTGGGAGTAGTCCAGTAATAAACTCTGCAGGGAATGGGTAAGGTTTCTGTTGATGTATTCTGTCCTGTGACATGGTTTGTGCCTGTGAGCGACATTCCTCTGAAGGCAATGACTTACCAAATACATTACCTAACAGCAGGGGTGAGGGGGATCGGAGATTCTACAGATTGCTCTAGTGTAGTTATTTAGGAACTCTTACTGATTTAAAATAGAGAAAATCTGCACTAAATGTATCAGTAAGTTTAAGGAACCTTAGAGAGTTGCTTATTCTTAGAATGTGTTTACGGTCCTCTATAAGCTCTCCACTGACTGCTTGGGATGGTTAGATATTAAAAGTTGGCAGTCCTCCGATGGGAGAGTGACACACTGCCAAAACTAGCAGAAACCTATCAAACAATGTATTTCCAAACGTGAATATACCAAGCTGTTTTTTTTTTTTTTTTTTTTTTTTTTTTGCACTAAAGTGAATTTCTTACTATGTGCCAAATGTTTTAAAAGTGAGTTTTCATCCCAGGGCAAGACGCTACAATGCATGCCAGTGTCAGTGAGAGGGGAGCACTTGAAAGATAATGTCCAAAGCCCAATGCCAGCAAAGGAAGTGGCGTCAAGAAGAGGTGGGACCCGAGTGTTGTCATCTTTGCTGACAAGAATTCTGCTCTCTTTGCTTTGCTTTGAAGGGACTGACCTACATACTACACAGTGTGCTTTCTTGTAAGCCTGGCCTTTACTCTTATTCAACCCCAACAGGATCAGAAGGAGACGTGGAAGGAGCTGCGGGCAGGCTGCTGTTCGCAGGTAAACTTGACTTACGGCAGTGCTTTGCCCTCAAGCGTCTAGACCTGTACAAACTTGGCATGCTCCTGGCAATGAGGGAGGGGATGCGCTCTGTTTTTATAGTTATATGAAATGGCATACACCTTGCATTAGGGTTGGGACCTCTCCCCTGTGCCATTTACGGGGCCTAAGGTTGAGCCTCCTTCCTCCAGTTCGATATTTCTATTTGTGGCTAAAGGGCTTAAAGAGATTTGGGGGTTGTGGAGATTAAAGGTTTTCATTTAAAAATGAAGTTCTGCATGGGGGTATGTATATGTTTGATCTGTCAGCATGCAATTCAGTCTTCCCTATGTCTCCATATGAATGACTTAATGTTCCTGTTTCTTTAATAATAGATAGGTTTAAAAGGAAATTATATTATTTTATAAGGTAGCAGTTATAGGAAGAGTTAGTTTCTCAACAGAATATCTTTAGAACTTAAAAAAAAATAGTTTCTTATACATCTAGTCTTTCAAACTTGGTATTTAAAATATCACAATATGGTCTCAAATGAACCACTCAACTGATAGCCCGATTATACCTGATACCTATTATATTCAGGGTCCAGAACATGCGTCATTCCCGGTACTGATCTATTCAGTTTGCTCAGCTGCAAGTTGAAATATCTATTTGGCTGGAGGGAGGGGACTCACTTTCAGTCTCTATAAATTGCACAGAGGCGATGCTCGCCCTAACACTAGGTGCATGCCACTTCAAGTTACTACAAAGTAGGACAGGCTCTTTTCCTGCATTGCCAAGTTTTGTGCAGTTTGTTATGAAACATCTACTCTTCAGTTAGTTTTAGATTCAACGAAGTTTTCATTAAAAGATAGGAGTGTACTATATTTGTTAAAATGAGATATTTAATATCTGAAAGGGCTTTCCTTTCCTGAGTTTCACATAACCCACCGTGAAGAAAATGGTTTAATTGTGTGTTAAAACTTGCTGCAGTTGGAACACAGCAAATGATGTGCTGGAGTAAAGCAACTCAAGAGGCACAGAAGTGCACGAAAGTACGCAAGCAGCTAATGATCTAAAAGCAATTCATAATTTGTCACGTCTCTCTTTTGGATTTCTTTTAGATCCCTTAACCTAAAAGGTACCTTCATCCATGCCATTTAGGATTTCATTCAGTTCCTCTTCAGTGTATTCACAGAAATGCTCCTTCCAGCTGTCCCCATTTTCACTGCGCAAGACCACCAGCTCTCTCTCTTTTCCTCGAAGAGCAGCGAAGTGAGGAATCTCAACGATCACGGGCCTGACACAGCAATGCAGAAATCTCAGTGTAGACAGGACAGGCAACCACAAGACAAGAAGCTCAACACTGTCTGTTGCAAAGTGACCTGGAATTCTGCTCATTCTGGGGCCAGGGACAGAGTGGGCCATCCTCCAGAGCCCAGTGACTAACGGATGGTGGCACACTGGCACTCCACCTCAGGGGCACTGGTCCTCAAGTACATGCTGCTATCTGAAGCCAAATGATATTTATCTGTGGGTGCATGTGGCATTCTGGAACTTCTCCTTTGATAAATGTAGGGTGTAGCACATTTAACCAAAAGAAATGTACATGCATGTCTATGATGTATGCCAATCTCCTAAAACATGTTCTACAGGTACAGAATGACAACATGAGTTAAGAGAGAAAATGGCTCATACATTGCATAATTCAGTGCGTTATAAATGAGAAAGGTAGACTACTTGTGCTAATGAGCCATGCATGTGTGGCTTTTGCTCAGACTGTCTTCATTCATGAAAACATAGGCATGTGCACACAGTATGGCCCTAAAGAGCCACTTGGCCCATAGCCCAGTCGTGTCCAATGCCTATTACATTTAGGATCCAGAACATGCACTGTCCTATGATTATTAGGTCACATTCACCCTCAACGTAGACAGAGGCTTTCCGTTTTTGAGTCCAGGTTGCTTTGAGACAGACTCCAAACTCATCAGAACGACATCATAACTAGCACAGAGTACAACTAGGCAAATCTCATGCTTGAACGAAAATGAAGATCACAGCACTTTAGGGGAGAAGATATAAAAACGTCACTCAAAAAATAAAAGTCACATACCACAAGGGTCAGAAATGGTCCACTAAAGATAGGTTATACAGAGTTTAAATCATAGAGAGGGACATGTCATGGGCACAATGACGAAAAGAGAAATCATATCGCAGAAGAAGGAGAAGAATGGGGGCCAGCAGCCATCAATTTGTTTTAAGTCGCTCCTACCCAAGGAATTTGGTTCCAGGAGGCCCCAGCTGAAGGATGCGGCTGACCAAACTTTCTCCCTCATTAAGTGGGGGAGGAGCCGTTGGCAGGTGAAGTTTACTGAGTACATCCAAAGCAGCAGTGAAAGAAAGAACAGAGGTAAGCTTCAGGTACCGTGTCCACAGAACCCCGGCAGCACAGGGTGAAGGTTGGTTTCACACTGTGTTTGGCTCTGCCCCCTCCATTGGTCACAAAGAGCGAGGAGCCAGAAGCTGAGACCCAGAGTGTACCATGGAGGGGCTTCTGCGCCAGGGGAGCAAGTCTGTTCCTATATAGGTTCACTGCCAGGGCACTAGCCAAAAATGCAGGGGGAAAAAAAATGTTCTCCGGGAAAGACCAAACTGTTGGGAAAGATAATAAAAACTCTGTCCGGCAGCCAGTCATTTCCATAGATTTTCCTCAACAGATTTGAAGGTTATTTGAAAAACCTAACAACTAGCTGAGCAGGAGAGAGTTAGGCTCTGAGCTGAACATCAAAAGACTCCAGCCATAGTGACATTTTTCTGAATGAACCCAGAACTTCACAGGCTCCTTCCAAAGCTCTGCCTGATAAGAGATGTAGCGGGTGGGAACTAGCAACCCCCCCCCCCCACCTTTGCAGGTGTGAATGTAATTTGGAGCAACCTGTTAACAATTTGCTCCAAATTACAGGCTTTAGAACATTTCCAGAGTTCTAAAGCAAGAAACTCTCTCCCTAGTATGGCACGGATGACAACCAAAAGGAATCCTGATTAGTAAGACTTTTCTCTCACATTTAAGCACCAAGACTTAAATACAATTGATTTGTTTCAAGATGATTTGAAACGTGACCCCCTCCAAAGCCCCATTCTTTTTCACTGTTTAGCTTTTAACTTCTGAACACACTGGGTGCTACTTTGACAATAGCCTGACAGACAGAAGAAAGAAGAAATGCTAATTTCTGATCAAAATTGCCAAAATGAGCATAGCAGAGGCTGATCTCAGTATTTTTATTTTACACTGTGGCTTAAAAGCTTGAGGTAGCAATTTTGATAACAGAAAAAGAAAATAAATCATGTAAACTGAGTTTTAGATATTCCATGAGCGCAACACTGCTATCCAAAGGGAAAATGGCAATTGGATTCATAACCACGCAAGGCGTTAAATATATGTTACGAAGAGCACATTTTTCCTTTATACTGTGCCTCTTAATCTCAGACAAGAAACAGAAATACCTACCAATGCCTAAAAACCATGGTTATCCCATTGGTAATCTGGCAGCTAGTTCCACATCCAAAAAGAAAATAAATAAATAAATAAATAAATAAATAAAGCACCGGCAATACTCAAGTTTGACTCACTGACACCTGACCATGGGAGGCATGGAAGTCAATCAAGGCTCAAGGGACTGTTTCCAACTTAAAAAAAAAAAAAGTCACAGGAGCCAATCTTTTATCAAAATGGCGTGACGTACCTTTGACGTTCCATCCCATTGATCCTGGGTAGAGGCACAAGCCCCTTGGAGATTAAGTGGGAGGCTATGGGAAACCCTTACCCAAGGAACTGAGCTCCAGAAGGTCCGACTTCAATCAGGCGGCTGGCCAGGCCTTCTCCCTCCACCATTGGCGGCATGGTTGCCAGTCTATGGCGTTTCACCAGGCGGCATGTGACTCGAGTCGGGGCTGTGCACTTCCGAGGTGGGATAATGATCCTGAGCCCATTGTGTCTGCATCCTCTCATGGCACCACCGCGGGCATCCACCATAAAACTGACTAGAAAGCTGAAAGTGAAGACAGAGCATTAGGCGTGCTCCAAAGCCGTGCAGCCGATAGACACACTCTGTGCGGTTAACTTTTTTCTACACTGTTTATCTTCTTCTCGGAACAATTCTTTTAAATGTAAATGCCTTGTGGGAAATGTTTTTTTTTTAAAGTTTATACTAATATCTACATTTCTATTATTTTTTTTTAAATTTATGTATTATAATGTTCAAATGGCACTGAAGAATAATTCTAATTTTTGTTGGTAACTTAAAAAAAATTGTACAAAACATGGGCAAGCCTTCTGATTCCTTACATGTCCTACGTAATCCATGTATTCAAAGAACTTAAGGCGAGATCATACAGGAAAGACCAAACGGCATGTGTTTTAAGTTCATTGAACTTAACATTTCAAAATTACACTCGTCTATCTTGTTTTAATACAATCTCATGACTGAAAAAAACAACCTTAAAGACCTTTTCTCAAGGTCAGCTCTGTGCCAGTGTGTCCTGCCCCCAAATCATCATTCCTGGGATGCAGATTTTTAACTGGTTACAAGATGAAAAAAAAAAAAAAAAACTACTTTGAATAGCACCAACTGATTTTCTGGTTAGAGTGTTATTCGCACTTTTAAGAGGTCTCTGTGCTAAGGCATTCTGACTGAAATAGAGAGTGAATGGCAGAAACAGAGCCCCCTCAGTTCTGTGTCTGCGGGCTGAGTCCAGCCTGGGAAACCTGGGCTCATGCTGATTGTCCAGCTTGCGCACCATGATTTCCCTCAAATTATAACAAACCGGAAGTGAAACTCCTATTTCAAATTTGCAAGAGCGTCTCTGTGACTTTTGCTTCTTCATTGCTCACTGATCATGACAGAAAGAATGGTGGTGTCTCAGGTGGCTCGGGTTCTTGAGTGTGCCAAGAGAAAGCATGGACACTCTGAGGTTTCTGAGGGGTGGTCACAAATCCTGGAGCAGCTTAGCTAGAATGCTGGTTACTTCCTTAGTCACGACATTCACCAAGGCCTCTGGGGCAAGCACCTCCTATAGAAGCAAAAATTAAATAACCCAACACTCTAGCTGTCCTGTGCGTACACACAAGGACATGTATGAACAGTACAGAGGCTCTTCCACAATCGCTCCAGTGATCTCCCATTTTTATTGCATTCGCAAAGGTTTTACAGCAACCACAACAAAATGAAAGCAACATATAGGTGTTTCATGGATGTACTGACAAGAGCACCCAGCCACATCAACACACCTAGATATTGCCTCCACAGCAACACTGAAAACGTTTGAAAGGTATTCCGTCAAAGTTAAGTTGTGGGATAGAAACACAATACATTTATGTTATCGGTAGGCCAGTGGAATATCATAGCGCCCTCTTTGCAGCAGAACACAGAACGCATTAGACATGCCATTAAACAGAAAAACCCCTCTGCTAGTAAGAGAAATGGGTGCGGAGGATCCCGGAGTACCCTCTGAAGCACGTCATGCAGCGTGAAAACACAGGAGCCACAGTCCTCCCTCATGCAGGAGCCAGGCTAGGCCTACCATTCTCCCCTAGCGGCTGAGTTTTCAGGGGGGGATGATAGCTGCTACATACAAGCGACAGTTCATAGGGCATGAACTGTTTAATATTCTGGAAGTTATTCAAACACAATGAGAAAACGGCTGCAGCTTTTCTTACTATTAAGTCTTTAATGTGAATTATTGAATGTTTTCTCTCTGACTTTTAAATGTACACATTCTCTCAAAAGAAAAAAAAAGAACTGGAAACACTACCAGATGAACCTGCAGACTTTTATTATTCTTATTTGTGTACATTTATATTGATTGTCATTTAAAAGTTAAAAAAAAAAAAAGGCCGCAGTTTCAACTAGCAGGGTTTCCAAATTCGCTGCAATATTTCTAACTTGTTGATGACTAACTAATACTTTTTTTTGTTTTCCTCCCTTGTCAGGTTTTTGAGAGAGGGTCTCAAGTAGTACAGGCTATCCTTAAACTTTCTACATTTGTGAGCTTAACCTTGTACTCTTGATCTCCTGCCTTTACCTCCAGAGTTCAATGCTTATAAATGTATCATCACACCAAGTGAATTTTTCAAACCTTGATTACTATGAGCAAGGAAAATAGGTGCTGAAACTAGAAAGGACTAATATTACATGTCTGTTTAATGTCATGATCCCTCATAGCATCTATGCCTTTGGAAGGATGTTACGAAGTTTCTGTACTCATGTCCCAGGCCCTTATATTTCCATGGTATTATTCCAGTGATGACCTTTAGATTGCAGGATATTATTCTTTACCCAAAAGAACATTTAGGATACTCTTGTGATCCTCAAAACAGCAGATCAGCAGCTATGTCCTTGACATATTCTATTACTTTCCCTGGTATGGTGCCACTGAAATCCTTCCTGTTTTATTTCCTCCCTGATTTCTGCTTCCATGATTCCATTGTGTGATCTCTGTTACCCTTCCATAAATTTCAAGAGCCATGCCAAGAATCTCACACTCTGAGCCAAGATGTCACTCTACGCTTTTATCCTTTGCTTGAACCTGTTAACTTCCTTGGCCAATGACATATGAACTGTCAGTTCATCAAGGTGTCATCATAGGGCTGTCACAACAGTGACCACAGTCTCAGCCCCCTAGTACTTAGGACAGTATGAATATAGCACACAGTAGGGAGTCAAGTGTAATTTTTGAATAGATGAATGAATGTAGGAATGAAAAGGCCTGCTATGACCAGTTGTGTGTACTTACATGGAACAGAGAGAGTAAGGCTAAAGTGAATTCTTTGGTGTCTGACCAATCAGGACTCACTCAAATCCCTACATTCAGATGCAGCAAAGCAGCTGGAAAGCACTATGCCTAATTTTAAAGAGTCTACCACATACATTTATGCTGAACTGAGAGAGCTGCTATGTCTATTTCCCTGGGTAGAAGATTAGTAGAAAAGAGAAGAATGTACAGACTAAAAGCTTGAATCTAATAGGACAATAAAAAAATGATTACAAGATTGTATGAAGACTGAAAAGGGAAAAATCAAACTAACAAAAGGACTGAAGCAGCACACAGATACACTCCAGCAATCACTCCTGTGCTGCTAGTGATCTGGGAAACAGCCCTAAGTACTGAATCAAATGCAAAGCAAGTCAGAAGAATAAGGGCTCGATATGCATATTCAGGGGGCAAACAGCAAATTTCTGGGAGGGTAAGGAAGACTCTGGAGTTTACCAAGTAACAGAAGAAATGGCACAGGCTACCAGACATTTACAGACTCCAGTGAAGGCATTTCCCTTAGAAACTGAGAGAAAAGAAAGAACAAAGAGTAAGACTCCCAGAAAAAGAGGAGGCTGGAGGATATGAAACAACTGTCCATAGTCAGAAGGAACAAAGACTATTATAAGTTTAGCCCTAGCTGGGAAACGTTCTAGCCAAATTTGAGTCATAATGTAATTATGGCCAATTGAGACTGAACTTAACTGTATGCTTCCAGAGCCTCTCCTTTACGTAGAAAGAGAAGGAAGAACAGATCAAACTTCGTATCTGGATTCTGACGACGTCTGCTGGTAAAGCCAGCAAGCTAACCTATCAATCCGAAAAGTTTCTAGCACAAAACTGGGCAAGCAGTTGAAGAATTTCATTAAAAAAATGGCAGAAAGACGCCACTACCTGAATAACTAAGGGAATTGGGCGCCAGCTACTCTGCACTGTGTAAAGTGATCGCCAACACTGCAAGAGCCTTTTTACTGTATGGACCGAGGGTAGAGAAGGGAGGACAAAAAAGGTGACTCATGCAATGTGTCAGCTCGCCTGCTGGAGGAAACTGAATGCATATGGCTCTCTCACATTTGGGGAACATTAAAGATGAGACAGTCTGCTCCCTGCAAATATTGACAGATGAAAAGAACCGGAGGAAACCTAAGAAGGCAGCTATGTGTAAAGGAGATGGGAGGTGATCAGAAGCTCAGCTCTGCAGTCTGGAGTGTGACATCGACGTCCTCTGGTCCCTGGGAGCTGACCCTATCACCATTTATAGCAATGGGGAAAAGTGAATTGTGTGTGGATGAGGAACACAGATTCAATAAATGGCTGCACCCATCATCTCCTTTTTCCTGCCTTTTTATCTTTTAAATGTCGTGATCATTAAAATATATGTCATACATCACCTAAAAGAGCGAAAAAAAAAACTTATTGAGAACCTTCAAAGTACTCACATTTGTCCTAAAATGTTTTAACGTTATCCATACGGTTCTGATTGCATTATGAAATTGGTTATTTTAAATGAGGTGTGAGAATTCTGTAGCATAGGCTGCCGTGACACCATGTTCTTTCCAGGTGCAGCCTTATCTATGTTTTGAATTCTTTTTGTAACCACAGTTAATTTATGTGACGACTTTGTTAAGTCTTGATTTCTTCTTATCCATGAATTAAGAGATTCAGGTGAAGAAACTGTTCCTTCCTAATGCTAAAAATGTGATGCAGGTAACAGCTCACTAGATCAGACAACCTACTCTATTGTTTGGTTTTGGATGCTCTGTAAGAACTCATACAATTGGAAAACAAACTGTTATCACTCAAAGAAATATAGTTTTAAGTGCATGGTTACATAGATACTTAGCTGAAAATGTATAGGCATACCGCATTAGACATTGACTTAAGACTGCACAGTGGAAAAAAAAAAAGACCAGGGGACATTGGCTCTGATGCTTCTGACTCTTCAAATGACAGCAGTCATGCAAAGTAGAAACTCTTAAGTTTTCTAAATTGTGAGACACAACGTTGTCACAATTTAAAAAGAAATAAAAGCAAATGCAATTCACTTTTATTAGGCAGAGGACTTGCCGATAAATATGCAATTTGATTAGCTAAACAGATACATGCTTCAGAGGAGGCAGCAGAATACAAGGATTCGGACTTTTAAGGACCGTACTGTCCACCCCCAAAAGTTACTGATATTTAAAATTTCCATTTAATTTATCTAGGACCATGGGCTGGGAATGGGGAGGAGACTGCAGCATTCGGAGTTAGTCACTGGGTGAAAGACAAGAGAAAAGATTCATCAGGGTGCTTCAGTGATGCCGTGTCCACAGCAGAGGGCCTGAGATCAATTCTGATTGGGGTGCTGTTGAAACCACACCAGGAGCTTTCTTTCCCATCATTCCCCAATCCCTTCCTAGTTCTCCAAATCCCACAACTAAAACATGGATAAAAAAAAAAGGCATTTGAAAAGGGTGGTTCAAAGTTGCTTAAATCACTCAATAATTATTTACCAACTTCTGTGTTCATGAATAGATATACAACATTTAGGGTGTGTTTGAGAAAAGATAAGAAGGTGACTATAACTTTAAAAAGAGAAAATACAAAATTGTCCTATTCATAAACAGATAATCCACATTATCATAATGGATGGCCCCAGAATAAAAATACCATAATCAGCAACCCAAAAGGAACTTTAAAAATAACTTCATCTAAATAACATAGAATACCTGCTATATTTAGAATGTGGACAAGTCATTCCATAGCACAATTTCCAGAATATCAAAAGGTTGAACTTAAAACAGAGCTAGCAAGGAAATGTACTATTAATAAGGCCTTAGCCTTTGGCTCACCTAGAATATGCCAGGATAAAAGCAAAGCAAAGAAGAAAAGGTCTGAGTGCTACTAAAAATCACAACCTTCAATAAAACTTCAAAATAGCTCCACAGTTTGCATAGTTGTGGGAACATAAGCTTTCAGTTGGATGTAGCACTTTTCCTCACAAAAGAAGCTGAGATGTAGAGGCTGTGACCAAGACAGGAGTCCATTTTAATTTGGCCTACCTAACCTAATACCTAATGGCATTAAATATACCCACTTTCTCTTTTTAGTGAAAGGGAAAGTGAGCAATGGCCTTGATTTGGAGAACATAAGCCTCTGTGTATGTTTCTCTAGACATCATCAACACTAAAGCATCCTGAGGTGGGGCATATACAGAAGGAGATGGCGAAGGGGAGGGGAACAGGAAACATGTTCAGAGAAGGAATTACGCAGAGGTTCACCTGCTGTTGTCACGATCAAGACATGGAGAGGAGCGGCTGCAATAGAATAGATACTTTAGCATGGAAAAAGAGTGGATAAGTGAAATATAAAGAATGAAATCAGATGCGACTTCGATTGAAATATTAAAGTTATATATCAACACTGTATTCATTGAAAAAAAGATGGAAATGCAAGTAAGATATCAACCTTTGCAAATATAACAGAGATGTCACTATGCACACCCTTAGAGAAGAACAAACTTTGGGGCCTTTGTGGCTCATCCCAGTTTGGGAACCTGGGGAAGTTACATAATCACTCAATACGGAAGTGAAGCCTTAGTTAGCATTGGCTCATGGAGACACTTAGCAAAGATTAAGTGTCCAAGAATCTAGAAAACACTAAGTGACATTATAAGGACAAATATAAAGTCTTGGATTCCATGGGTATAGTTTTGATTCAACTGCTGTCTGTTTGCAATTCTTCTAATACTTTTTAGATAAGATAGCTCCCCGTTGGGCTACAGCGGAAGGAACACAAACAGGAAAGACACAACTTAAAGGATAGTTTCTGCGACAGATGTAGCATAAAGTATACGGCAGAGTAGGTAATGTGAACCACCTACTAGCAGGTAAGAAAGACCTATGCAAACATAGTCTTAGTGCCTTTCCCTTGCAACTGCCTGTTTTAAGCATCACGGTCTTCCTGCCCCAGCCTAATGTCTCATCTCACTTTATAGCCCTAGTGTCACTGTTCTATTACCCATGAGCCTGTGCTTCCTTAAGCCCACGGGGTTTCATGATGCTCTAATGTTTGCTAACATATGTAAGTATATTTTTGTGTACCAGAAATCCAGTCTTCCAGAAAATTTGATTTGCTATTTTGTGAAACAATTTTTTTTTTCTATCTGAAAGAATTAGCCTTCATGGATCTAAAAAAAACTCCCAGAATATTTTCAGAAATGTGAACAACTAAATTAAAAACTGGAAGTGCTTTGGTAAACGCTTATGTTATGCTGTCCCATGCAAAAGAGATAGAGACACAGCTGCTTTACACTTCAAACACTCTGTGGTTTGAGCAAACATCTTTTGTGACTTTATTCTTTTTCAGTATACTACAAGGTTCACAATGAAACTGTCTTCAGCATGTTTTAAAAGGTCACTTTCTTGGGGCTTTATTTTACTGTGACACATCCTGACACCTCGTGAGTTGGTATTTAATTAACAGCATTTGGTTGTTGCTAATACATTATGGAGAATTTCAGAATAACAATATATAAAGTGAGTTACAAAACTAGCTATTGGTAGAGACTGCCTTACGTCAGCCCCTTCATTATGTATAGATGCAATTAAGAACAATTGTAAAGTTCACGTCTTTTGCACAAACTACTGGTGTGACCTTGATAAGAATAGCTGTTTCTTGGATTCATTATGAGTTAATTAGGCAACTCAAATAATCACAAAACCAATCAAGACTCTCATTTGTCTAGATACTGGATGTATCCATGGAGAGAGGCGAGATTAATCCCTGCCAAGGGCATCTTATAAGACGTGAGGTAGAGGGGGAGTCAACCACCCATACTGATTAGTGGTAGAAGCTGCAGCTTGAAGTTAAGACAGCTATTGGATTGAATGTAGCAATATTCTCACGCATACGTGATTACAAGCTCTCTTCACTATCCCCTTACCAAAAAGTCATCTTTCCCTTAATTTTAGGTGATTAAAACTCGGCTCCTTGAAAAATATCTGCCAACTACTGCTCAGGAACCTGGTAGGTGGTGAGCAGAATAGGTCAGTTTTACAAGATACAACGAATGTTACTCATACACATTAATGTGAATGGCACCCTCAACCATCACAGCTTCTGGAATTCTTGAGTTTTCAAGGGTAGTTTTTCTTCTTCTTAGAGTAGAAGAAAAATTAGTAGCAAATAGGTAGCATCCTATCTGCTCACCCACTACAGTAAAGACACCAATAGATGATGCTAACTGGTAGAATCGAGCCTGTGTTCCCATCGTGGACTGAATACAGTTAAGTCGACGTTCGGAAGATTCAGGCAGATTTATTTAACTGATTTGGAGCTTGTGAGAAACGTGGAATGCATCTAGGGAGAATGCAGAAATAGTAAAAACTATATTCTGTTGCGTGCTTACTGTTTCTGGGTAAGACCTAATGTCGTTAAAAGCATTTACTCTTTAAAACTCCCCAGTGGAATAAATTTATAACACTCAGTTTGGAGATAAGTAAATGGAGGGCAGAGATTTCCTTTTTCATGATGTGCCCACTGCCACATATAGAGAGTCAGTATCAGCGACTGAATTCAGATCAGTCTGATGCCAAGGCACAGTCTTAACCACCAGATTCCTTTCTGCCATGTGGTCTTTTGAGCTTGTTCACTTCTAGGTGAACACTACCAAGAAGTGTCCCTTGAATGGACAGTGCTAGATTCTCCTCATCTACTTTCCTTAACAGCTGAAACAGTGTTTAGGGCTCTGGAGAGCCTGCTGCATGTGTGAAGAGTTAAGGCACAAGTGGGTAGGTAGAAGAAATAAAGAACATTCCAGAGAACCGGGCATATGCTAACTACTTTCCATGACTGAGCAGTGTTTTTCTGACTAACAGTTTCAGTAACCTGGACTCATAGAGACACCAATGCCAGGAGCCTGACAACAGTGATTTTGTTCTAAGTGGACTGGCATGTGGCTTGCACATCATTGTCTCTAACGGTTGATTTTCATTTTATGTGAATTGGTGTTTTGCCTGCAGGTATGTCTGTGAAAGGGTCTCAGGTCCCCTGGAGTTACAGATGCTTGTGAGCTGCCATGGGTGCTGGGAATTGAACCAGGTCTTCTGGAAGAGAAAACAGTGCTCTTAACCACTGGCCCATTTCTCCAGTTAAGATGCATATATCAACTAAGCAATGTCTAATTGTTGGATGCTGATGGTTCATTACCAGTAGTCAACTACAATGAAGTATCCATCAACTAATCATTATAAGTCATGGGTGTAATTTAGTTTGGTAAAATAGATTGGTTATTGGTATACACTAAAGTTTAAGGATTCCCTTTTTAAGAGTAATAATTAATTTCCAAACCAAACCTATGGGAACATTAAAAAAATCAGCTATTGGCAGCTAGTTACATTTTTACCTAAAATAATGTCTTCTTTTGTGGTGTGGAGTCTGGATTCTCATCTATCATCTTCAGTCATCCAGTCATCTTTTCTCTTACTCATCACATGTGGGACCTCAGTAGCAGAAGGCAATGTTTTTTTTTGACCAATTTATAATACAGATTTTAATGACTTCATTTTAAACTTAAAATAATTACATTTGAATGGAGCTTAATCTTTTTAATTCTTGTGAACAAATCTTGGTTGACCAAGAACTAGCTATAATTATTTAACAAGGAAAATAGGGTGTTTATTTTCAATATCTGTCTAATTTTGTATTCTAAAAAGTCCAAAATGTTTACAGGGTCATGGACTACTTTCCTGGAAGGAGGCTATTTAAAAATACTGAAAACAAGAAAGGGCCCATTGCTCAAAGCAGTTACAGGGATTATACATAAGGAGTTTGGGATAATAATTTAAACCAAATTATTCCATTTTTAAAGTAAAATAGGGGTAGAAATTTCACTTAAAGAGAAACATATGAGGATTTATATACAATCATATTGCCATAATATTACTAAAACATGAGGGCAAAAACAATTTAGAAAGTATTATATTTAAAATTCTTGAAGAAATGGGTACTGTACTTATTTAAGATCTTTCATCCCAAGTAAAAGTTTGGGAATGCTGGGAAGAACTGTTCAAAGTCTGGCTTTAACCTTTAAGGAATGATAAGCAATGTTGAATGCGCTCTATGAAGGACGGTGAAAGGACAGGGGAGATGACAAGTTGGCTGTGAACCTTTCTTTTTCATGTCCCTTCTTGAGTGTACACATCCATCTGTGTTTGTGTATGATTCGGACTTTCATAACCATTATTTTAAGTGCATAGACTTGTGAGGAAAGGCATTTATTTCAAAGGCCAGTCAGTAAATCTTAGCAGATTGAAACTCTCAAATAAGCAGCTAGCCCAGACTCTTTTTAACAGTTGGCTTTAAGGACTGCACCTGAAAAGTAAGGAGGTGACCAGCATATTCTAGTCAGTTAGCAAACTGTTGCTACCCATTACTTTAAAACAGTAGTTTTTCTATACTGAGAATTCAACCCCATTTTGCTGTCTCATTGGCATAGCTGGAACCATGTTGGAAAAAGCAATGTTATTCAGAAGTTGAAACAAAGGTCACCTCCTCTGTAAGCTAACCATCCACTAAAGCAACTGGACAAAACTGTGACTTTTCACATCTCTTTTTACCTCTTGATCCGGATACATAATATTGATTCACTCACCCTGAATGAATAGGACTGGAAGAAAGAGCCACGTTGTCTAAGTTCTCAGTGCCCCAGCTCAGACGATAAGAATTCCTTTCTGCCTCCTTGGCTAGAGCTGACACCTACACACAAAGAACAGTGGATCTGATGAAAAACGATGCTTCAAAATTCAAGTAAAATACAAGGAATCCTGAAAAAGCACAAGACAAAAGGTGCTATGATTTAGAGAAATCTTTCATTTAAAAAAAAAAACATGATTAAATCATCTGAAACAAATCTCTTACATTCATTCCCTTTTAAATTATACTATGATAGCAGCATACTTTGTAGAGAGCCATTGTTTGTTTATTTCCCTATGTCCAATCCATTAAGAGTAATAAAATTATACCTAAAATTAAAATTTTCCAGAGTAAACGTTAAGCCTTCCTCATAGGTATCTTAAACATTGCAACAAAATGTATTTTACAAGGTGCCATTCATCTTATAAACATGTCCTGCTTCATATTTTTTCTCATAATGGAAATACTATTTACAGAACACAAATCTTTATATAAAATCTCCAAAGAACTCAATATAGCTTAAAAAAGAAACACTATATTATTTCAGGGGAAATAATGCTCAGCGAAAAATCTAGTCACATTTGTCATGTCCTAGGACACCCTCAAAGCTCTCATTTTAGTTTTTTTCTTCTTTTTTTTTTTATTTTTCAGTTAAGAATAAATTTAGGTTTTTGTTGTTGTTCTTTTTGCTCTCCCCTTCTTGACTCCCACCCCCAACCAGTCTGCTCAGGATATTTGTGGTATCAGGACATAGGAAAAAGCTGTCCAGAGAGCCAACATGAAGGCAGAAAGTCATGTACCTGGTGGCCGGGAATCACAACCGTGTCGTCAATCATGGCACTGTCCCTCAGGTACGATGCATGGCTCAGAGTGTGAGACCTGTCGGAACTGAAGGATCGGAGGCTGGTAGGTTGGCAGGAGGTCATGATCATATACCAACAGCGGTGGAGGGTTGGGAAGATGAAATGAGCCGAGCAGGAGAATGAAAAAAGCGTGCTATTAGCTAACAGTGCAACTTCCAGGGGACACAGCTCTCACAGTGGCCCTACCCAGGTTTCTGCCCAGCCGCTAAAACACACCCTCAGACTGGGCTTAACACTGAATGGCAAGGGCACAAGGGAATCCACAAGTTAAATTTGATACACCTAATCTGATTCGTCTTCTTTCCAGAAATGTTTGAAACCAGCAACTGTCATTTATTTTGCCAGTAGAAGAAATTTACACAGGCAACAGTTGTTAAGCATGTGTGAAACAACCTTCCTGCACTGATAGGAAAATAGTTCGTGGAAGGCAGGCGGTGCCCAGAGAGCAAAAGCAAAACGAAAAAGCAGGTTTCGTATTTTGCCCTTTAGTTTCTATTCTCATCCTGTGCCTCTTTCTCTTTCTCTTCCTCTACACACTGTGAATGACTCAATGTCAGTGTCCTCCCCTGGAAGGTACAGAGTGAAATGAACAGTGGCCAGATGCGTGCTTCCTGTGGAAGAAGAGTTCCTCTTGTTTATCTCTGGTGAGCGCAACAGTGTTGTTATTTCAGAGGACAGCAGTGTCCCCTTTGCATGCCCTGTGTGGAGTGCAGGAAGCCCCGAGGAGTGCTGGTTGCCATGAGGATGAGAGGCAAGAGCAGGAGGGACTCAGCACCAGCCCAGAACAGACACACATCAACACAAGGACAAATTGTCAACAGACGCTGACCGAAAGTGATGTTGGGCTTCAAATGCAACCAGGACCTTGCTAGTCAGTGCTTTACATTTTTGATAAATCTGAATTTTGTTATTCCAAATTATAGACTCAAATGCAAAGAACAACAATGAAAAAAAAAGTCCTTTGGATAACTCATTCCTTCTAATCAATCTACATAATCAAATGACATTCTGTTGGTGTAATTCTTTCTGTTTTCCCGAGACAGAGTCTTACTGTATCACCTCAGCTGGCTTGGAACTCACTACTGACCCTGGGCTCAGGCTGGCCTTGAACGCTTGTTGTCCTGTCTCAGTCTCCCAAGTGTTGGGATTACAGGTCTGAGTCACCATGCTTAGCTTATAGATTGATATTTTAAATAGCGTATCATATATAGCTTTTTTGCATAGTCCAGAAATTAACATACTGCATCTAAGCTATTAGCCAAAATGCACAAATGGATAAAACAGGGATAAGCAAGCTTTTATAAAATCACAGAAGCAAACTATAGTTTCCTTTCACCTAGTAGATATTGGTCAATGAAGCGTTGTAGAATTATGGACTGAATGGAAAACTAGCATTAAATTAATTAAATGGAAAATTAACATACAGATTGCTCTTGCCAGTGCATCAAATTTTGTAAGCCTCGTGCTCTGAGGGATAGGAAGTGTCAAAGGACAGCTGCGGCTATTTGAAGACATTATCATATCAAAGATTATTTGTAGTAACATTTTCCCATGTTTCATCAGTAGGTTTTCAGAACCACATAATTTAGAGAGCGATATGAATCGAAGAAACTGATTATTGATTGCTTGAGCTCTCTCCTACATAAGTCTAGTATGCTTGTAATGAAATGAAATAAAAATATAAGTTGAGTTCAGCTATCTACAGGCCTTTGGGGTAGACTGAGGGTCTTGACACAGGATGTCTTGGAAATTAATCAGCAGAGGTTTGAGTTCTAGCAGGAAGAAGCAGCTAAGATCATGGCTGGTCTTGTAGCTGTGGAGTTGGCTTTTGGTGGGGTTTTGCTGAGATCGTGAATTTAGGCTGAGGCAGAGATTCAACAATCAGGGTAAGAACCTTTTAATTTAGCAAGAGTATTTCCACTGACAAAATGAAGAGTTGCCTTTCTTTGCTTTAAAACATAATGACAGCAAAGACTCCAGTGTGTTTTAAGTCAGCGACAGTACATCAGTAGTGCTTAAATTCTCTTCCTTATTTTGTTTTGACTTTGGCCAAAGGCAGAGAGTCCACCTCTTGAGACAGAGACTGTAGGCTCAATCATTTTCTTTGGCCACTGAGTAGTGTCTTCTATTGGTCTCAGATTTATTAGTTAGCGAATCTCTAACCATAGTTTTATAATTTAAACATTCAGACTATAACCTCACACAATAAGGTGCTAGTTGTGTGTGAATTAATAGTACAAAAGAAATGAACCACGTAAGAACACTTGACTCAAAAGGCCAGCTCACTTGGTAGGTGAAATTGACCTTTTAACACACCCTAAATAGGGAAGAAACACAGATCTAAAATGAAAATTTATACTTCAGGAATAAACAGCCATAAGTAGAGGGATTCCACATAAAACTTTGGGACAAAGCATCAGTATTTTACTTATCCCTAAGCTGTGATAGAAGGTGCTGGGTCTCGATGTCCACTGCAGTGACAATAACTGGGTGGACAGGTCTGCCCGAAGGTGTGGGATCGAGGAACTCTCAGGCTCTACACGTAATGCTACACCCCCAGTTTTGAGCTCGCCAGGAATGAAGGCGAGTTTGTGATTTTTATCTTCCTGAGTCCTGGGTCTGTCTCTCAGCCAGTTTTGGTTTCAAAGAGGTAGAGAGAGATGCTGGTAATTTTGTTAATCTCTGCCAATCCTCAGCACCTAACAGGAATCATAAATTGCTCACATTTGGTGGGAAACATTACAGACAAGCTTACACATGTGACATTAGAATTGCTGTCAAAAAGAAATTACGTCAGGGAAATCTCCTGTTCAGTTAATACATTGAGAATAACATATCCAAAGAAATTTAAATTTACTTGCTCAGTTGGAGGACTCGCAGCTACAAAGAATGACTCAATTCACACTTTCCTTTTGTCATACAAATGCCTTATGGATTTGAATAAATGTAACAATTACTAACTTTGTAAACCATAATACTTATTAGACATTCAACACATGGAGTCTGAAGCCCCAGTGAACAAGTAAATGTACAAAATTTTCAGTGTGTTGAAGAAGCTTCTGTGGTTTGTTGTTACTTGGAGCTTTCGTATTTGAATTTGGACAATATTTTAAACTTGTAAGCAATTAATAATAATAATAATATTAAAATCCAACTGATAAAATTTGGTTGTGTTTTTATTCACTATGCATTGAATTGTATGTGTTTTTTATCCAGCTATATCTATGTTTATTTTAGGCACCATTATGGGTTTGTTTGTTTTTTTCAATTTTCTCCAAGTGCACATAGGTAGGCTGTTGAGTTTGTTATGGGAAAGCCATGCTTCTGTGTTGTCGGCCACAGTATGGCACTGTAAGAGTCAGAGTCAGGCCTGGCTCTTGTGGCACTGTCATTCCAGGACCAGGTATCTCTTCTTGCTCTAGCAGTTACTGAATTAAGCACAAAGAGGGGAAACCTAACTTGAGGGAAATTCCATAATTCTACAATATAAGCGGCTCGTCAGCACACACACACACACACACACACACACACACACACACACACAACAGCGAGCAGTGAGCAGTGAGCAGGATAATGCGAATGTGTCCAGGAAGGCTATGGTGTCATGCCGTGTAATACCTACCTGGGAAGGGTACTATTGAAAGCAGACCAAACAAAGAAACAACGAAAAAGGAGAATGGGTTACCAAAAAGGTGACACACCGGACTGCTCAAGCAAAAAACAGAAATAGTAATTCATAAAACATGAAAATGAGATGATGCCTGTAGCTCTATTTTGGGGCTTTTATACACATGTGGTGGTCGAGAAATTCACGTGGGAATCTAAGAACAGGGCACGCGGCGTCTGTTTCAGGCCTCTGTCTTTGTATGCTGATAAGCCTCAAGCCACCCACCCACCACGCTACAGAAAGTACGTTATAATTTTCAACTTTCGATTGAAAAAAGAAAATATAAGTGAAACAGGCATTTTTTTTTAACAATTAGAAACTGAAGAAAATGGTTTGTTCTTTGGCTGGGTTTAATCAGGCTATTCAAAAATTATTGTAAAGTCACAGAAAGCTATAGATAATTTATGTTGAAACATAGCCTTTTAAAAATCTTTATAAATCCCAATCTCTCTGTGGACAAAAACCTAATATATGGAATATGGTTCTCTCTGCTCTTCCCCACACCTCCCAAGGGCTCCTCCTTTCTTACCCTGACCCTGACCCTCTCTCTAATCCAAAGAGCCACAGCCCTCCTTCAACTGCCCCGTAAGACTCACCAACAAATTTCACTACCCATATCCCCAAATTGTCACTGCTGAAGTTTCTCCGCGCCACTGGGCCAGGGTTAGAATTTAATGTTGTCATAACCACCCAGAAAACAGTGTGTTGGAGCTAAGTTGTCTAGCCCATCGGTCGCTCTCTACTAGAGTGATGGTCTCTATCACGGAGGACAGATTTCTGTAAAAATGCAGATGTTCTCTTCTTCCCGTCACAGTCCTGGTCGGCCCCGGCACCACAGTGTCCCACCGCTAACATGAGCCTTTGCTCACCCTCTGTTAAGGCTTCGTTGTCTTATGCCTTCCCCAGCCCCCCGTGCTCAGCCATCCACCTGTGCCTGTCACAAAGTTTGAGCTTCCATCCTGCTGAGCACACGCTGCGCTCCCCCCCAACCCGGCCTTTCAGGGCCTCTCTTGGGCCTCTCTTGGGCTATGAATTTAGTGAATATATTTTAGTCGTGTTGGTACCTCCCAGCTCAAGAGTGAACGTGCACAGTGAAAAAACAGAAAGAAAAAAGAAAGTAAGGAAAAGGGAAAAAGAAAAGGGACAAAATGAGAGAGGGGATTCTGGTGCTCCAGGAAAATAAAAAAGCCCCAAAATAGGTTGCCTTCGTAGATTTAATTATGTAGACTTGATGACTCTTCCTTAAACAGTAGATATGTGGAAAATTCATAAAGTAGCTGACAAAAGAATCAGCCTTGTACTATGATCGTGTGGCTGTTGATGGGAAAGACATTACGGCAACATGAACACACACACGTGTGACCCAGATTAGCAGCCATACTTCTGAAGAGGCCCCCACAATGCTCTTATTCATCTTGCTGTTGAGCGTAGCAAGCACTAGTTAGTAAGTGTACTAGTTGGTAAGAATCCAGATAACCGTGAATGACGCAATTCAGAACATTAGCAGGGCTGCTCAGATCTGTCTATAGAGTGACATCAAGGGCTCAGATCATCTAAGATCCTGTCCTTTTCTTTTTAAGGAAAAGGTTCCCTCCAGAGCAGTTTTCTTTTGCACTTGTTTTTCGTTATTCTTCATGACGTATTTTTTTGTTCATGCAGAAATGACACCCCCGATAGTTAAGTTAGAATCAGAGGTCTCCGGATGCTAACCATATCTGCCACGAAAAGCTGTCCTTAAAGTCTGAATAGCGAAAACAGTGGCAGCTGATGAAATACATCACTTTGAAAGGTGGGGTGGAGGGGGGGGCTGCTCTTCATCTTTGCTTTGCTTTGTAGTAGCCATTTGATCACGTTGTACTATCTGATGTCTCTGAACTAGTTTCCTGCCTTCTGAAATGGCCACTACCTGAAGTGAATGAGACAACATGATAACTGACAAGCACGGTGAGCTGCTCAAGTGTTCTGTAACTGTGTCTCCATTTCTTTTATGACCCTAAGAATATGTGGTATGGCAGGCCTAGTGGTGCAAGCCAATAATGTAAGCCTGACACTTGGAAGGCTAAGACAGGAGGATCGGGAGTTGGAGACTCATCTGAGAAAGCTCCATGCCATCCTGGGCTACACACTGAGACCTTATCTCTAAAAACTGAAAGAAAAAGAGAGGAAAAAAAATGTTTTAGAAAATGTGTTGTGCGTGCTTGTGCCTGACATTTTACATAAGTTTGGCAAATACCTGTCAGATCGTCCTCCCTCCAGGCTGTACCGAAGGTAGTTCATGCCGTCCAGGAACTGACTGCCAGGCAGTGAGTCATCTCCCAGCTCTTTGAGATCCTCGGGCCTCAGGTATTCTCCCCCATCACCTGTCATTGTGTCATCACCTTGAGGTAATCAGCGAACAGTGAAGGATGTTACTTGTTGGGTTAAGCACCAGCAACGAAATAGGTCTATAATTGTGAAGTACATTCACACGATAGCTTGACAGCAAAACACTGCACACCTGGAAGACACAGGACTCATGCACAGGCCTACAACTGGCTAAAGCTTATAGAGATAGTGTTTGATGAATTTCCCCAAAATACACCAAGAAAAAAAAATACCTGAATTGTACTTTTTTGAATGACTTTCAACTGGCTTTTTTATTAATTATGTTTGTTATCACGAACTAATCTAGCTTAAAGATTAGCCCAATGCGTAGATTACTAAAATTCTCTCAGTAGCTTCAATAATTCTGTGCATAATCCAGTATTAATAATAGTCTCTTCATGCCATTGACAATGTGCATTATTGTTCTCAATAAATGAGAGTATTTATTTATTTGTGTATATGTGTGTGTTTGTGCACGTCATGTTTGTATGTGTGTCTATGCGTACATTTGTTTTTGTGTGTCTCTGTGTGTGTGTCTGTGTTTGTTTCTGTTGTCTATCTCTGTCTCTGAGCTTGTTTGTATGTCTCATGTATATGTACGCAGGGGGTCAAAGTAATATGACCTCTCCTTCGACTGGGAGAGCGGGGATTGATTCAGTCTGTCAGGCTTGGCATCAAGCAACTTACCTGCTGAGCCATATCGCTGCTCATAAATATAATAATAATATTCTATAAGATTAAATATGCGCAATACAAAAGAGCAGTAAAGTAGAAAGAAGTTCTAAGAACAGAGCTACTAAAATCTAGACATAGTCTGACTTGGGGATAATCAATTTTAGAGAATTTTATTAACAGTCTGTGGCTTATGTTTATGTGTGGAAAGGTGATGGGAATGGCTGAATGCAAGATCTATCACAAAACAAAGGCTGTGCATTATGTGTCCCTTAGGCAAGAAACCAAACATTACCAAAAACTCAAAAGTTGGCTTGCATGCTTCCTCGTTTGTCTTACCCCAAGGGTCCAATCAAGTGATCTTGCCTTAAGTCCTAATCCTACCCAAGTTAGGTCATCCTGTGCCTCCTCTGAGTCCATTAATTTCTGGATGTGAACGTGTTTCCCCTAAGTGTGCAGGTCTCTCAGCAGCCAAGGTGATGACAGGGACCAAAATTAACTCAGAAGTTTTATTCCTTGTGCCTTAGAATTTCTCAGCACTCCTTAATAAAACATGATGACACGCACTTTAGAATTTTCTTATTCAACCTCTTTCTTGTCATGTCTGGGTGGGGAGACTAAGGTTCCTAAAGGTGGAAGGAGAAGATAGGAACAGAAGGCGGAGTCTAGCTGGAGAATTCCAATTCCGACAGAGCGAGTCACTAGGTTATCGCCAGTTCTGGCAGGACCTGGAAGTGAACACACTTCCTGCTTTCCTCTCTTACGCTTATGGAATTGTGTTACGAATAAAGAGTGCACCTGAACAGTATATTTAAAATAAAATATGTCCTCTAAAAAACTCCACTGATAATCCAAGGCACCATTTGAAACCCTCTGATCATACTGAGTTCAGGACACAGTGTCTGTCCTTAATATTCTCTCCTGTTCTCTGCCTTTTGATGGTTTTTCTGAGGACAGTCTGCCTCCAGCAGCTACTATGTTCGGTTTATTAAAGTGGGGCTTCAGTTTTGGAGACACCCATTGTGGAATAGATCATGATGTCATGATCATGGCCCAAAGAATTCAAGTCCCTAGTGCTAGTAACAGTGTCCAAAACCTAATCTGATATTATTAATAGGAGTGGCACTTGTCTCAGGCCAAATCATCTTGACGCTGTACGTAATTTCTCTCTGAGTTATTTGCATATAAAATACCATAATTCAGTATTGCCTGTCAACACTGGGTGTGGGAGAGTGTTCACCAGAAGAATTAGAGAAGGTTTATGTTTATCTACTTGCATTTCTAGAGCCAGTGCTTGCATCTTCTTGAAAACCTTGCCTAGAATCATCCGCCTTTACTACAGACCCCAAGAAGAACTCTCTCTCCCTATAGTTGAGCACTAACCTTTCTTTAGACAGTGTTAGTCCTTCTTCATGTCATATTAGGTCTTCTCTTCCTTTCATAATCAGACCCTTACTATTGTTAATTGATTTTAGTAATTAAACAGAGACCCAGAGGTGACTTCTTGAAAAAACAACCTTCCTTGGTATCTCTGGCAGAGTCTCTCTTAGTCTTTTCCCTGTTGCTTTGAGTCTTTCTTCTCAGGCTCCCTTGCCTGAAATGATATTCCTAACATGACCCCTGTTACGTTCCATTTACCACACATCATTAAAACTTCAAGGACCTCGAATACATGTTCATAACTGGATCCATCTCAGTCTTTCGTCAAATTCCACATCCATATTTCAATCTCCTCCAAGAATTCTCTACCTGGATTTTCTGTAAGCACCTCACATTTAGCATGTGAGAAAACAGAACATATCCTCTTTGGCGACTTCACTCCCTGCTGACATACTCCTTGATAAACTCTCTATATGAACTATCTACACGCTTTCAGTTAGGGAGATGTAAAAGATGAGGGTTTTAAAAATATTTATTTATTTATTTATTTATCTATCTATCTATTTATTTAATGGGTATGAATGTTTTGCCTACATGCATGTATGCCTTTTGGATCCACATGTGTGACTGTTGGATCTCCTGGAACTGGATTTATAATGGTTGTATGGCACGGTGTGGGTACTGGGAATCAAACCCAAGTCCTCTACTATTGCTTAGGTATTCTTAATTGCTGAGCCACCTTTCCAGCCCCAGAGGGCATACTTTAAAATAACATTCTGAATTAAGAACATTGGCTCTTACTTGCATGAGTAGAATTCTGTGTAACTTGGAAAGGGCTTTGCATAACTTAGCTATTACAAAATAACTGCACACTGACATACTTTCTATTATTAACTTATCTGGCACAAAACAGTCAAACACAACTATTTTCCTGCATAATGTAACAAATGTGAGTTTCCTGTACTCCAAACAATATCTTTCTAAATTACAGATGTATTCATTTAATAGATGACTCTCAGATTAATGACTTTATTTTTGTTATATATCTTTGGGGTAGCTCATTCTCACGAACTGTAAGGCATCCATGTACTTCAGTTTTATTTATTTATTTATTTATTTATTTATTTATTTATTTATTTATTACAGTCTATTCACTTTGTATCCCAGGTGTAGCCCCCTCCCCCATTTGTTTTGTTTTAAGTACACTTGATTTTGGTTATCTGAAAGCCACAAGATTCCATATGAGAGTGACTGGTGTATTAGCCATGTCAGGCCTCTGTGGAGCAAAGGTATCAAAAACATGGGAGTAAATTAAGATCAAATGGTGTGGCCACAGGGTCACCCATCTTGATAACCTCTAGGGGACTTAGATAAACAGACTCTCTGAAGTATCACTGAGCCCCTGCCCTTGTCTTTGCTACTGACAGAAGACAAGGGGAGAGCTGAAATCAGAAGGAGGCTAAGTGCTCACGAAAGTGAGGGTGTAAAAGATGGAACTGGTTTCCCTGTTTTTCTTCCCAACCTTCTGCCATTCTGGAGTTCTCTTGTTTGCTAGACCATGTTAATCCAGGCTGCTAGCAGAGAATGTTCACACTGATTGATGGATGAATCTCGAGGATAAGTAATTCGTGAGTCATATTTGTGTAGACATGTTTATATGGGTTTTGTTACCCACGAGCCCAGTCTGTAGGCTGTGGGGTGAGTCAGCAAGCATAGGAACCAGCTCGAGATCCTGTGACAGGGAAAGGATCGCATTGCTACACTGGGTGATGTCTGGGCAGTGTGTTTCCTTCCCATCGAATTCTCATTTCTGTGATGTCCTTGAAGTCCCCTCCCGTGTCTCTACATTTGGACACTATTTGTATCAAGAGCAAGCAATTATTCTACCTCAGTTGCATTTCCACCACTAAACATTGGTGTGACCCTCAATGACTTGTGTGTGTGTGTGTGTGGTTTTCTGAGGCAGGGTTTCTCTGTATAGCTTTGCCTGCCCTGGACTCACTTTGTAGACCAGCCTAACCAAGAACTTACAAAGATTCACCTGTCTCTGCCTGTCTACTTGAGTGCTGGGATTATAGGCGTGCACCACCAGGCCTGCATAACAGTTATTTTTAAATGTCTGAAAGCTCTGTTCTTCTCACAGATGGATCAGTCTCGCCTGACCTGAACAAACACAGTGCCATTCATAGCGTCTGCCTCAGAATGCTGCAGGGATTGAGGAGACAACACAGTTGCCATCATATTGAGTAAATGCTTTCTCTACCCCCCAGATATTTGATTTATTCCAACAAAGCATCCTTTCTGTGAACTGCTACTGGATTGATATAAACAGATTTCTATTAATCATTGATCGAAGTCTTTAAGATATTCTCATTAGGCTAGACTCAGCCAACAATTCACACCCTTCACAGCTGAGCCATGTATGTTGCTATGCAGCAGAGTGAGTGACTGAAGGATTTAGCCACTCACTGTCATTCTGTCACCACTAACTGTCACTCTGTCACCACTCACTGTCACTCTCTTGCACTTTCCTACACTGAGACAACCACACTGGTCCTTCTCTGCTCCTTAAAACCATAAGCACTCTCTGACTGATCTCTAATTTCTCGCCCAAACCATCAGATCGTGTGGGTGTCCCTAACTCCTCTCCCAAGCAGAGATGAAAACTGGTGGTATTGTGCCCTCACTTATATATCTTCACGCTCTGGTGTCTGTATAGGCTGTGTTTCAGTCTCCCATGGTGTTAGCGTTAGCGCTGTCCACATTAGAGTTTCACATTCGCCAACTGCGCGGATTCGTGGGAGGGTCACACCAATTGCTTTACACCACATATCACGTTAGTGGGAGCAGGCATCTAAACACAGTTTATGAATGCCCTTCGGTATTGGGACAATGATACCACCTGTAGATGCCACTGAGAACAGAGACTGGCTAACACCTTCGAAACGTGTGGCTGTAGGATGTCTTTGTGGATGACGGCAGGTTACACACACACACACACACACACACACACACACACACACACAAACATTTAACTGTACAAAACGCTGAAGAGCTGGCAGTGTAAGTCAACTAACACTACCTTTGCATAAAAAGTGACTCTGCACAATTCAAATATATCATTTATACAAAAACTAGTACAACTGAATTCCCTGCTGGCAATAAAATGCTATTACATTTTTGGCTATTTCTAAACAAACAAACAAACAAACAAAAACCATTTCTCTTAGCACAAGATGTTCTTGTTCATTAATCAATATTCTTCTCAAATCAAGACTTCTTATTACTAAATAATGTCACTGTTTAACAGTTTTGATTTTAAAATTATATATTTACAACTCATCTTCTTATACATTAAATTTTATATACATGATAGTCTCTATCTTACAAATGAAGTTTCTGGAAATCCTCCACTTTAATTACATTAGGTAATCAATCCTTTACCAACTATTTTAAAAATAATGATCTGTTTTGAGATCACATGTATCTTATTTATACACTTAGTTTTCATGTAATAAGCTTGCTATGAGGCATATCTACTATTTATATCATCATCTAAATATGGAGTATTTAGGACTCCATACTAAATAGAATGCTTTATGTTATTCATTTTCCCCCAAATGCCAAATTCACACTGAATGAGTTTTAAAAAATATTTATTTTGCTTTTGTTTGTGTGGATGTGCAAGTGTATAAAGTTCCCCACTGAGACCAGAATAGCACATCAGATCCACTGGAACTAGAGTTACAGGTAATTGTGAGCTGCTTGACATGGGTGCGGAACAGTTGGGTCTTCTGTTAAGATAACCACATGCTCTCAAATACTGGGCCATATCCTTACCCTGAATAATTTTTAAAGATATCTACTCTTGACTATCTTTTAGAACATAATCACATAACAACTCCTAATTATATATAGTTGCTGAGGCTAGCCTTTATTTTTCTTTTCTTTTGAGACATGTTCTCTCTACATAGCATAAATATGGCTGACCTGGAACCAACTACATAGACCAGGCTGGCCTCAAACTCAGAGATCTACCTGCCTCTGCTTCCTGAGTACTGGGATTAGAGGCGAGCACTACCATGCCCAGCCCAGGCTGACCTTTAATGTCTGCTCCCAAGTTATCCTCCTGCCTCTGCCTCCTGAGTAATTGTGACTACAGATAGTTGCTATCATACTTGGCTACTAATTTGATAATATATTTTCCTCATCTAAGAAGGGTTTTCCAAGCATTCCCTTCAAGGATTCTTAGCTGAAAGTGTAGACTGTAACTAAGAGATCAGTTACCAATATGTCATGCTTACTTCAGTATTAACTTACCAAAGAATTATTATTCCTCAAAATCTCTATTATTAAAAAAAAACAAAAGAAAAAGAAGAAGAAGAAGAAGAAGAAGAAGAAGAAGAAGAAGAAGAAGAAGAAGAAGAAGAAGAAGAAGAAGGAAGAAAAATGTCCCTCTTGGGAAACATTCTTACAATGTTCCTCCAGTAAAGTAAAATTGATTAGTAGATCTCCACAATAGTAGCTAAATTATTATCAGAATAAACAAATCATGGCTCTAAACTTATAAGTTAGTAAAAAGCACACATCAAAATGCACACATGCACAATTCCACCCACATTACACAGGCCGTTTCATAAGAAACATTAGTATCAAGCAAAAAGAATTAAGAATTAAGCAGGCTGCTTCTATAGAGCTAGGAAACATTAAAAGCAGAGAAAAACAGTCACTCCAAGTCCTTCTAATGGTACCTGAATCACTAAGCGCTTCCCCATCAATAAAGTGGTCACCAAACTGCTTAAGAGCTGTATAACATATGAGTGAGAATGAGAAAGACAACCCCACCAAAACCACAGTGTGTGTACGTGGATGCTGGAACGCAGCTAGCAAACACTAGAGCACAGCTCAGACGTATAATGAATACTCAGAATGGCAGCCTTTGGCAGTACTTTTAAAATTACTCATGAACACATCGATCCAACATTTGTTTATTCCTGTCATAATTCTTATACAAACTGACACATCTCTGTGCCTAGTGCCAATGAAAAGGCCAACTGGTTCCAAATAAGACTAAGAATGTAAAGCTTTGCCTTGAGCGTTCATGTCGAAGAACCTAAAATGTATTAATTGCCTAGCGCCATGTTCATGGAAATGGTTTTGCAAAGATATGCACACATTTTCCATGTACATAAGCATGGCAATACATACATGACAACCCCATGCACTGCTTTTGCTATTGAAGCTTCTGTTATGCTATGTGGTGCCTCTGTGATCTTAGGGTTGTAGTTTTGCTTGTTTGTTTACTCAAGAAAAACAATACACGGAGTTCAAAATATAGAACAAAGAAAAGTCACTGAGGAGGTAGAAAAAAAAATCCTTTTGTGCCAAGCCATAGATTCTCATCTCTAACCCCAGTAGTCCCCTGCCCATGCTTTAGAAAAACAAACAAACAAACAAACAAAACAAAACAAAACAGTCCTTTTCAGGACTTTGCAATCAGTCCTGAAATCAACTGTCTAGCTCAGCAGTTCTCTTCCTGGGGCTTACAACTCCTTTGGAGAGGGTGTCTCATATCAGATATCCTGCATATAAGATATTTATGTTATGGTTTATAACAATGGCACAATTACAGTTATGAAGTAGTGACAAAAATAATCTTATGGTTAGGGGGCACTGAAACATGAGGCATTGTGTAAGGGTCACAGCATTGGGAAGGTTGAGGACCACTGGTGTAGATGATCTCTATCAACTCTAAAACCATCATGAAAGAGCAGAATTTTTTTTTTTTTCTGGACATCAAGAACAGCGTAGCTGTGTTGGGACTGTGCTATTTGGTGCTGACGTCCTTTTATGCCATTTTTGAGCTGATATATATATACATATTCTGTCTATTTGCACTAATCAGAGATTTCCTAATATACCACTGGTGAAGAATGTTTTAAAGTCTTTCAGCCTTGACATATGACACGTCTTGGTATAATTAGTATATGTACTAATTACGACTATAACACAAGACCAGCTCTTTTAGCACATGGCTAATTTCAAGTTCCTTTCTCATTTTCCAGTCTTACTAGTTATTAGAGATTAAAGATAATAATTGCAAAAATAGGCAGGCCTGACTTGTCACTTTTTCAACGGCAAGAGTAAATTTAGTGGACTAAAGGTGGCAGCTGGGTTTTAAATGTTAAGATGTTGCCATCCATACTACCACCTTTGTCCCTGAAAAAAAAAAGTTTGGTTTCCTTGTGACAGCTGTCACAAAAGACCACAGAAAAGACTCACCCTCTTCATCAGAAACATCAAGAACCTCCGTCATCGTCTCAGGAACATTTAGCTTATGTTTTTCCGTGATAGTCTAGGAAGACAAGAATCATTCATTGCAACATTAAAAACAAAGTCAAGCAAGCGATGAACAGAGTCACAGAGGTGAGCACACTCTACAGCAGCAGAGAGCCCTCAGACCCCAGACACCCCATCTTATCCACACGGAAGCTTAGAAACTTACTCACTTTGATCTTTCTGAAGATAAATGACCAATGACTCCAGGAACATTGTACAAGAGAAGAGTCATTACTGTTAGTTCCCATTTGGAAAATGAAGCCTTTAGTAATGGGGTTAGTAATTAGTCATGGTGAGAACGCGAACTAATGACTTCAAGACGCCTCTAAAATGAACTGATGTTTCCAGAAAAGCTTTGCAGGGAAGCAATGAACATGCAGTGTGTTAAAAGCAAAGCCATCAGAAAGATGCCGCAAACAATGTAGGCTATGGAACGAATATGACACGTCTTCAGGGGTTGGAGAACCAGCAGTAGGGAAGAAGTCATCTTTATAGTGTTCACAGTATATGGTAATGGTTTATTGGTTATTGGCCTTCTATGGTGCTTTCCCAAGGGGCCAACGGCAAGGCCTTTCATTCCTGATATAGGATAAAAGTTGAAAGATGAGGCTCATCCCCCTTCATGGCTTCCCCTTCCAGCCTCATCTCATTAACTGCTAATTAGCTGGCTATGCCTCAGTTTTCTTATCAAAAAACCACAGACTCATGCTCTATAAAATTCTTATGAATGTTAATACAGGAGCATTGAGAACAGTCTTTGGAATAGTCTGGAGCCTACAGATGCAAGAAGAGGCCTTCAAATCTACTGGAACTGGGGCTATAGGCAGTTGTGAACTGCCATGTGTGTTCTGGGAACTGAATTTGGGTCCTGTCCATGAATAGCAAGTGATAACACTGGGAAGTCTCTTCAGTCCCAATAAGCTATCTAGATATTATATATTATGCATATATACATATACACAGTGAATATTGATGTTTTTGTGCAAAGATGACAATTGAGCCATTTAATCATGGAACTATATTCAAAGAAAAAAAATGATCATTCTGAGTGATATATCCCAGAAGGAGAAAGACAAACATGGGATATACTCACTTATATAGACCTATAAGATATGATAAACATAATGAAATCTATACACCTAAAAAAGATAATCAATTGAGCGGACATGGGGTAAGATGATCAATCCTCATTTAGAAAGACAGATGGGATGTGCATTGAACGTATGACAGGAGTCTACTGAGCGCATCTGAAAGACTCTAACTAGCAGTGTTTTCAAAGCAAAGACTCATGACCAAACCTTTGGCAGAGTACAGGGAATCATAAGAAAGAAGGGGAGTTAGTCTGATGGGGAAAGGATAGGAGCTCCACAAGGACCAAATATATCTGGGCACAGGGTCTTTTCTGAGACTGACATTCAACCAAGGACAATGTATGGATATAACCTAGAACCTCCACTCAGATGTAGCCTGTGGTAGCTTAGTAACCAATTGGTTTCCCAAAGTGAGGGGAACAAGGACTATTTCTAACAGGAACTCAATGACTGGCTCTTTGGTCTCACCACCCCCGAAGGGAGGAGCAGTCCTGTTAGGCCACAGAGGAGGGCTTTGCAGCCAGTCCTGAAGATACCTGATAAAACAGGATCAGATGAATGGGGAGGAGGTCCCCCCTATCAGTGGACTTGGAAAGGGGCACGGTGGAGATGAGGGAGGGAGGGAGGGACTGGGAGGGAATGAGGGATCGGGACACGGCTGGGATACAGAGTTAATAAAATGTAACTGATAAAAAAAATAAAATAAAAAAAAAGAAAAAAATGGTGATCGATTGGTGTCAAATGACATGACCTGCATTCATTGCCCTTTCATTTTGGTGATTCTCTGATACAAACACGGTATCAAATCAAATTTAGGACTTAGAATTTACATTTTCTTCATTGCTTTAAAAATCTTACCAAATGATTAGAGGATGGTATATCTAACATAATTCACATGTGGTAATTTGGGGTGATTTATTAAATAATTTATGTTCTACTTATTAATGATTATTTGCCACATTATAGATCACTTTAAAATTAAACAAATAATAAAAAATAGTTGATGATAGTAGATTACATAGAGGAATAAGTCATTTTTCATAATTTTTCATAACAGACTGGGGCTGTTAGCCATTGTGGCTTTGAATATGCCCTCAGCACTCTGATGGCAGTTCTGGCAAACACACAAGGAATTCATCCTAAGACAATGCTGAACTGTCTCGCCTCCCCTGCTGCGCCTCTCGGTGTAAATTTAGAAAAGGCAAGGTTAAGGAAACAAGCCACGATTCCACAGAGTCTGGGCAATCTCGGCTGTACCAGCTTTCCCTTACAGCCGGCCGCCTCGCTCTGCTCACAATGCCTTCATTCATACTCTGGGGTAAAGGACTTGGGAAAGAAGTTTCTTTTCTTCAAGAGAACTCACATGGCTGCACAAGTGACACACCCTATAAACGCAAGTGATGGGAAACATGTCCATCCCTTGTGTAGCTGTAATTCAATGGCTGCATTTAATGGTATCCTCACCATGTACAATATTATCCACTTGACATCATTATGAAATGTCTTGAACTGCTTGCTGTCATCATAATCCTGGTTCTGTTTGTTTGTTTGTTTTTGTAAAACAGTGAACTTTAGAAAATGAGATTGAATATGACATACCAGCTAAAATAAAAAAAGTATACTTGGTGGGTGTTGTTTTGTTTTTTTTTTTTGAAACTAGATGGGAATAGTTCTTTCACAAAATTTTGGCTAAGATACTTCTCAGCACCACCAAGATTAATTACATTGGAATGGTTAGGAAAGTGGCCTTTGTGTTCCAGCAGCCTAAACTGAATTTCAGATGTGTCCTCCACTAATTAATAAATATGTAAGATATCACAAATAGCACCCTATGGAAAAAAGAAAACATGGAGAGGAATGACTGAACACCACTTCCCAAAGGGAAGTATACTGCACGAAGAGAAGGCATCCATACTTCTTAGCTCCAAATTCCATGTCTCAAAACAAACTCACAATTTCAACATGCGCCAGTGAAGAGAATCAGAAAATAAAGACAAAGCAGAATCAAAACATGTAGCCACAACTCTCTGACATGGAGAGATGGCCTAGTGGCTAAGAGCACTGGCTGCTCTTCCGGAGGATCTGAGTTCAATTCCCAGCACCCACATGATGGCTCACAACCATCTGCCACCCCAGCTCCAGAGGATCTGATGCCTTCTCTGGGTGGACACATAGCAGGTACATGGTGCACAGACGTACATGCAAGCACAATAGCCATACAACAACAACACAACAGTAACAACTTATAAAGCCACTAACACTACCCCTCCAGACCAAGGAGATTAGAGAGAGGAGGGTTTATTTAATATAAATGAGACACCGCGACTGAAATCTGACATGCTATGTGTTATTTATGATTTATTGGCTTTCCATCTAGAAATCTGAATTCTAAGTATAGTGGGGCTTGTTTGTTCCAAATAATGTTCAGCATTAGAATGAATGTAAATAATATAGTAATGAATAAAATATAATGAAATATAAATAATTAATAAGCAAGAAAGCTATTCTAAAAGCAGTCACCTCGGTTTTGAGCTGTCGGAGATACGACCTTCCATGCCTGTCCCGTATATCTGATTTCTGACAAGCCACCAGACAGCTTGCTTAGAGATGGTAGATGGCATTTTTAGAAAATCAGCACGTGTGTGTGTGTTGGGGGGGGGTGCGTTTCACCTGTGTGACTTCAGCATGCCCACCAAGGCGCATGTGTGATGGACGGAGCACAGCCTAGGGTTCTCCGTCTTAACTTTCCACCTTGCTGGAGACAGGCTCTCACTGTTTGCTGCCACGAACCCCACGCTAGCTGTCCCTCCAGCTTCTTCTGGGGATTCCCCTGCTTCCACCTCCCATCTGATCACACCAGACTTACAGACCTGCATCAGTTACCAGTCCGTGCGTTCTGGGGGTCCAAACTTAGGTCCTCACACTTGTAAGGCAACTGTGTTAGCCACTGTGCCATTCCCCAGCCTAGTAACTAGAATGTGTAGAGACAGGTTAAGAGATTCTAGTTGCTTCTGTTTTAAAATACAGAGCTTTAGGGTCTAAGGTCATTTGCTCTAATTCATATTTATGCACCTCAGATCTCAGAAATGAGACGTATAAGTGTCGCAATGTTGCTGATGTTTAAAAACAAAAAAATATTATATTTTCCTCTGGGTCATAACTCTCCTCTCCTTTCCCCATATGCTTGTGCAAAAGAGCTGTGTTTGAACCTCTGACAGTCTTCAGCATGTAGCACAGAGGCCCCACATGTCTTTTCTCCATTAAAGAAGTGTTACTTAGCAAAATGAATGAGAGGGAAATAGGGCCAAGAGAGGGAAAGGAGCCACAAACCTGCCATCTAGTGGCGATTCCATAAAAACGCAGATCCATGATTCTCAGTGTGGAAAAAGTAATGAAGTAGACAAAACCCAAGACTTCTGACAGTGCATGTGCTCAGCCAATCATGCCACTAAAAGTCGTTTTGCTGTGTGTGATATACGTGCTATTCTGAGGTGACATAGCTGTGTAGGTCTTCGTAGGAAGACTTTTCTGTTATGAAAACCAAATTTTTAAAAACAATTCAGATCCAGCCATACAGAAAGCTTTTAAATATTCTCACCACGAGAAAATAAAGGTTTGGGGATACGGATGCACTCATCTTCATTTGAGTGACACATAATGGAGACGTGTATCGTAGCATTGCATGACATTGCAGAAACCTGGGCATTTCTCCTGAGTTCATTTAAAATGTTCAAATAAGATATCAGTGGACTGGGGAAGGGGCATGGGAGGAGATGAGGGAGAGAAGAAAGGAGAGCGAGATTGGGAGGGGATGAGGGTGGGGCTATAGCTCGGCTACAAAGTGAATAAATTGTAATAAATGAAAAATTATATTAAAAAAATAAAAAAATAACAATTTTAATTTTTAAAAGTCTTGGGCATATATAATGACATCCAAATAGGGCGCTAAACATTGACAAGACTTTTTTCATATAACATTTATCAAATCTATACTTTATCTCTCTAAAACTACCAAGTGTGCCGGCTGACGGTGACCTGTCTGCTTGAAAAAAGAGCAGTGCAGCTGCGTCACAGCTAAAAGTTCAGTCGATATTGCGAAGCTCATTCATTATTCAGAGTCCGCTCTATTTAAAACTGCCTGTCACATCAACTGTATTCCCTCTACCTCAATGGCTGTCAACAGGGACTTTCCTTTAGCCTATGAAACAAAATTCCTTTCTCCTCCCTCCCGTTGCATAGAAGAATCAAGTGTTCCCAAACAGTGTGTGCAGCAGTCCTCGCTTGGAACATTGACTAGGACCTCATTCTGAATACTTTAGCTGTTGATTTGTGCTTTTATTGTTGTTTCCGTAAAACGTGTTTGTGTTCATGTTTTCTTGTTTCTCTGCTTTGCAAAGATAAAATAAAAAGCCGTTGTTCAGAGAACTTGTACTTAAGTTAAAGTTTTTTTTTGTTTTTTTTTTTTTTAAATCAGCAACTAAAAACCTCCTCCCTGGAGCCTATGCAGATAATAGGATGCATCATTGTCAGGTTTGCTCATGGGACTCTCTCTCTGGCAAAGGATCATTACTCCTCAAGATTCGATATGCATTTTAAATCAGTGGAAATAAAGGATTTTAGGCATACAGTAAACACCTACAATTTTATTTTTTATCCTAAAAAAAAATCATCAGACAAAAGGAGGAAAAAAGGAAATTTAAAAATACCTTGTGTGTAGAAATGCACTTGATTAGCGGGGTTGGGGGGTGAGGGGGTCTTTTCAGAGGCCATCTGACCTCTAGGTAAAGTTCAGGTTGGCTGCAGAGTGTGGTACCTCTCTGCCAGCAGTAGGTGTCACACGCAAGCAGAGGAAAGAGGCAGAGGAGCCAGGAAAAAGAAGTCACGGGAAAAGGATGATTTCCTGTAGTTGCAAAACTGCATTCATATATTTAACTCGGAATCATATCGAGAAAAAGGCAGAACCCCCGCATCGGTTAGTGAACACACTTACAGCTGCATATTCCTGATTCTATTCTACAGCGAGTTCAACAGAAGAAGTTCAACACGGAAGCCGCAAGCGCAGTGAAAAGTGTGTGGCGGGAAAAGCCAGGGGACGCGGCGCGAGCAGAGCGGCTCAGTTGCCGCGGTACTCACCGTGGTGGTGGTGGTGACCTCCTCGGTCACAACCTTCAGGGTGTCAACCACAGAGATGTAGCCCAGCCGCTTGGCAATCGCCAGGGCCGTGTTACCATTCTGAGAGGAGAGAAAGGGGGAAAGAGTGAGAAAGGCTAGGGAGGACTGCCTGGTGAGCCAATGAGCTCACTCATGGCTCCGCATGAGCCAGCACTTCCTTCCAAAACAAGGCACAGCTCAGGAAAATCACTAGTTTTTACCATTACATCTAAATCTGTCTTTGCAGCTTCCTTAGGCTATAGCCCGGGTCACCATGGTAACACAACAAGCTTGCATCTGCCTGCTCTTTTTAATAAGAAGCACTTGACGCTCTAACTTGCAGCTCCAAATGCTGCACTGGCCTTCCAAAGCCACCTCTGAAACTGAGAGCAGCACCTGCCAACTACTAGGGGAGAACCTGGTACACTCAGTGCTCACCAAGGGTCAGGCCATCTGCTGAAGGTAAGACGTTACCGTAGGGAGCCAGAGGCAGATTTAGCGTCTGCTAGGCTGGAGCTCCGGCGCTGCAAAAAACTGCACAAGCCAGCAATTCTGGCCGCATCCAGCCCAGGCCTCTGGGGACCCCAGTTTGTTTAATTACACCGCGTAGTTTACATTTCAATGGCTCCACTTCCCAGGGAGGCAGTTCTAAGCCAGCAGCTCAGAAACTGGGCTCCCTTCAGAAGACATGGGAGGGTGTGGGGGGGGGGAGGGGTGAAGTACACTCACATCTGAGAGCCAGCTGTAAGCAAAGCCCTTCCAGCAACCCAAGTGGAGGGCCCCGCTCCCCGGAGAGCCAAATGACTTTCTTCCCAGAAAGTACTCCCCCAGAAAATCACAGACTCCCTAGAAAGGATTTTCCCGAAATCTGGGGGGCTTTCCGCAGTCCAGCAGTTTGTTTAAGGAGAATGTGTCACACTTAATCTCTGACAATAGGACCCCGAGGCACGAGAAGAGGAAGACGAAAGGAGAGGGAAGGGCCGGGAGCGCTCCTTACCGCGGTGGTGGCGTTGGGCTTGGCCCCATGCTGGAGCAGGACGTTAATGATGTGCGTGTGGCCCTGTTGGGCGGCTTGGTGCAAAGGTGTGTAGCCGTTCTGTGGGCGGCGATGGCACCGATTTGCAGAGGGAGAAGAAAATTAGGTTAGCCTTCAGTTTTGGTTCTCTTGTCTTATTTGCGGCCAGCCCATCATTTTAAGACCTCATTGTTTATTTAGAGCACGATTTCCCGGCAACCCATTTCTCAGCAGCAAACACTCCCTCACACCTTATGGCAGACTATGAAACACAAGATAAACAGACTCCAAATTATAGCTGTTATTACATTTTAACTGATCGGCATTTAAAAGTGTTTATGCCGAGAGAAGATTAAAAATGGGAAAGAACGACATAGCTGCGATATGTCTCCTCAGGAAAGAGTGAGTCGCTGTATAGCTGAGGACTGCAGGGGGTCACACAGGCCACATTCGTCACCCTTGAAGCTTTAGATGATCTTCAACAGTGAGAGAAAATTTAATCTCATGCTTAACTCGGGAGACGGCTTTGGTTATACAAGACGCCATGTGTAAACTTTAGAATAGAAAACTTCACTGGAAACACAAAGCTCTGCCCCCCAAAACTGTGTCTTTGAAAACTAGAATTTTGACAGTGTGGTCTAAACTTCTGTGGAGGTGAAAGGCCGTGCCTTGGAAGGGGTTTTAGCTAAGATTAACATGAGCCAGTCTTATACAGGCCTGTGGTAGCTGACAGGTGGTAGCAGTTAGTTATGTATTCCTATTAACTCAAAAATTTTGACTAGAATTCTTGATTGTGGGACGGGAGTCATCTCCTGGGCATTCATTTTGTCCCAGATCCTGGACCTTAACGTCATCATCACTCTGAAATAACTTGCAGTTCTTGGCTATAAAAGATATTTTGTAAACAGTAGTTGACTAAATGAATGGTGAACAAATGATTCATAAATAAATATTTTTCTCTCCATTTCTCTCCATAAACTGAAAATAACAGATTTAACCAAATTTTCCACAATCTCTGTAGGTTAGGATTCTATGCAGAAGATAATGGAAACCAGTGGCTACTTGGCAATTTCCTGCAAAAAAAAAGTTTTTTATTTATTTGTATCAGAGCCCACTGTGTTCAGCTATAACTTCTAAGTGGTCCGTCTATATATGCATCATGCTTAAGAGAATATGCACATATGTGTGCATATTTCATCCAGTGTCAGAGAAGACTCATGGCCAACATGCATATTTGGCCATTTTGACAATATAAAGTATACAATTATATTCATGAGTGTCATTAAGACCCCTCCTATACAGTCACAGTGGCCTTTCTGTATATGGGAATGTCATCACATGTGAGTGTCTTTCTGTCCAGGTGTCCCTAACTCTGTCATGTTAGGAGTTTGACTGCTATAAATCCCTTCAATAAAACAAAGCATAAAGGCCTCAAAATTCAATTCATTTACAGCGACTCTTAGAACCCTACAGTCATTTCAGAGACCCTGCGCTCAAATCAGGCTATCCATGAACATTTGAGAAGGATAAAGTAAGTGATATTTATTTTCCAAGGAATTATTCCTTTCCTTTTTATTTATAATGTCCTGTAAAATGAATTTAGCAATCTTCTTTATTTTTCACTCAAATTAGTTCAATTATCAAACATTTACTAGCCATGTACTATGTGATAAATACTTTAGCATATAAAGAACACCCCATATGCTAAACTAATATATTAGTATACTTTAAAGATAGATTAGCTACAGCTACATAAATAGTGCAGAATATAATTAGTCATGGCTAAATAACAGTCTGGCCCCACAGAAGGCCATATTTTATGGAGTCCTCAGATTCCACTGTGGCCTGGAAAATGAGCCTTAGGTGTGATTTAATCTCACCTTTACGTGCCACTGTGGTGAGAGAGAAGTTTGAACAGGTCTGTAACTTTACATCGACATCTGCTTGACAGTTTTGTGACTCTCTCGCTCACCAGCACACCATCCTCAGACCTTGCTCATCTACTAAGAATGAGCAAAGCTTCAAATCTCTCACACTTCTGCTTTCTCACTTGGAATACAGAAGTGGCTGAAGGCCCATGCTTCAAGAAGGACCAGATAAGTTTTCCGTGAAGATATGGGTATATCATAAGAATGTATATAAAAATGCTACAAATTGTGTCATTTCTTCATTGACAAGCTTTGTATCTTTGCAGTATGTCTGGTAAGAGAAATTTCCATTTTGTACTATAGTTTAAAACCCTTTCACAAGTTAATTCCCTATAATTCCTGTTTGTTTTGATCTAATATGACAGCATTTCACTATAATTCTAAGCAAATAATGATTTCATTTTTTAAAAGTTTACATTTAAGCTATGGGCTGGCTTTCCCCGGGGTCCGAGGATTGTTCAATGTTCCTGAATAAACTGCATTGAAAAAAAAGAAAAAGAAAAAAAAAGTTTACATTTCTTAATCTTTCTGCCAAGTTTCCTAAGCAGTTGAGGAGTAAAAGCAGTACATATGTTTGCATTTTACAAGCAATTAGACAATTCCTTAGTAGCTATGGTTACACAGAAAACATCAGGAAGAAAACATAATTTTTTTCTGCAAAGGTATCATTCCATGAGGAAAAAATCTGAAGAATTTTTTAAACAAATTGCCTATTAAGGCATTCTTCTATCTATTTCACTGAAATATACGGCCCCAAAGGTCAGAGTAAAAGTTATATAGTTCACCTAAAAAAGAAAACAAACAAACAAAACAAACAAACAAACAAAAACCAAAACACTAAAATGTTAAAAGGAGATTTTTTTTTCTCTTTATTAAATGTCTCTTTGACATGGATGTAATTCCAGAGGTCCAGACAATACAATGCAGTGTTTGATGTCTAAATAGTAAAACCATCTCAGTGGGCAAACACTCACTGAAACCACATAAACCTTTGGTAGAATCACCAGTGTCTCACTGTATGGTACATTTACATATTTCAGTCTGCCAAGCCCGTGTGTATGAGCTGGCTCAACAAAAATGGTGGGAGAGACTAAACCTGAGAAGCCATATGAAAACTTTTAAATAAGCATCAAGTGAAACCTTCACAGAACTGCGTAAGTCAGAAATTATACAATGGCCGTCACAGGTCAAGATCAGAAGTTTGGACCTTAAGTGTTATAGTACTGTTTGTCATTTACAAAATAAGTTCCTTTTAGATGGGTTTATGAATACGCTTTTGCACAAAATTTTTGTTTCTGCTTCTAAGATGGATGGTTTATAAAGCACTGGTTTACAAAACAGCGAGGATTTCTAATTGGTAACATCTTGAAATGATGGCTCTGAAACTCCTTCGTGTGCTTATGCTGACGTACCCGAGCTGCCAGCAGGCCTTCCTTGTGTGTGAACGCAAACACACCATGCAAACATTGCTCTGAGGCAGTGAGTTGCAAAGATACACCCTCCGTCAAGAGCAGCAGTTACGCCATGCTTGTCTCTAACTTAAGCCAACCTGTGTGCTCTGAGATGGGGGGTGATTCCGACCTGTTCTGTCCAGTTTGTCCTTTCACCTACATTGTCCGGAGCTGTTAGGGACATGTCATCTCTGAGTTATACCTGAGAACTCTCAGCCCAGGCCTATCACACTTTCATCACTAAGAATGTTGTTCCCATGATGTTCTGGTCACACGCATGGGAGAATGAGTTTGATTATCAAGAAGGAAACTGAGTATTCATTTTTTTTTTACCTTGGTTTTTGCGTTGACATTTGCTCCCTGTTTCAGAAGGAAGTTGACCATTTTCACGTTTCCATAGTGACAGGCCACGATTAAAGGAGTGTAACCAAGCTGTGAATGACAAATCCGAAAGGGCAAGTATTATACTTACAGTAGTTAATAAGCAAAGGTAAGGTTCCTGTTATTGTACCATGGTATCCTTTGAGTGCAAACATAGGACGAGCCGTCCTGAACCACACAGGACTTTCTATCAGCAAGGGATACAGGACACCCAGGTGACCTAACTTAGCCGAAATAACTGCGAAGTGCAGAGTGATAGAAACGCCAGTGGGAGGAAGGCTTGGTAGGACAAGTAGGTGGAGGTGGCAAAAGCTAGTGGGAAGAATGTGAGAGCTTAAGATGGGAAGGTGCACCACAAAGGTACGTCTTCCGGACGTGACATACCCATGGCACTCATATACTCACTGCAGCTGCTATTGCAAAAGACTTACACAAGGTTGGACCCATCAATATTTCATCCTGAATGGGAGAGGGGGCCCAAGGGGCCCCCTCCTTCTCAGAGGGACTATGGGCAATTAACACTTGTTTGGGGAACAGTGTCACTGTCTTCAGTAGTGTAGCTATGGATAAACTGCATGAAATCACTTTTCACCCACGTTGAGACAAGGAAGTCTCATTAAACACAATAGCCCAAATACCGAAAACGGTGGCAGGAAAGTAGGAGGGGGTGGCATACTGAGAAGAAGGGTACTGGTGGAAGAGGAGTGGATGAGGGAGGAGAAGAGAGGAGTGAAAATGACTATGGTTAATTATATAAACAAATGACATTAAAGCAATAACAAAAAGAATGGGTGAATAATCAATAGTACAGAGAGGATCAATCCACCTCAAGACCAAGGGCATGGAGCAGAGCAAGGACAGGGCCAAAGCAGTGAGGCATATGTTAAAGGAGTTAAAGCCAAAATGAGAGGGTGGGCGGCACCCCGCAGAAACAGATGAGTCCTGGGGTCACTCCCTTCTGATTCTAACAGACCCAGGGAAGCATGGGAAGATTTCTCCTTTAGAACGGACTGTTAAGAAGAGGGACCTCGGGCATGAGCTGACCTGAATGAGGCCAAGCAAGAATCAGCCAAACCAGAACTGGTGGCAACGTTGCCAAGAGATCTGCTGTACCTTTGTGGAGGCGTCGCGGTCAGCCCCGTGTTTGGTGAGAATGTCTGCAACGTTCACTTTGTCTTCTTGGGCTGCAAGGTGTAAGGATGTGAGTCCACTCTGTAGTGAGAATGGGAGTAAAGGAGCACGTCAGAGAGGGGAGCACGCTGTCATCTGCAGGAGCCTGTCTCGAAAGGAGCCAGAAAGCATATGGCCGCTCTCCAGACATACCATGTTCTAATGCTTGGAGTAAATGTGAGTTTCCAACCAAGATCTATTCTCTGCAGCCAATTGCATTTTCTGTATTTTGTATTTATGGTGTGAGTCTCTAAAACAATTCAGCTAACGAGCTTCCAAACAATATTCATTTCAAGCCTACCTACACTCCTCATGAATCTTCTTATTTCCTTAAATATTGGACCAAAACTATTGCTGCAACTTTATAACCTTGGCAATAATCAATATTTTAATCAATAAAGTATCATGTTAATGTTAAAAATATATTAAGTTACTGGAAGCAAGCTCTGAATATTTTTTCCAGTACTCAGTTTACTTTGGGGGAAGGGGTTGCCTTCAAGATGGTAATTTTTTTTAAAGTAACCTTATCATTTATAGAGAAACATAAAACTTGGCAAATTTTTACCAAAAAAAAGTTTATTCTTAAACTATCCAGTAAACAATGTGTTGATCTGAATACATGGACAAAGTACAGTCATGAATTCATTTTTTTTTAAAATCAAGAAATAGTGAGGAGAGAAGCAGTTTATCCAGCTAACACCATACCCTGGCAGCCTCATTCTATACAAACAGCTTTCCTCAAACAAAACAGATTCAAGGGTATCAAAAATAATTTCAGCAGGCAGCTTTTGAGTACTCTTCTTATACTAGGAAGAACTCACAGGACTTGGACATAGCGATGAGCCAAGCTCTTTCCTATAGAATCCATAGTCTACCTTAGAGTATACCCATGCTCTGTACTCCTCCTCTTGAACTAGCACGCCTTTTGTATATACACACATTTAGTATTTTCACTGGGTACTGGTCATTGCCCCTTAGGCCTCAGGCAACCCGCACAAATGCCTCACTATTAAGTCACAATCTCAGCTCCCTTTTTACCTTTTAGTATAAAACAAGGTCTCTCTGCGGGGTCCAGACTAGTCACGCATCCACTTAACAGCCCAGGCATGTTTTGGGTTTCTGAGTCTCCTGCTTCTGCCTCTTATTAACTGGGAGTACAAGCCTGTGCCATCAAACATTTCTAACAGTGTTGGACCTATGAACTGATGTAGTTGTCTTGCTCAAGGCCAGCTGGTATCCTGGTTAACTGGCCAGCCCCACTGACCACTGCTAGAAGGCTCGTTCACCCCATATTAGCACTGAGGTTGAGAAAACTGACCACAGCCTTTAAATCCCATGGCTTTCAGCAGCATAGTCCTATTCCTGGAAATGAAGACACCCTAACCATTGAAAACATGGGTGGTGCCTGCTGCTAGAGTGATTGCAGGGGTGGCTGACGTGTCGCATGTGTGCCAGTAAGTGGCAGAGGGGAGAGAGGCCATGTCTGCTCTCCGTATTCTGACCTGTGAACATCTGAGTGATCAGGAGCCTAATAGTCCCTGAAAAAAAGTGAGCCTGAGATGACCACCAGTTTGGCACTGGGGGCCGGGACAGGCAGCTAGGTTGAGAAGACCATCCTGGAAAGGCTCCCAGGACAGGGAGCAAGCCGGAGACTAGAAGAGCCCCATCTGGGATCTTGGGTCCCTGGTATGAGTGAGTCCAAAACAGGTGACCTTCGCAAGAGGACAGTTAGGCAGGCCTGGGCATGGAGCAAGTCCAAGAGGACCAACAGACTGGTGTCATGGGTCCCAGATAGGTTGTTAGCCAGAGATGACCACCAGTCCTGCACACCACAGGCCTAGGGGGCAGATCATGCCCAAGATGACCCCTGTCTGGCGCCATAATGCACAAGCAAGGCGTAGCGCCCTTGAGACCACTCCTCAGATAACTGCAGACATTCAGAAACCCCAGGTGCCACTAAGAGGAACAAGTGAAAGGTAAAGAAAGAGAAGAGGATTAGAAACAGAAGGATGTGAGCATAATGAAGAGAGGAGGCAGATCTGGAGATCTGAGGGTAATGAGGAAAAGCCTGATATGAGTAGCCAGTGATGCCATGTGGGAACATGGTAGGGTCTAGGCATGTGCTGCCACCAGGGGTCACATCTGGGTCAATGACCATGCAGCAGCAGGGGTCTGTTATCACCAAAGGCTAGGCAGATAGACCTGGTCTGGGCCGCCACCTGGGGAACACTGATGTTTCAGGACTGTGGATAACTCACCCCAGCCCTCACCTGGGCAGAACTGGGTCTGGGAACATAAAAGCAGGGGAGCTGCAGTGCTTGGGAGAGCAGGCCCACAAGCTGAGGGAGTTGTGGGAGAGCAGATTCACACACAACTCCCTCATCATGTGTTTTGCAACGGACTTGCCTCCCCGGTGGTCTTTTGGGGAACTCGAGAATGGGGCACAACAGTCCCTGCTCCTCATTAGAGCAGGCTCTGCACCTCGCTTAGGCAGTCCAGGAGAGCTGATTCAGATGGCATAGGAGTGGGTAATCCAGCCCTGAGGGCGTAAGCTCAGGAGAGCCAGCCCCACAACTTGTCTGCTGTATGGCAGTGTGGGCAATGGAGAGATGAGATATCCTTCCCCACCCTTACCTAGGACAGGCAGGAGGGCTGGCCCTGCCCCTCACCTATAGCAGCACTTGGCCTCCCCTCCCCTACATCTCACCTGGTAGCACAGTAGAGCAGCCCCTGGATGCAGGAGTTGCAGGTGAGGGGGCCTTGAGGGTGTGTGTGTGTGTGTGTGTGTGTGTGTGTGTGTGTGTGTGTGTAAGAGCTGGCCCTGCCTCTTGTCTGCTGTGCAGTGGTGTTTACTAGGGAGAGTGGGAGAACTGGCCATGTCCCTCACCAGATGCAACACTTGGGGAAGAGCGGGTCTTGCACCTCACCTGGGCACCAGAGTCCTGGTTGCAGAGCTTGCCGGTGAGCCAACCCCGAGCACATGGGAGTGAGAGGGCAGGCTGACCAGCTCAGACACCTCTCAGGTCCAGATCCAGGGCTTTGAATTTGCCCACCCCAACATCTACCCTATAGATGAATGGCTTGAGTGCACAAAGGTGCCATGTCGGTCCTACAGATACAAAACTACAGGATCCCCACGACACAGGACAACAACGAGATGCCTTAGAGGAGTCCCAGAGATGTTCCAGTATTGGTGGTGTAGCAAAGGCCTCACACCAGACCAATGAGTCATTGCAATGAACATTTGCAAGCAAACAAGTGTGGACGAAAGGGTGTGCTGTGGGACACACTGTGACACACTGCAGCTTTTTTCTTCTGTTGGAGTGTGGGAGATCACAAGTGTGGAGAGCAGGTAGGAGGGGAGAGGGAGATGAGTGTGGTTGGGGTGCGTGATGTGAAATTCACAAAGAACCAATAAAAAGTTGAAAACATAAGAACAAAATGAAACCATGGGTGTCACATATATAGAGAAGAACATTCTATGAGTTAGCAGGAGGCTTTCATTTTAGGACTTGGTGCTTGCTAATCCTTGAGCTAGCTTCGCTCAGCTGTGAGTGTCAGAAAACATCAGCCTGAGAAAGAAATCTTTTTGCATTGAAGTTCTGTCACTTATAAACAAATATTATTTAATCCTACAGCATTAAATCTTAATATTAAGACAAAGCAGAACATACTTAGGAATCTGAATATTAGCAAAAACCAGAAGATTTATTTTTCTTCAAGTTGTTCTTTTTTTTCTTCTCGAGGCAGAGTGTCACCATGTAGTCCTAGCTAGCCTCAAAGTCAGGATCCTCCAAAACTCAATAATTTTCTTCACTTCATTGCCGAGTGTGCAAGTAAAAAAGCTCCTTAAATACTTGCTGTTTGGCTGCTTGAATTCTTTGAGCGAGTGATATATTGAAAGGGACATCATCAAAGAGAGCAGAGTGAATTCACTCTACATATTTTGAAAGTTAAAAATTACACCACCAGAAGCACTGTGTGATCCATTTCACAGACTGTCCAGAATGTTTCTGTTTGAGTTGTTGGACAGAGATGACCAGGAGACACCTTAAACAATATAGGATATTTATCTTGATTGACCATCAGAGCTTGACGATAAGACCTCATCAGTGAAGTCACCACACACTTTGGTCACAGGACATGAGAAAATCGAGTGTCTATTGGGCAGGAAGCCTCCTCCTTACTAAGTAGTTTTCACAGTGTCTGGAGGTGCTATGCCGGCTAACAGGGGCGGGGGAAGTCATTAACAGTCACACCCAGCTGTGACCTTTGAACCAGTAAGGACTGGCTTGACTAGCTATGCCAATGGATGCAATAGTGCCACAAGTGTCACGACAATCACCCACTGCTTTGTGAATGGATCTAAGGTTTACCACACAAGCTTGGTACTGAAACTGGCTAAGAACCTGTGGCTTGGTGGGGTGAGCTCACGGGCTCCAGGAGCAAATCAACTACAAGCCTGCTAAACGGACACACCATCAAATACGTATCTACCTGTATTATTTAGTATAGCATTCCGACCTCATTAGAGAAGTTTCTTTGTGCAGTAGAGAGTGGTTGACATAGAAACACGACTGATTAAAGTGGAGAAAATAAGTATCTGCGGATTTCTCAGCCACAAACACAAACAGATGGAAATATCACCCCCATCTCCAGGACCAAGGGAACATCACGGAAGAAGGAACAAAAAGATTAATCGGCGGTCACCAGCACGAGTCTTACAAAAGGTGTAGCTCGTCAATCTTCCAGCCTGGGATGAGGAGAAGGGCTCGTGATCACCTTACTGAGGAGATGTAAGCAGTTTATAGCTTCTGTGGATGGGTGAGTCGGTGTCTGTTTTGGGTAGGACCGCTGGTCAACCCACTGTCACTGTGGATGGTTCCACACTCATCTGTTTATGGGCAGAACAAAGTGGACTCCATGTTTTATTGTTTTGTTTTGTTTTTGTTTTTAGAAGAAGACATAAGATTAGGAGGGGTCGAAAGATGGCAGAATAGAAGAGGGAAGAGTGAGGAACAAATATGACCAAAATACATTGAATGACAATCTCAAAGAATTGATGAAATATTATATATTAAAAGGATTTTAATCTACTCAAGATGGTTCTGAATGTTTAAAGAAGTTTCCCATGATTTTTTTTATTATTTTCAAATGATTATGTTTTTTTTGTTTTTTTTGTTTTTTTTTTAGCAGACAATACACAGTTCCATGTCTATTTAAACGGATATTAAACAGAAATATTTTGTATCTCAGTGTCAGGATTTCCTCACCTGGGCAAATAATCACCTCAATGGCAGGATTTAAATGTGATTCAGACTTTCCCTACTGTCTGGATGATATTAACTTTCACGTGTTAGGTTTTATTATTCTTGTTAAAAAACACAAGTCTGGGAAGACTATACCAGCTCCATGATGTGATTTAAATGTGGCTGCCAAAATTTCAAGGCAAAACTAAATTTCCAAATTTACATGTTGATGCTCCTTGAAGTGGGGTCTCTGGGTGGTCTTAAAATTTTGAGAGTCCGTGGAGGTGATGTTCCCATCCTCTATTTGTGATGCTGTCTCAGACATCAAGATAAAGAAACCCTCACCAGATGCCGGGGTGGTGCTGATGTCATCCTGCTGGATTTCTCAGCTTCCGGATCCATAAACCCACTCAAACTCTCAAGCTCTATAAAATCCCCAATCTCAAGTATTTTGTCATAGCAAGAAACTAGCACATTACACTTCAAGAATCTGCAAGGATTTTTGATGAAAAGGACTTTGGACACAAAGATGAAGGATGCAGTGGAACGCTTCTGAGCGATAAAAGCAGGGACCAGAGCTCTGGACACACTGTCCAATCTGTCTGTATCACGGCTCTTCTAAAGAGTTTGTGTTAGATAACCCCTGTAAATGCTGGCAAGCCCGTTTGTACTTGGCATTCCAAAGTACAAATACATTCGCCAGTCACACATTGAAAGCGTAGTATTTGTGGGACACCCTAAGAAGCTTAAATTTTATCTTCCCCAATCACACGGCACAAAAAGCACCGAGAGACTCAAATGGTGAGTTAATAAGCACAGACTTGTAATTTTCAGTTTCTCAGCAGCTGGCTCAGGGTTGATCCATGTAAGTAAATCTGTGGTAGGCATACACTTTCATATTTGAAGGATTTTACTTTTATATTCTTGACTATTATAATTGATATGGTCATCTACAAAGGCGACCGAAGGGAAACAAATTACTGTAGGGCTTTCTCTAAAAATATTTCTAAGCAGAGCCATTACCTAAGGTAGGCTGAAGGTGCCTTTAAAATCTGTATCTCACTAAGTTCTCAGGGCACCCCTAGGAGGTAACTCTGTTGTTCTGCTTGGGTGGTAGATGAGGTCCTGCTAGTCAGATTCTCTTGTTCAAGCCAACTTCTGGTTGGAGCCACTTTTTCATTTTCTGTCCCTTGATCCTTCGCCGCTTTCTTATTGTAATTTGCAGTTACAAACAGCAGAAACTAGGGCACCTAGGGCACTGTGTGGGTGGTGGAAATGCAGCAATCTTAAGTCCAGGGGAATATGGGCTGGCCTTTGGAGATGTTCACAGGGCACGGAGGTGCTGAGAAAGCAGGGCTGCACAACAAGATAATGAAACTGACTTGAGAAGAAAAGTAAAGACCAACAATGCAGGCCAGCAATACGGGAGCTGGCCCTGTGGGGGCAACTGGCAGCATGCCCTGGCTTTCCAGCTCTCATAAGCTTGCCTTCTTTGTTATTTTGTTTCTGTTTTTTTTTTTTTTTTTAACACAGCCATGCTTCTTTTACACACACACACACACACACACACACACACACACACCATTTTTTCCCCCAAACACCATTTGCTTGATTTCTATTTAAATGTCACTAGCCAGAGTCTGAAAAGTACCTTGGTTGACATGTGGATATTGGCTCCTTTTTCTAGAAGCAAGGTGACCATATCCGTGTGTCCCTCTTGCGAGGCCAGATGCAGCGGCGTGACCCCTTGCTTCGTCACAGTGTTAGTCTCAGCTCCATAGCTCAGCAGTGTGGACGCTATCTGCATCTGGTTCTTCTTGGCAGCAATGTGTAAAGGAGTGTAGCCGTTCTGCCGCAGAGACAAAAAGATGGAGGTGACACACACATACACAAACCACACACACACACACACACACACACACACACGCACGCACACACACATCACACACAGAGAGAACGCTTGGTAAGCGCTCAAGTATTTATCTTCAGTGGAAATAATAAAGCATAATCAGCCAGAAAAAAAAAATCAAACTCTTAACTATAACATGCTTCCATCTAACCATACCCAACATTCGCAACCAAAAAGATCCCCTCATTATACCCTAGAACAGATACAAATATAAAAGCATCGAATCTTAAAGTCTTCTCATAATCAGATTTTCTCCCAAACAGGGAAGGAAAGCACAGCAGGCTCCTCTCCTATAGCATAGTCCTTCAGCACCCAGTGGTGGGTTTCGTCTCTGCCTAGACACATCTCCAGATTCTTCTCTCGTCCAGGCTGAGCATCCCATCCCTTCAGTTATTCCCAACCCTTTGACCATCTCTAGTTCTCTCTCCCTGAAAGATGACCTGTTCTGAGCTGACTACAATCTGCCGCAATGCTCCTGGATCGCTCAGTTTCCCGCCACTGAATTCTGTACATCAGATATTATTTTGACCACGCAGAATCAGATGAAGTAACGTCTTTTATGATGGCGTTATAATACTTGTCCTCAAATGGTTCTAACTGGAGTGTTCTTTCTACTCCACGAGCAAAGGAAGCCCTAAAATAAACCAGGCTCTGTGGTGGCTGAAGGAACCCATTGGTGGGCAAGACTTGTGCTGTTAGGAATTGAATGTAATAATGACCATTTTCCAGTCCTGGTAAACATTTTAAAATATGATCTTTCTTATATTTATAAAAGACTGAACCATGTGGCATTCGTATATATTTTCAACATAAAAAACATATATGCAAACAGCATAAACTGAGATGATGGGAGATAACCTGTCCGTAGGTAACAGGGCTTTGTAGGAGCTGTTTGGATGATGTACATTTAAAAGGCAGAGGAACAAGAGAGTCCTGATAGGAGTGGAGTGAAAGGCTTGATGTTAGAGGAATGAGCGTATGAAAGGTTATGTTTTATAGGCAAGAAGAAAAAAAAAACTATCATGTCTCTGTCGGGTTACATTTCTCAGTATCTAAAACACTGTCTGCTAGTAATAAGATTAATCTCCACAAGCTGATACACACTTCCCATCAATACCTGCTCTAAGAATTACAAAAAAAAAAGTTTTAGACAAAGCAACTGGTAGAGACAGTTTTTTAGTTGTTGTTGTTTTTTTTTTTAAAGTTACCAATACCAGAAGTTATTACTACTATTTCACGGCAGTTACTTAAAAAGCAAGGCCCGTGTATCCTCGGATTAAAGCTGCATGGCACCTGGGAATCCGAGGCTGCGCTCCTCACCTTGGCAGTGGCGTGAGGGGAAGCACCCTTCTCCAGCAGCAGCAGCGCCACCTTCTGGTTGTCATAATGAGCAGCAACATGGAGCGGGGTAAGGCCATTCTGTAAACGTGGTGTTTGAATTAATGCGTTAGTGTCAGCTACTCTGAAGCTAACAGGATAGACACATGGATGGTGCTACCAATTAATCACATGTTAATTAATTAATATTGTCAATGGAAAGATAATATTCGTAGTAGAAACACAGCTAAAACTGAAAAATAGCAAAGGGCAGCTTTCTGGTGACAACGGATGAAAGTCTTAATTTCTGTGTACGTTACAAGGATTCCTAACACAGAGAAGCTGTAGGCCCTTAAGGATGAGAAAACATATTTGAGGCACACACACACACACAAAATTATTCTAAATCGCACTATACAACAAAGATCAGGGGCATATACTTCCAACGTGTGTATTTGGTACGCTTTTACCTGGTACGTTAACCTTTATTTCTTATGAGTTATAAGAACGAGCCAACAGAGGCGGACTGTGAAAACTACTTACCTTCCCCGCTGAGTCTGCAGCTGCGCGGCGTTGCAGGAGAAGTTTTGCCACGTCCAGGCTTCCATACTTGGCTGCCACGTGGAGGGGAGTGAAACCTTTCTAAGGTGCAACAAAAATATGTGAAAATTAGGTTTTGTTTTTGTTTTTTTTTCCTTCTCAGTTATTTAAAACCTTCTTGTTCATACATTGGGCAAACACTGTTGCTTTCTCGTTTGTGAAAAATGTCGGCGTGAAATATGCCAGTCACGGACCAGTAAAGCGTTAGGAAGAAAGTTTAACTGGACGCAGTACGAGCTTTGTTTGGCTTGACAGAGTGAGAACAACAAAAATAACAACAATAAAATGTATCTGAAGTCTTGGAGACTGAAACTTGTCATTAAAAGATTTAAGAGTCGTAACATCTGCTGGTGTCTGTAAACTGTTCTTATTTGTGAATGAAAAAAAAAATTTAAAAAGCACCAAAAAAAGCGTGTCTTTCGCCTTGCCTCTGCGGTGAGTACAACCAAGTGCACAGCCACTGCCTTCGCTTTCTACAGTCCTCTTAAAATACTCCTCATCCCAAATCTGTTTATTTAAATTTTAGAATATTTAGGAAGCCCAGGTTAAAAAGAAAACAGTTACCAGTTATTTGATTCAGCTGACATACTATCTCCAAAACTGGCCAGATAGATGATGTACAGAATTACAAAAAAATCTATTTAAAAACATTTTTTTTCCACACTAACATTTGTCCTTCTTTTCCCAGAAGACCTTGTTGTCCAAAGACCAATTCCTCTAACCACGCCATTGTCCCGGCGTGCCGCTGGCTGACTAAGGCTAAATAGTTAACCGCACTGAAGCTTCAACGGTGTGCTTTTGAAAGATGCTTGTCCTGCATGTTTTGTGAGCACACACTCAGCGCCCCACGAGCCTAGCCAACAGCAGCGCCTCGGTGAGCAGAACGCTATGAATGATGGGAGTCCCAGTCCTGAAACGTCCAGGTGGCACAGCTCCTGAACTCTGACATCAACCCGCCCTCCTGGCGATGCTTCAGCCGCGTGCTTTTCGGGAACAATAGTGGGAGTCGGAGCATGCTAACACTAACCGGGGCCCAGAAAACAGACCCAGCAATTACTTCTGCACCGGGTTCTATCTAAGCCCCCAATCAAAAGCACTGAATATCTCCCAAGACCCAGTATTGCCCTTTCATAGTGTCGCCAAATGAATTATTTTTAATTAAAATGACATTTTAATTTCTATTTTTTTATTAAAAAAAAGAAATAAACATTTGGTCTTAATAAGTTCTTGGAAGAGAGTGAACCTTCTGGCTTTTTCCCCGTGGGACAAATGCAGGAATGATTCCTTCCCCCAGCATTCATCCACAGAGGTTCACCAGCTCTTGAGGATCTGGCCCCTTTGCTCCATGCACACAAGGGTTAGATGGTGCTAGCTTGGGATAAAGGAGATTTCTCTAACACGACCTCAGATGGAGAAAGAAAACCCCCTTATGGTCCAGCTGAAGCTGGGCCCAGCACCTTAGTGCGTTTGGAAATCCTTATTAAAGAAAACTGCATAGAGCTGTCACTGCAGAATGCAGAATGCCAGGGGCTAGAAGGCATCTCTTGAGTCGCAGGGCCACTTTGAATCTCATCAGGGCTTCATCTCCTTCTGGTATTTATAAACACTGAAGCGGCTTTAATGATAGTGAGTCACACAGCACTCAGCCCATCTCGGAAGCTAAACTGTTCTGTTTAACAATCGCTTCTATTTTATCATCCTGCTTTTCTGTGGAATTGGTTTTTTGTTTTTTTTTTTCAATACTAAAAATCCATGAAAGAGAAGAGACTGTTTTCTACTTTTTTTTTTCTTTTTTTTTACTTTTTGGTGCATTAATTCTACTTCTTTGGATCCTCATCAATTGAGATGGCTGCCAAGTTCTCTTGGGGTACCATCATCATTGTATGTTCGTTGCTCTGTGTCTAAGTTCTGAGTTTTCTTTTCATGGAATTTTTAAAATGCATTCACCTTTTCAGGTGTAATAATTTGAAAATTCATCAATTTCTTATGTTAGGACATGTTAAAAGACATATTTATTTTTATCTTCTGTATAAAAACCTGTGCGTGAATGTATGACCGTGTACCACCTGGTGCTTTGGGGGCCAGCAGAGGGCATCGGATTCCCTGGAAATGGAGTTGCAGATGGCTGTAAATTGCTCTGTGTGCGCCGGGTCCTGTGCAAGAGCATCAAGCACGCTTTCACATGCTGAGCTATCTCTCCAGCTCCACGTCCGAGCATTTTTGACACAATTAGCTGGTGACATTAACTAGTGGCCTGCTCTCACTTCCGAAGGCTCAGAGACCACACCGTTCCTGCAGTCCACACTTGATAACTTCCTTTCCCCCACGGCAAACTATTTACTCCCATTTATTGAAAGCCAGAAACAACAACAACAAAATAGCATTTTAATTCATCTGAACTGCTGTTGTGTCTGTGGAAAGCACTCTGTCCTGTGGCAAACTCATGTATTCGAGGAGTCTATTTGCCTTGACTTTCTTCTGCACTAGCTCAGTCTGATCTGCTCCAGCCCTTTGGGCATGTTCACGCTTTATGGTAACTCACCTCCATGTAGTGAATTTCTAGTGGAATATATCCAAGAGAAAGGAAAAGCTGTCTTGTACCACCATGGAACCTTGAACACAAGCTTGGGATAGTACAGTCTTTATCTGCAAACCTGCTGTTTAGACACTGTACATAACTGCAGGGAAAGTGAACCTGGTAAAGGTTGGTGAAGTGGTCAGAATACGCATCCCCCATTTACTCAGGTACCCGAACACTTGAACCCCAGTTGGTGGTACTCTTTGGGGAGTTTTGGAACCTTTAGTAGGTACAGCCTGGCCTTACTCCCCACCCTTTCTCTGCTTTCTGGTGAACTGATAAAACATGAGCACCCAGGTTCTTTCTCTGGCTACCTTCTGCCACGCCATCTCTGACATTCATTATGAGTATTATGAGCATCTACTTTCTGGACTCATAAGCCACAGTAACACATCTCTTTTATAAAAAGCTGCCTTTGGTCATGACATTGTATCGTAGCAACAGAAAGTAACGGATGCAGTCGGACACTGTGATGGAAGTGAGATGCCAAGCGAGAGGTGATGTGGTTAGCACTGGGAAGGCAGGATGGAGCCCAGGGAGCTGTTGCCAGCCTATAGCACTCCCGCTCTAATGCAGTATTTTCTACCTCATTAGTGATGGCAGTTCACCATATTTGGAAATGCCCTCTCCTTTTTTTTTTCTCTAGAGAATATATTTTATAGTAAAAAGAAAAGAATAAGTAGACTTTGCTTTATGGTAATGAAATCATGCGGATTACATTTCTGGATACCTATGCAGGACCCCTCCTCGAAGATGCTATCTAAAAGTCTGCAGTCCCCTCTCGTCGTTTAGATCATAGTCTAAAATACTCAGACACAGAAACAAGCAACTCTTCCGCCATTGGGCAAAGCCCTGGCTCGACACTGGCCTTCTCTTGGTCACCTCCCCTTACCTTGGTGGCTAAGGAGTGTGCTGCTCCAGCTTCCAGGAGGACAGAGGCCACGTCTACCTGTCCTTCCCGAGCGGAGATGTGTAGTGGTGTGTACCCGTTGGTCGTAGCTGCATCGGGGTGAGCCATGTGTTGGAGAAGCAGCTGGACAATTTCTGTCTTACCCAGTCGAGAGGCGATATGTAAAGGCGTCTGTTCCTCCTACAACTCAAGGCAAGCGATCAGTTAGGTGGCGGCCAGCCCAGCCTTACTAGTAATGCGCGTGCTTCTCGAACACTTTGTGATACCTTCCTTGAGTCCCTAGGAACCTTCACTCAAAAACAAACGGTTACACACCCCTCCATGTCTTTTAGGAAAGTGATCTATTTGATCACAAGAATCTCTCTTAAATTTTTAAAAAGATTTTATTTGTTTGTTTCTGGGTATGAGTGTCTGCACCTATGGGAGTGCACCATGCGTCTATAGCTCCCGTGGAAGTCGGAAGAGGCATCAGATCCCCTGGGACTGGAGTTATAGACAGTTCTGAGCCGTTATGTGAATGTAGGACCCAAACCCCAGTCTTCTGCAAGGGCAACAGGTACTCTAAACCACTAAGCTCTTCCCTTAGACTTTTGAGAAGTACATGCACATCTATAAACTTGGTTGTCGTTTGATGAACACCCAAGAGCCATCACTTAACTCCTTAAGTCTTCAGTCCTCTCTTAGGCTTACTTTCAGATGAACTTGTGGTTTTGAAAGAGAAAGAAATTGAATCCAGAAATCCTAAGACCTAGATTCTCCTCCAAGAGCTTTCACCAAGAGGCGAGATTTATTCCGGGAAGTGAATCAAGAGAAAAGACCCAAGGAAGCTGGAAAATGCTATTCCTCCTTCACTTCTGAGCCAAGGACACAAACGCTGGCCATTTTGTTCTAGGAGAACTGTGGATAAAGACTACATTGTCATATGATTTAAAGAGATGCTGTTCCAGGAAGCCTTGCAGATTGGCCTGCAACGCACATCTAGGACTTCAAAGATGAAATAGAACACTGGTAAAAAGAAAGTGGAGTGAACTCTCTGCCAAGTTTTTTTCCTCTAAAAACAGAGAGGATGGAGCTGAGGAGAAGGGAAGCAAGGACATATTCTTTAGGGCTTATGAGACCACCAGACTCTAACACGTAGACTCTAACACTGAATAATGTCCACAGCATTAAAAGAAAAGAACTGAGGGGAAAAAACCCATGGGCTTTTATAAAAATAAAATTGAGTGTACCCCTAAGAATGCAAAGGGGTGTGTCTTTATAGTCTTCCCCAGGGTAAGTCACCCTAAAAGTGGGGAAGAAAAAGCTGGGCAAGTAGCCATGGAGAAGGGTCAATAAAGAAAAAAATATAATAGATCTGTCCAAATAAATATAATAGTTTAACATTATTTTTTTAAAAAAATTCTAAAGGAAGAGATGAAATAGCATCATATGAATTTCAAAGTGGGAGAAATTCATAATAACAGCATGATCATTTTACCAATAGAATTTGAGTTTTATAAAAAAATCTACAACTTACAAACTTTCTTTCATGAAAGTTGCATATATGACTTGTTCTATAATAGACACGAAAAGAAAGCATAAGATGCATTACTGAACATCTTTTTCCAGATGAAGCAAACAAGGATGCAATGAGGTCTGAAAGACTGCCCAAGGTCATCAAGCTATTAAAACAGACACTAAAGATAGATACAGTAAGATGGCCATGAAGTAAATGATCAGGAAAAGATGGTTTTTGACAGGGATGAGCAGAAGAAGAGTGAAGAGGTGGGCAAAGCAATCAGCGCAGCCCAGGACCCCAAGAGGAGCTTTGCTGGCTGAGGCTGGGTTCTCCTCTTAGACCTCTGCCAGCAGAGACCAATGGGGCGGGCACAGAAACCAATACACCCAAAGGCAGATTTAAAACTCTTAGATTATTAATTTAATTTTCTGCGTATTGGGTCAATTGTGGATTTTAGAGAATAGGGGAAGATTGGATCTGCAGGCAAATAACAAAATGTAACTGGTTACTGGGGACTGGTTAAATGATTAACTATAGTTCCCTGAGGAGTAAGGGAACTATACTTTTGTTTGTTTCTTTGAAAAAGTTAATAAATGTTTTGACTACTTTTAAAATATTTCTTTGTTGAACTGCAAAACGTGTGTCTGTTGCCCCCAGCTAAAGTTAACTGAAACCAAAGCAAACAAAACAAAACAAAAAAGTGCAGAAGACTCATGAGAATGGGCAAAGTCATCAAGGAGTCATGGTCCTAGACCCTTTCCTGTACAAGGCTTTCTCACAGAGCACAAGCGACTGGGCCACAGCCTAGACAGGAAGCAGGTGGTCTTTTGCTCCACTACAGAAACCTACTGTTTATTTTGCTCCTAGGCAACCAAAACTAGGAAGACTTGCTGAGTCCAAATTTTTTCCAAGGTTTAAAAATCTCATGTGATTCCTGCTGCTGATGTTTCCAAAAACCATGTCTGTTGGCAGCTGAGCAAGACTTTAGCAGTTAAGTTTCAAGTCAGCTTAAGCCTAGCGATCCTGCCATTGGTCTCACCTAAAAGCAAAGGCCAGGCCCACAGCTGTGCCAATGGAACAAGTCTCTAGACAAAATGGATCCCACAGGGCAGACCTTGGTGGGCTTCCGACTTAAATCCACTGAGGACAATGGACAAATGGGGACTTCCTGAGAGGAAGGTCCAAGGCCAACACATTGGTTCACTAAGGGATGAATGTAGGGATACTCGATTGCCCTGACTGCCAATCTGTCTGGAAAAATGTGCCTCATGTTCTGGGCTGACAAGAGAGTGTTCTTGTGGGGTGGAGGTCTGGGCACTAACTTGCTAGTCTGCATGGGTGCTCTAGCAATGAGCTCCAACCTCAGTCCTTGCTTCCACTTTTAAAATTAAAAATATTGTTGTGATTACATGCATTTTGTTTTTGTTATATATCGGAAACAGGGAAAACATGACTAAGCCCCTGGTTAAATGACAATGACACATTACTTCAGAAAGCGCTGAGGTAAACTACAGACTGCTAAGCATGCTTGGGCATGAGCCCAATATAATAAATGAGCAGAATTTTAAGGTATTTCCTCTTCGGGAAGTGATGATTACCAGAATAGCAGCACTAGATTAAGAAAGGAAATTTTCATAAATGTGTATGTGTCTAGGCGTTAGAACTGGCTTATTTTCCTGCCAGTGCTTGCTACTTCTCTTCCAAGAGTTGTTCTTCCTCCTTTGGAGGAAGTAGACATCTCATAGTCCTCATCTCTCTCTACAGAATGTTATTCTGTGCATTCCAATCACTAAATGGGGTGCGCCATGAGCAGGAACTCGGGATGCTCCCAGGCTCTGGAGGAGAATATGACTAGAAATGCTTAGGGTAGGGGACAGAAGGAGAGCTAGAAAACAGGGATAACTTTACACTTAAAAATGGGAGCCTAAGATAATGACAGTTTCCTGACTTCCTCCTGCAAGCCGCATCCCAGTCAGTGGGACTTTATCGGGGGAGGATTTATTGTCTCCTTGCAGAGCCAAGTAGGAGAAAATTCTCAGGGTTATGGGAGAAATTCTTTTCACTCTAACTTTGTGACCATCGTCCATCAGTGAAATCCTGAATTTTTGGACCCTAAAACACCATTCCACACAAGCTGCACTGCACATAAATTGACTTGTGTGAATATGTTTTGTGAGTTATGTAGCATCAAACAAATGTTAACAAAATCACAAAGTTCTAGGAAAACATTCAGGGATTAGATTAAGGAAAAGCCAAAACCTCATGGCTGGAATGCACCTGAAAACAAGGCATAAAAGGGAAATTGTAGTTCCAATTTGCTATAAATATTACAGGAGTATAAATATTAAAGGACCTGATGGGGTCACTGGCATGGTCTGAGCACTTGTTAGAAATGTAGACAAGTGTCCCAGCCTGCAATGAAGAAGGTACCCAGGTGGCTGTTACACAAAGTAGCATTTGGAGGGCACTGCTCTTCAAAGCAGGAACCTTGTTCATAATAGTCATGTTATGCTAAGGGATTTCAAGTGCCTCTGGGAATAGAAATGGTAATTCTGAAAAGAAAACGAAACAACAGCATGTGGAGCTTAAGATGAAAACTAGAAAGAAGTAGATGTTTCTTTATGAAAAAGAGTTAGTGTGATTGCAAAGCAGAGAAAAAAGATGGAGCCTTCATGCCAAACACATAAAACAATGAATGGACACCACGATATTACACAGGAAAGAGGCTCCGACTCGTTGTGTAAGTAAAGAGCTCCAGACAGCACCCAAAGATGTTCATCTCTTAGCTAATGAGCTTCAGCTATCAACTTGACCCAGCCCAGAGTTGTCTAGGGAGCTTCAGCTGGAGAACTTTCTGATCAGACTGACCTATGGGCATGTCTGTGGGATGTTTTCTTGATTGTTGATTGATGTGGGAACGCTCGGACTACTGTGGGTGACGCTATCCTTGGGTGGTCCTGGGTGGTCTAAGAGAGCAGGTGAGCACAAATCATAGGGAGTGTGCCAGTAAGGTTTTCTCCATGGTCTGTATCAATTCCTGCCACTAGGTTCCTGCATTGAGTTTCTGCCCTGGCTCCTTCCCTCAATGATTGCAACCTGAAAGGATAAGATGAAAGAAAACCTTTTCTCCCCAAGTTTTTAGTCATGGTGCTTATCACAGCTATAGACAACAAACTAGAGCAGTGTGACTGTAATAACAAATCAAATCAAAATACAAAAGTTGCCTTAGATATATATAAATGAGTAAATAGCTTTTCAAAAATTAAATAAATTTTAACTTGATAAAAATTTAATTAAGAATATAACAGGATTTATTTTAAAATAAATAAATGGAAAATATCTTATTATTAAATGTGCATTACAAAATGTTTACCAGGAACATTACCACAATTTCCAGAATAATTAGAGACGTTTGTGACACTTAATATGAATTGGTTGACCCTGGAGCTTTTCTTTCAGTGCTGGAGTTTGAACCCAGGGCTTTGGGCATGCTGGGATAAAAACATTACCACTTAGCTGTCCACTCCCTGTCCTCAACTCAGCTTTTTCTTAAACAGCGAAATCTAGGCAAACTTAAATGGAAACAAGAAAAAGGCCACATGATAGAAAGCATACAGTCAAATAACAAAATCTCAAGCCAAATAAAAATGTAACACATCTAGGATTCTATTTTTAAAAACTTGTTTATTTTACATGCTTTGTGTACATGCTTTATTGGCATGTATGCATGCATAGTGTGTATGTGTATCACATGCCCATGGAAGTCGGAAAGAGAAATGGAGTTACAAGTGGTTGTGAGTCAGCATGTGGTTCTGTGTACTGAAATCAGGGCCACTAAGCCATCTCCCCAGCCCCAGTGCTGAGTTTTTAAGCTATAAACTGCTCTACTTGTGTGAAGGATAAAAAAGCAGATGAGATCTAAAGCCAAAGTCATATCAGAACTGTCTGTACTGCTGATTCCCCCATGATGACAGAAACCATCATTAAAAAGTGCCTGGTAACTCTGAAGGATCAAAGAATGCTACGAAAGCCTGCAGAAGACTTCCAGAGTTTCTGAATCCAAATCTCATACTTCAGGCATAAAGATGCAGAGGTGGAGCGACCTGCATTTACAATCTTAACCCTCATTACAAGCTGAACCTGTATTTACAATCTTAACAATTCAGGTGTTTTCACTCCAAAAGAGCCGTTTTGTTCATGATGTCATAATGGGATGGCATATGATGAAGTGAGCTGTAATAACTTTATCAAAAATGGAGGAAGAGAGATCATATCTAAGAGTTCATGAGGACTCCAATGATGTGAACAGAACAACATGGAAAAGGAAATAGAAGATACAGCAGAAGCAAGGCTGCATTTAGGAAAGAAGAATGCAACACAAATGGAACGGGATTAATTTTTTTTAAAAAGAAGAAGGAAAAATCAACCTGTTAGGGAGTTAGAACTGACTGGGAACAGACGAGCGCAGTCAGGTGTCCTCCAGAGCCTACTATCCTGGAATAATAAATATACAGAATATTCAAATATGCAAACACCAGAGTAGAGAGAAGAGGAGACATCATAACAAAAAAAAATAAAAATAAAAAAAAAATAAAATAAAAGGGAAAAGCATCAGAACTTTGAAGACTTTTTTTTTTGGTAACTTGGCAAGAATCAGAATGCCTATCTGATGGGTTCTGATGGTAAGGAATGAGGTTTAGTATGAATAGTGCCACAAAGCACAGGCAAGACTTAGATTTACAGAATAGATAAAGGTGAAAGTGCTTTCCAAGAATAAAGACTGATAGAGTTGAAGTCAATGCTTTGTTTCTTGTATGTCAAATTTCTTAACTCTAACTACACTCTATTCAAATGTTCCTACAACTTGAATCTATTTCCATTGCATGCGCTTACGTAACCTTTCTTTTTCTGACATGTCATTGATCTGCTGCTATCACTTTGATACCCTATGGTAACTCCTACTGACCGTCAACTTGACTAGATTGAGAAACGCCTAGGAGACTGGGTAGGCAGATCACACTTCTGAGCGTGTTTGTGATGGCATTTCCTGCCATCACAAGGGGTGGGGGACTAAATCTTCCCTAATTGTGAAAATCACCGTCCAAGAGACTGGAGTCCCTGGATGAACTACACGAGCAAAGGCACGCACCCTCTTTGCTTCCCAGGAACTGTGAAGTGTGCAGCTTTGCTCTGCTGTGCCTCGTACCAAGCCCTGAAATACAGTGCCTTCTGATCACAGTGTGAAACCCTTGGACCAGTGAGCCCCAGTGGTTCTTTCCTCCCTTTAAATTATTTTCTCAGGTATTTGTCGCAGTAAAGAAAAGATGACTGATATGTAAAGCTGTGGAATTTCAAAATCGAGGAACTACAGAAGACACCCCGCCTTAGAGAGGGGGTGGTCATGCAGTAGAAGGACACTGGTGAGGCAGCACCTACCCTCGCTCTGGCATCCACAAGAGCACCATTCCTCAGGAGACATCGGACCACTTCTACCTGCCCGGCCCGGGCGGCCATGTGAAGTGCTGTCTCCCCACGCTGCAGGAAAACAAAAATTGTCCAATCATAAATAAAACCCACTGCTCTAGACGGCAAAGAATAAAGATGTCCCTTGTGGTGAAATTCAGCAAGCTCTCCAAGGGTATAAGTGATGGATGAGAAGGCGCAATGGCCCAGTTTAGAAACACGGAGTTTTGAAATTTCTTTATCTTTAGAGGGACAAATGTTTGTAAATGTTTTCCATCAGTGACAAACTGGCGAACTTACCCAACCACCCACGATACCCTGTGGCTTAGCTTCGCAATCAGTCTTGGGTACCTTATGTGGGGCTGGGTGAAGATGGGATCTTTCATCGTATAAACCTAAAATCTGTTATCCAGCTCATTCAATGAGAACCTCTACATGTCAAAGGTCTACACATTTCAAAAAATGTACATCACTACATCACTTATACCTAAATAATTTCTTTTCAAATCTCAAACCTTACTTCTGCAAAAAATCTTTTGTCTGATTTGTCTTTTTGTTGTGAAATTATACTAAGACTACTCATATGCGAAATCTATTTTTTTTTTCCGGGAGGTGCCCTGCTTATTTTAATGATTGTATTTGATTATAGATGTTGACGCAGAAGGCTCCTGAGAGGTGAGTGAAATAGCCGTTAACAGTTTCCTTTGCTCCATGGGCTTCATATCAGTCCTCGGGTATCTATGCCATAGCCAGGTCTGAGATACTCCTCAGGGGACGATGAAGAAGGGGGTTAGAGATAAGAGATTATTCTCATAGGGAAACCTGTTATCACTGAAGGGGGCAGGGATTCGGTCAATCAAATAATCTCATAGTTAGAGCAAAACAATAGAAGAAAAACAAGTTGACTCAGCACAGCTGTTCTAGAAGGTAAGCTGACAATGACCAAGCAGAGGGGCACATTCCACACCAGCTACATTGACCTGAAGCTTGCCCTCATTGGGATGGTAGGTTTCTGAAAAAACCCCGTCAGTAATGTTTTGATTCTTTGCATAAAATACTCCCAAACCTAAAAGCTTTAAAGTGAAATTAGTGGTGTTTGTTGCTTGTGGTTCTCTTTTCTCCCCATGACAATGTCCATTGCTTTTTGCAGTTAAGAGAAATGTGTGTCAAGTGGTGTGATTAGAAAGCATTAATTAGATACGGACTTCAGTGTTCTCTTTTCCACTGACAGCTCACTTGGCTTCTCGTGGCCTTATTTTCCGATGGCAAATTTGGGCTTTGTAAAGCGAATGTATATGAAACGTGCTGCCATCAGTCAATCTTGAATGTAACTCTCAAGATGTACGGTAAGAATTTTCCTCTTTGGCCACAATCTTATCCCCTTTCCTTCTGCCATCCACACATGTCTAAATAAATGAGACTCGTGTCTTATAATTATGGAGAAAGAAAAACTCAAAATTTCATTTCTAGGTCTGATGAGGTTTAACTATTTTGCTAATGTTTGTAAAAAATACTGGCAAAGAAGATTCTGTTCAGAAATTAAGTAAAATATGCTCCCCCCAGAAATTTCTATATAATGATGAATTTGCATGTTTATTTTTAAGCCTCATTTTATTAAGTTTTCAAAATATTTCAAATATTCATCTTTTAAATATTTTAAAAACCTTTATCTTATAGTTTATAATGTATTTCTATCTTCTACACATTTGAAGATGGTATATATTGCTATGATATATACGCATATAGATGTATATCTCAAAGTAAAATGCTGAGCTTTATATTTCAAGAGAAGTTGCACGCATACTCACATTGGTGAGTATTTATCCTACTTTATAAGGATTGCCTTGTTTACGTCTCATTTAATGACTCTGGGGTAGTGGGCATTGACTGTAAACAGTGCTAACCTTGTCATATTTATAGTCCCATCATTTATGCAGAAGTATAAAGAAAAAGTCAGCAAATATTGTCTTACTCTGTTGGAACCTTCCATTTCCTGATTGTTAGACATAGTCAGATCTCCTTACTTTAAACTACTTAACTTTAGAGATTGGTTAAAAAAATAATTTAAATATAAAGTGGGAACTTAACCATACATCTGTTATTTGGTTTCAAGAAGATAGAAACCCTTAATGCCCTTGAGGAGCCCTTGAACGCCTGCTGTCCCACTGTCACAGCTGTCAATGGACTGTATTATATAACACAGTCACCAGGTAAGTTTACTTATATGTTTTCTGGGGATGGAAGTTGTCAGGAAAAAAAATGTATCTGTGAATGTCTGAGTTCTTGGTGCATCTTATGCTTGGTGTGGATATTCAGACAAAACTCAGACAAAAGCTGGCAGGGGAATGCGTATGTTCATGTCCAAAGCAAATACCAAGAGTCATGCCTCTATTTCACAGCTTTAAAACTGGCTCAGCAGACAGCTACATTGACTTCCACTTTGGTTGCACCTGGTTGGAAAGCATCAAAGCGTGAGAGACAGAACTGCAACATGATGTCAGCAGCACACAGAGGTGCCAAGGGCAGGCACACTGGGGTTGGGACACGACTGGCACCATCACAGCAAGCAGGCAGTTCGTGTCCACATAAAGCATTGTAGTCAACTCGCAGAGTCCTGGGTCCGGTAGCAATGTCCCAACATCTTGAGAACACACAAGTTCACAAGCACCACACTGCTAGATAAAGTCACACTTCTCTAAATAAAGGGTTGCCAAGTTTAGCAAATAAAAAGTGTAAGTGTCCACCTCAATTTTAATTCCAGATGATCAAGTAATTATTTTTATCATGTTTCAACAGTTTGCATTCAGTGTTAACTGGAATTAAAATTGAATATAGAGTCCAGTATCTTAACCAGCAATCCTCTGCTATCTCCCAGTTGAAGGCTACTGCTTTCAAAAATAGAGTGAACACACAGAAAACAACTAGGGTCCTGTGGAGAAGCGCTGGCTAGCAGGTGCCTCCCAGGTGCTTGTTTGGAGTGGGTGGAAGGGAAACAAGATAAGGAAGGGCAAATCAAACCAATGGAGAGATTGGGATGACTGCCCTGTGAGAGCTGAAGGTCAACAACCTTGCCAAATCTAAGATTCTTTCTAAGCCTGAAGTGACAGCAACAGTAGAGACCTATGTGCAGCCTAACTCTCTCCTTGCCTCTGAGGAGACCATACAACCGTTAGCAATCAGCAAACAATTCAGCCTTGGTCACTTAAGTGATTAAGGTGTTTCTGTATTTTGTTTTGAAGTATTTTCAAAAATCTCTACTAAAAGAAATTTCACCCAGTGTGGTGGGGGCACACCTTTAATTACAGCACTCAGGAGACAGAGACAGCTGGATCTCTGAGTTTGAGGTAAGCCTGGTCTACATAATGAATTCCAGGACAGCCAGGGCTACCTAGAGAAACCCTGTCTCAAAAAAGAAAAAGAATTTCAGTCAAGCTCACCATTTAATACAATAACATATACCATTGTGGTAATATGATGATATATTTTAACATAACACTACCATTGCTCCTGTGATTCTATAGATAAAGGAATGCAAATTTGAAAAGTGGAAAAAACCATAGGAATAAGAAGAATAAAATCAAAATGCTAAATGTGGTGAGCAGACAGGGGTGCTTTTCTTGAAAGTTACTAGTCTGTGTACAAGACTGTTCAGGTTTTATTTATAAAAAATGAAATGAAACGAAAATCTATATATTGTAGGAAATGACAAATCCTTATTTTAAAAAGGGAGAATTTCATGTTGAGTAAAATAATTCCCACTATTGACATGTATCTGTTAACTCTTTGATAAGAGTGAATGAGAGCAAAAGATTAATAAAAAGCAAAAAGATGAATAATTTTTCTCTCTGTGTCTCTTTGTCTCTCTGTGTGTGTGCGCAGACAGGCTTGTGTGAGAGCATGCAGAAGCTGTGTGTAAGTCAGAGATTCAATGACTTCCTCAATTGCTTCACCACCTTATTTTTTGGGGGTGGGCAGAGTCGCTCACTGAACCTGGAACTCACAAGTTTGGCTAGACTAGCTGGTCAAGAGGCCTGGGGTGGCCTCCCGTCTGACTCAATGTCAACACTGGGATCGCAGAAACAAATACACAGGACTTTTAATATAGAGTGACAGGAACTCAGGTCCTCATTCTTACAAGGCGAGTGCTTTAGTCACTGAGCTATATCTCTAGCCCCATGAGTTTGTTAAACACCCAAAAAAAATTAAATTCAAGTTGGGCATATTAGGAAGTTAATCCTGTACTTGATGATTAAGAATTGCCATGTAATATTACATTAGGACCAATATATACAGACCCGAAATTCTTTAATAGGTTCATGTTCTCATTTTTGAATAATATAAAGAGTATATCAAATAAATGGGGTCTCTAGTGGACTCTGTCCAAGCACCAGAGCCTTCAACAACTGTATATATATATATATGTATATATATATATACATATATATATATATATATGTAATATACAGAGAAATGAGAATGTGGGGAGAGGGCAGGGCAAAAAGAACCTAAGCGTCCTGTTTCACACCTTAAATGGGGAAAGCTATCCTGAAATGAGCACATGCCGCAGCCAGCAGCTACAAGCGTGACCACTTTAATAATGGCCGCTAGCATTCATGTGGGGAGACTCATTCTGTTACATCTGCTTGGTCCTGGGAGTGCCTATGATTTGGAAGGGCATGTACAGTGGGTTCTCCTTCCCTGGGAAAAATTTCTACCAGACGATTCACCATGAAACAATGAAAAGAGAGGTTTTAAAGCGTGGTTCAGGACCGTGAGAGAAATATATACATCAAGCAAAAAATCCTAAGTTAGACCAGAGAGAATTCTGGAACACCCAGCACTTATTGGCAGAAAGAAAGGTGCCCAGAGACTAGCATTCATCTCAGAATGTTGTTGATAACCATTTCAGGCCCGAGAAGCCTCCACTGAACATATGAATAACCTCGAAGCTCACGCTCAGTAGGAAGTGGCAAACGCACGTGTAACAGGGGGTGCTTTGCTATCAGTCATCCTCCCCGCTGACCTGTATCTGGCTGGTCTCTGAGTATGGAGCTTATGTTAACTAAGATTACCTGGAACACAGTGCATTCAAGCACAGGAGGGTAAACCTTAAGGCTGTTCTGCAACCCATCACTTTCAAAGGTGTTTGTGTGTGTGTGTGTGTGTGTGTGTGTGTGTGTGTGCATGCGTGCTTTTGAGGATTGCTCTCAAGGCCGGCTCAGACTCACAAGCTCATGGCTCAACTTCACAACACCTTGTAACTGCAAGTGCTTATGACCACACTTAGCCTTACAGGTGTTTTTTTTTTTTTTTATTTGTTTTATTAACTGTATTAGATGAGTGTCTGATTCACCTGCACCAGGAAGCCTAAGTTCTGTCAACGCCTAGCTTCCATTCTGTTTTCTGACATGTGGCCCCTGCCTTCTGTAGAGTTCCAAGCGTTACATTACAAAATGCGGTTTTTCAGAGGCCATCTCTGAGTTCTGATCACACACACGCACGCAGCCCACACATGCCCACTCTGATGCTCTCGCTCTTTCTCCCTGTGGTTATTCTGACCCAAGCCATACTCACAATGTTAGTGACATCTGGAGAGGCTCCGTTCTGCAGCAGAAGGAGGACAATGTTCAAGTGGCCCATGAAGGCAGCCACATGTATTGGCGTGAGGCCAGACTGTGAAACAAAGCAACAGCAGTTTTACTCCTCTGCACCGTGGGCTTTGGGGCTTCTTCAGATAAATGAAACGAGTGCAGAGGACAGGAGACGGGTGAGAGGAAGAGGAAGGCATAAGAGAAGAAATGTTTGGTGAGAAGCTGAAACACTTTTCTACCTCTGTTATAGCTTGGATTGAAGCCCCATATTTCACCAGCAGTTCCATGACTTTGATGCGGTTTTTCTTGCAGGCAATGTGCAGTGGAGTAAAACCATTCTGTGCAAAAGACAATCGAGTTAGTTGAAAACATGCAGAAACAGTTCTCACGCAACTCCATGCTGGCACATTGCAGGCGATAATGTTACGTCATCACATAATGTCACCGTCTCTTCAACCCTATGCAGGTGGTGAAATTGGAGAGGAGAAGTGGTGGTGTGTTCGCATGAGTAGTAAAATTTGTTTCTGTCGTTCTGAGTGCAGAACAGAGGAAATGAAAGCAGAGGAAAGCGTGTGAGCCTACTTTTCAGGGAAGGAGAAACCGAGAGCAATTGTGTTTTAGACGGTCTAAGGTGTTTTAGGATGTCTGGTCGGGTTATCGAGAGAAAGACGGAGTGAGAAGAAGCGTATTTTGATGATGAAGGGGCCAGTTTCTCAGAACTTAAGAATTATTCATTATTCAAAAAGCTAGAAATATGATGGCTTTATAAAAAAGTGTTTCAGCTTTGCTATTATTTTCTTAGGGAGAGTTTCAGATTAGCAGGCTTCATTATGCGGACAATATTTATATGAGAAGTTAAATTTTATATTATAACATGTATACCAATCGGATACATTTGATATTATAAAGAAACGATTAAGTTCCCAGATATATTTTAATGTACATGGAAATGATTACATTCCTGAACATTTTTAAGAAAGATGTGGTGAATTTCTGGGATGGCTGCCAGGCGACACCTCTGAGACCTAAACTTAAGCAGGATCTCTGAAAGGCACTTGTAGTTTTGTAAACTAGGTGACTGTTCAGGAATTGGAGAAATCACACAAAAATTTACCTAGCCCCAGGCTAACCTGTTACGTATTATATCTGTTGTCTTCTTATTTGAATAATGAGCTTTTACAGGATGATACCTATTTTGCTAGTTAACAGTTTTAAATGTCCCAGTGGGGACTGAGTATCATTTGATGTTCTTATATGTTACCAGTTCTCAGGAAAACATATGGTCTCACTTAAACTGGTGACTTTGTAGTCTTTGAAGTGGGATAATCAACACAATTGGTTGAGTGATGTCTCCTGTTTACAAACTATATCATAAGCCAGAGATAAGCAGCAACATGTGTTCATGTGCCATTAAAGTACATGCAACTAGTCACCTGTGATTCTATAAGCTTATTCCTCACTATTCAATAAAAAGTATTTTCAGCCTATGGGAAAGTTAAGGTCTTCACATATTTGAACATGACCCTGTAGGAAAAATCACTTTCTAAGTAATTAGCACTAAGGGGATTTCACTGAATATTTTCAAAGAATTCAATATTTAATGCTTTAATTGATCTATTACTTTACTCACTGATCAAATGTTGGATTGACTTTTGAGATTGGGTAATCTCATTTATCCCAGGCTGGCCTCAAACTTGCTCTGTAGCCAAGGATGACCTGGAACTTCTGATCTCCTGCCTCCACCTTCTGGATGCTAAGACTATAGGCAAGTGCCAGCATGCCTGGTTTTGTGGTCCTGGAGATCAAACCTAAGGGTTTCATGCATGCTGGGCACATGGTCTACATATTTACCTACTACCCTCACCCAATATTTCATCATTTTAACAACAGACACTCAAAACTTTTGAAGTGAACATGTAAACATACAGTAAAACAAAACAAAACCATGTGCTCTTAGATTGAGAATTAGCAAACAGAAGGCATAAATTAGTACCTGCCGAATGTACTAATGGGTTAGGCTTTAGGTGAAGCAAGATTTATTCCAGATTAGACTGTGGGAGACACACAGCTGCTCTGAGGATGGCCTCCTACAATTTTTTTTTTTCTTGACAAACTCATGGAATGCTTTCCTTAAAATGCTTCGCAAAGCAGTAATACACCAAGGACCATCCAGATCTCGGCTGGGTGGTTGGTCCACAAAGAACACATCCAAGTGACCTCTCCAGCAGCTTATATCATATACTTTCTCACGGAGCCAAATATAATCTTCATTTTACAATCTTTTTTTTCTCCTTAAATAATTAATAAAGCTCAAACTCTTCATACCTGTATACTAACTCTACTAGTATTTAGAGGTACCTAAAATTAATTTGGGGTTTTTCCTCCCAAGTCATTTTTTTTTTCTTTCTATCTAGTGTTGGCTCTCCTTGAATTCACTCTGTAGACCAGGTTAGCCTTGAACCTAGAGATCCACCTGCCTCTGCCTCCTACATGCTGGGATGAAAGGCGTGCACCTCCACACCCATCTGTTTCTTTCTTCTTTTTTCTTTTTTCTTTTTGTTTTTAACATCTACCTTCTATTTTAAAGCACCTGTCATCCCAGAGTCTCATACTGTTTGCCACTCACTAGTTTCAGAAATAATAACCTGGTGTTGTCCTAAATCTGCCCATGCCCACTACCACTTAGGAAACTATGGAAGCATGAAGTAGGCTGTCAGCTTTCAGGAGATGACAGGGTCGGCAGTTAAACTGTGGATCTATAACCATGCATTGATGTAGGTGCCACTGGCTGATTAATGTGATTTTGCTTTCCCCGGCTATGTTTGGTGAATGTGGATTGGGCCAGGTTTACCAGGGCTCTCGCATTCGGGTTGGCTCTCTTGTCCAGCAGGAGTTTGGTTACACGGTAGTGACCACAATGTGCAGCAACATGAAGGGCCGTCAGGTAATCCAGGGTGACGTCATCAACAGGCGCCTTATGCTGTAGCAGGTGCTTCACACATTCCACGTGGTCCCCCTGTGCAGCCATGTGAAGCGGAGACAGCCCATTCTGCACGTGGAAACAAAGAGAAACCAAGTCCATGGTTTGTTTTCATGACTTTAGTGTTTGGGGACCTGACAAAGTCCATCTCAACCTGTAGCACGGTTGGAAGCACGAGAAATAACTCCCTCTTAAAACCTGAATGTAGAACAGATGATGTTTGCTAAAGGCAGGAGAAAAGAGTGTATTTAATTTTATAATCATAATGATCTTTAGCAAAAAAGATACCGCATGTTTTCATAATATTCAACTTGATTTTACAAATTATCAGAACAGTATCAGATATATAGGAGTGGTGGCTCATGCAAAAATCATTTATATCTAATGCTATGTATAGCTGTCAACATTCAATTCTCTCTCTACCTGCATTTATTTACATAGAAACAGAGGAGTATATTGGTAAAGGATGGAAAAGTGTGTGACTGGGTCAAAGCAGTAGGAAAAATTTCACCATATCTTAAGTTCAGAAAAATTCTGAGGTCTTTTTTTTCCAATAAAACTACAAGACTTACTTTAAAGAGGGAGGAAAAAGACAGATAAATTCTAGAAGAGCATGAAGCCAAAGTAGACTTTTATATTAATGACCTCATAGTGAAAGTTTAAGTTAGCCTGAATATAACTCCATTTTGAAATAAAGATCTTGACTGGGAACTGAATTCAGGTACCAAGAAATATCACAGAATGTATACCTGGCAGAAAACAAAGTTAACTCTCCTAACAACAGCCTCCAGGAAATATAACAGAACAAATGCTTCATAGAAAATAGAGACAAACTCCATGGGAATAATCAATGGGAATTGGTTGAGAATCGGGTGGGAAAATTCTCCCCAATGTTTCAGATATGGTTTAGAAAAGTAGCCATTGTGATTATATGCCTTAGCCATTGTGGTTGTGTGACTCAGAAAAGGTCACCCTGCCCTGCTAAACTTCACCCAATTCTGTAACGCCAAGACTTGTGCCCCCTGCTTGCTGCCATGGAAACCCCCTGCTCACAGACTTTCCCTTTAAAAATGCTGTTCACTCAGAGCTTGGGGTCCCACTTCTCTACTGTTACGTCAGAGAGACTTGGGTCCTGAGTTCAATTGCTCTCGTAATAAAGCTCTCTTGCAATTGCATCGAGTCGCCTCCTGGTGGTCTTTGAGGGTCCCATGAACCTGGCATTACAATAGCTCTCAAATTTTAGGATAGTCTAGATTTGTGATTACTGATATGGCCTCAAACAGTTTTCCCCTGAACTGTGAAGGCAGTCAATAGCAATACTTAAGAGATCAAGGTAAACCATTATTCATGATCTGTCTAAGTAAAAACAACTCCCTATATTGTGAAGTTGATTCTCTCCTTCCATCTTTATATGGGTTCTGGGAGACTTGCTTGACATGTGCCCTTTAACCTGCTGAGTAATTTGCCCTACACCGATCCCCTACCTTTTTAAAGCTAGGCAAATAAAAGTCAAGAAAACATTCACATAATTTAAGAAAAAAAATCAGAAGAGACTATACTATTGTTTGTGCTTAATAACCACACAGGAGCCATCAAATACAGTTTGTTGATCAAATATATATTTTGGTAATCATATCAGTTCAAAGAAGAGCTGTGTTTGCATAATATGACAGAAAAGACCCATGACCCAATATTATCAACAAGAAAGGTGACTTCAAGAATGAGAAACAGCCACAAACAAATACATGAAAATCTTAATTGTGGTTGTTTATTGATGGAAGAGGTTTAAGGGAATTAAAAATGATATTTGTTTCTGAAATGAACTGCATTAGGAATCATTGCTTTCATATGGATTTAGAAATCTGTTAAACAGACCTTGAAAAGAAGAGCTAGTTGGTAAGAAAATAAACATTGGAGGTGAAGATGATGTCAAAGTACAGATAAAACTAACATGGCCATTGACAATGTTTGGACTGAAGGGTTAACTGCTCATCTCAAATTTCTGTCATTTGCCGATGCCATTTCATCCGCTTGAAGGTTGTGTGTAAAACTGGTCACAATATCAATCTCTGTCTAACCCAGGTTCCCCTAGTTATTTCCCATGATCCTCTCAGCCTTCCCTACCATCCCAGCTCCACTCCTTTGTGTCAGCCGCCACTCTCAGCAACAGTTTTTACTAGGGACTACCACTGGGCCTGGAAACAGGTGATTTTCACTATCCTTCCTGTCCTCCTTTTCAGGTCTCTTCAGAATTACTCTTAGTACTGCAGAAGCCTGCCTGCAAAAGACCCCTCTCCCACTCTATCTGCAGTATTTGTGTCACCCATCAACCTGCAGAAACCCTCTTTACCAGGGACCCTACAGCCACCATAGCTGCCTAGGATCCAAAGTTTGAACAGACACTAAAGAACAGAACACTCACCCAGCAAAGACAAGACCATATATCTATGCCAAGAAATATTTCAAACATCATTACACCAGATGCCTAAATCCAAATGCAAAACCAAACATGAATAGCCAAGACAATATGCATCCTCCAGAAGCCAGAAACATTATAGCAATATCTCCTGAGAAATGCAATTTAGCTGAAGCATATTGCAATTTATGAAATATGAATGTATTCAGAGATCTTAAGGAGAATATGCATTAAAGCCTCATGAAGACCATGAAAACCCCAACAGTTGAATGAAATAATGAAAACATTTCAAGACATAAAGGTAGAACTAGAATCATTAGAGACAACCCAAACTGAAATAAAACTGGAAATGAAAAACTGAGGATATCAAACAAAAACCTTAGAGGTAAGCCTCACCAGAAATTACAAGTCAAGTAAAAGAGAATTTCAGATCTTGAAGACAAGATAGAGGAAATGAATAGCTTAGTCCATGAAGATGTTAAATCAAAGAAAGAAAAGAAAAGAAAGGAAGATAGAAAGATAGATAGATAGATAGATAGATAGATAGATAGAAATATACAAGAAATCTGGGACACTATGAAAAGACCAAACCTATAAATAATAGGCACAGAATAATAAGAAGAAACCCAGGTCAAAGGCATAGAAATTATTTTTTAATAAGACCACAGAAAAAACTTTCTGCAGTCTAAAGAAAGATATGCCTCTCAAGGTACAAGAAGCATACAGAACACCAAACAGAAAGGACAAGAAAAGGAACTCCCCATGACACATCATCATCATCATCATCAAGACACTGGATGTTCAGAAGAAAGGATATTAGAAGCTTTGTGAGAGAAAGAACAAGTCACAGACTCATCATAATAACAGTTGACTTCTCAGTGGAGACTGTGAAAACCAGAATGGCATAAAGGTATATTATCCAATCTCTAAGACACACCAATCCCACCCCAGGCTACCGTACCTGATAATTTGGCAAAAGAGTGTATAAGACAGAAGAAAACAAATGTAGGCCCTCTTTGTTGGGAGCACACATGAAAGACCTCAACAGAAAGTAAGATAAGTGAATAAAAAGGGTAAATAAGGGCTGGGAGAGATGGCTCAGTGGTTAAGGGTACTGTCTGCTCTACTACAGGTCCTGAGTTCAATTCCCGGCAACCACAAGGTGGCTTACAACCATCTATACTGAGATCTGATGCCCTCTTGTGGCATACATGTGTACATGCAGATAAAATACTCATCTACATAAAACAAATAAATCTTTAGAAACCAAAAGGAAGGGTGAATAAGGAGAGGAGGTTCAGAGGCATAAGAGACATCACAAGAGAGATCAGGCATGGTTGGAAGGGCTGGGGTGACAGGATTGCCTTGGGTATGTGTAATGTGTTCAGAACAGCTGGCTTGCAGAAACAACAGAAGCCAGTTGAAGGCCTCTTGCAATGATCCAAGTGGGACACATGGTGGCAATAAGGCTGTTCAACAGCTTTTGGCTTAATGATACGTATAAAAGGAAGAGGTTACAGAATATAGAGTGAGAAAAAGAAGAGTCCAGCATTCCATCCAAGAATCTGAAAGAATGACATGCCCGTGAATGAAGATGCAAGATTCAAAGAGTGGACAAAATATGAGCTTATTTTTTAACTTAATTGGAGCTGCCCAGTCAATATCCAAGCAGTCATGGGAAGCTACCATGAACACGTAGGATTCTAGCACGTGTGTGTCAGCAGATCATAGATACCGCTTTAAGATGAACTGCAGGGACCTTCAGAGCAAGTGAGTGAGGAGAGATGGAGCAAAGACAGAGCATGGTCTTCAGAACTGCCAACAGCCAGAGAACTGTGAGATAAAGAGGAAGCAGCCACGGAGACAAGCGGATGCTAGCGATGGATGAGACATCCAAAGTATCGTCCTAGAAGGCGAATAAGGAAAGCGTTTAGAAAAGGGAGGCGTAGGAAGCTGTGGCAGGGTATAGAAATAGGAAGGAACACAGGCTCCATGGGCTCTGATTCATGGAACCACACAGCTGTGAACGTGGGAGTTTGTGGACATTGTCTCAATGCTTTTCTCTGTGTTGTATGAAGAAATAAAAAAAGAAAAGATGTCCAAGTGATGAAAAAACAAACAAACATCTATGGCTTAGTTAGGTAGCAGGGAGCAAAGATAAATCACTAGAAACTGCAGTGTGATTTGTCAGGCACCACGTTGGGCTAACCTTCAGTCAGTGATTATGAGTCTGAAGGCAACCCTGTCACAACTGTCACATTCAGGTACAGGACTGGGACATGGACTTCGTCAGCAAAGGCCATAGGGAGTGAGCACGGGTGTGGAGTGATAGAAACGAAACTTGGGCTATGCAGAGGGAAGAGGCTAGGGTGAGGACAGAGACAGTGAGATTGACTGGGATTGGGGATTTAGAGTGAGTGAGCTGAGACATAGAAATGGTGGTTGCAAAATGTGAGGTTAGGCATGGAAATTACAGAGGTCTTATAGTCAACACACTGAGAATTCCTGGATTCTGGTGAAGGGTCATTTTTGCTGAGAGCTAGAGCTTTAAAAAATGAGGTGAAGTTGTCTCAAGGAGTTGGAGGACTGGATGACTGAGAGCTGCAGTGGGTAGGATGCTATGCCACACCCATGCCAGTGTCCTACTCCAACCTGACTAGCTCACCTGTCCTTAGTCCTTTACTCTCACAGAACCCTAATTTTCATAACCTTTTCCTGTCTCTCCTGCTCTGATGATTCTAAGCATCTTAAAGATACTTTTTGATTAGTATTCATCTTGCTAGTTTCTTGGTAACCAGAACAGTGCCTATCACAATGTATCTTCTCCATCCATGACGGCTAGATGCAGGAGTGAATGGGTATCATATATATATTCTCTGCTGGACCCTTAGATTTGAATGACTCCTGATTAGACAAAAAGGTCACCTTAAGAATCACACTTAGGTAATCCATATTCTTGTGGCTATGTGTCAATTACAGGTAAATTATAAACAAGCTTATATGAAAAATCCTTGAAAGATCATGCATGCCCCAGTTTTAGGTACGTTTAAAAATTTTGGGTGTAACATGATTGGAGTGAAATTTTGTTTTCATTTAAATTGAAATCTGTTTCTTCAACAAACTTTGGACAATTATATCTGCATAGCCCAGTCTAAAATGTTACACATTTTAAACTATATTTTTGCAACATTCACACTACAGAATGATAATGAAAAAACAATGCAGATACATTATTTCACATCATGTAGTTCTTGTATGAAGTCAGGGGTTTTTTGTTGTTGTTGTTGTTTGTTTAAATGGCTGGTAAAACACAGCTTTTACAGAATAACTGCATTCTCTATACATGTTAAGTATGTGCTCTCATTTGCTCCAAATGATAGCAATGAAATTGTCCATAAAAATATAAATTGAACTGTGTGTGGTGACAAGTGCCTTTAATCCTAGTACTTGGGAGGCAGAGGCAGGCTGAATTTGAGGACAGCTTAGTTTACAGGGTGAGTTCCAGGGCTACACAGAGAAACCCTGTCTCAAAAAAAATATCTCTCTCTCTCCCTCTCCCTCTCTCCATATCTATATTATTTGTAATCAGAAAACAGTATATAACATATTATACATAATGAACATATATACATATCTATATTTATATATGGAGTAGCTGTCAAGATAATAGCATTAATGCCAGAAGATAAAGCTTTGAGCTTCTTTAATCTTTTCTTTTGGGTAATACTAATTAGAATAATTACTCACTAGTAGAGTTGTTTGACTGCATTGGTTACCTGCAGTATATCCATTATCATTCTGTACTGTAAATGTTGCATGCACATATCATATACGTGTGTGGGCGTGTGTGTGGATACAGATGTATATAGTGAAGATGATTTATGTGTGGCCACTGTCTTGGTTTCTTCATCTTGCCCTATTGCTAGTATCAATGGATAGTAGCATTACTAAGGAGTAGGAAGAGGGAGGGGTCAGGAGAAAATGTAAGACGTTTACATTGTCAGAATTTTTTTTTTTAATATTTCAGGATCTAAAAATTATTGCATATCCCATTAAATAACTCTGGGTGGTTAATGTTCATTTATGTTTAATAGTATTTTCTGATAGACACTGGAGAAACATGTAACAGTAAAATAAAGCTGATAAATATCAATAATAAAAACCTCCAAACAATTTATTTACTCTGAATTTTATTCACATGGAAATGGGTTTTCTTTCTTCAGCACATTACTAAAATGAGGCAATTTTTTTTTTTTTTTTTTTTTTTTAGTGTGCTATGCTATAATGAACAGAATACTTGCTTTATGGTTCTTTAGAGGTGGCTAATCTAAAGGTGTGCTGCTCCTATCATATTTATTAATCCCTAATAAAGTCAACCAACTTTACTATTAATTTTCATAATTAGCATTACTGCAAAGAAACAGATTATAGAAGCTCAAAGCTTTATCTAGTTAATGATATTCCCTTTACAGGTAATTCTTCCTGTTACCTTAGAAAATGAAAAAACAAAAACAAAAACAAACCTTAGCTCATTCAATGTCAGAGTCTCATATATATTCATATATTTAATATTGCTAATATTGTAATCTGGTTAGACAAGTTTTTATCTACAGTAACAATAGGTTAAAAAAACAGGAGGAACATAGAAATATCCATTTGGTACATCTTGATGCTTGCAATTGCTCATTTTAATAATTTTGCAAGTTTGGTATATATTTCTTATTCCTAGCACACTGAATGAGCAAAAAAAATGATTGCTGTTTTAAAAAAATTTTTATTTATTATTTATTATAACTTATTCACTTTGTATCCCGGCTGTGGCCCCCTCCCTCGTCTCCTCCCAATCCCACCCTCCCTCCCTCATCTCCTCCCATGCCCCTCCCCAAGTCCACTGGTAGGAGAGGTCCTCCTCCCCTTCCCTCTGACCCTAGCCTATCAGGTCCCATCAGGAGTGGCTGCATTGTCTTCCTCTGTGGCCTGGCAAGGCTGCTCCCCCCTCAGGGGGAGGTGGTCAGAGAGCCTGCCACTGAGCTCATGCCAGAGACAGCCCCTGCTCCCAGAAGAGAGAGTAGCGTGGTAAAGTGTCCCCAGATGCCATCTTACTCATACTGACTCACCTTGGTCCTTGCCAGCAAGGGAGCACCCCGTTCCAGCAGCAGCTCCACAACTTGGTCATGCCCACTTCGTGCAGCGCAGTGAAGTGGTGTCAGCCCGTCCTGACAAGAGAATTAAGAAGTTAAGCCTGTGTTCACAGGCCTTTAAAAACAAACAAACAAACAAACAAACACAAGATTGTGTCTATTGCTACTGACAGGAGACATGCTCTGAAATTTGATCTGGTTGAACAACAATGGCAGCTACTTACCTGAGGTGGGTGGATAGGAGAAGGAAGGAGAGGGATGAAGAGGGAAGGGGAGGGAGTAAGGGAGAGAGAAAGCGAGGAGTAAAAGACAAACAATCAATGAAACAAACAAACAAAAAAGGGACAAAAACAGAAAAATATCCTGACATACAGAATAAGAAAGGAAAAACAGAGACCCCACCCCCTGCAACCCCACCTCCCCGCCGCCACCATTCCAATCCCCGTGGGTTGAACAGAACAGGCTGAGTTTTGGTCAGGGATTTCCATGTTCCAGAAGATGAAAAGGTACCAAGAGCAGCATGGATGGGACTCTAACATCCTGCTCACTTGGAACCACAGCTGGGGACTGTACCATTGTATCATTTGATTTTGGTTTCCTCTGTGTCACTTGGATTAAAAGTTCTTCTTGCTCTAATTTGTCCATGAATATCCTGTTTTGAACTGCTACTACTTTCTTAAATTTTTCAAAATTGTCTTGTGGTGCCCTGATTTTTTTTTCATAACCTTTTAAGAGCTTCAAGATTTACCAAAAAAATTATATAACTATTTCAAAGATGAAATTTGTTATTAATGAACGGAATTAAAGCTATCAAATAATCTGACAAAACTGGACTGTGTGTTGATTATATACCTTCTAAGTTAAACCTTCTGGTTCTTGAGAACTCTCTGAATGTCCTCTGTATTTCTTATTTTATTTCCCTTCAGGGTAGCATGGACAAAAGGAAGAGTGGGTGGAACAGGAAAACTGTGAGATGCAATCACTTTAAAGACTACCAAGCAAATAATGAAAGAGAAATGAAATGCAGCATGTCTAAATCAGTCTGGTGGTGCAAGACTTCAGAGAAGCAATCAAGATTGTCCAAAGAAAGAAACACAGAAGGTAGGTAGCAATCAGATCAACTGAAAAACAGAATAGTTGAGAAGGGGTCAGCTTTGATTTGTCCAGAAGTCTGGTGGCTGGTCTTCCATGTCTCTGTTTTCAAAGTCATCTTGCCAGGCTGCATCTTCCTTATAACAACAATGGTTTCTGGGGGTGGCTGCAGTCTGCATTTCATGCTAGATCCTTTCAGTTTGATCCCCAGACTCACTGCCACAGGTTACCTCTCTACATGACCAGGGAGACCCTGTCTGTCTGCTGGCTGGGTTTGACCAAGGAAGAAAGGCAAGGGGATGTGGGTGGATGGCAGGGGTTGGCGGGGGTGGGGGTGGGGGAATCTACACAATCTTTCACGCCTAGCTGAGAGCTTTGGTTAAGTGCTCCTGCAAATGCCACCTCTAGATAACATTCCTTAAATTTACAAGAGCTTCATTTTCTCACCTGTCGGGTCTCAGGAACTGCAAAGTTCATGCCTCCTCCCTTCCCCAGAACACTGCACTTGATCCTGCCTAACATGCTGTCCATGATACCATAAGAACTCTTTTTGGCTTTGTATGTGAACATATATGTGTGTTTGTGTATGGGTGGCCATGCACACATGTCTGTATGGAGACTAAAAGTTGAGCCTCAAGCATCATTTCTCAGGAGCCATCCAGCTACTTTTTAAGCCCAGGTCTCTAACTTGGCCAAAGGCTCATGAATGAGAGAGGAGAATGGATGGATGGCTGGAATCCCCAGGGAATGCACCTGTCACTAACTCCCCAGAATTGGGATTATAATGCCCAACCACCATAAGGGACTTTGTCCTGTGGGCTCTGGCATCAAACTCAGGTCCTCATGTTTATAGCGAGCACTTTACCAAAGGAACTGTCTCCCCAGCCCCATAAATAGGCTCACTTAAACCTCTATCTTACTAAATTTGAGTATCCCATCTATTTTTGGCTAAGATTTTTAAACGATAATGACTGTTTGCTTTGTTGAGTCTATTAAGCCAGTGAAAAGATAATGAACTACTAAAATCACTCTTGCAGTTTAGGGTATCAGAATTAGCACAAAGAGGCTCCATTTTAAAGGAAGCATTTAACCACTGCTGTTGGGGGAAAAGAAAAATAAAATAACAGAAAAATAAAATAAAATAAAATGCTAGTTCTTTTCTGTCTTGATACTAGCACCCCATAGTAATAGAGTAATGATATAAGTTGTGTAGTAAGTGACACAGTGTGGGTCCTCAAACGGACGCTTGTTGAGATTCCGTCAGTGTTTAGTGTGAGGGATGTCCTTCAGTAAGCAGAACACTCTGTGCCCGGCACTCCAGAGACACAAAGCCCTGGGGCGAGGCAAACATTAGAAACTATTGGCTAATGTGTATGAGTGAGCTTCCATGCAGTACGAGAGGAAGGGTCTTCTTGCTCTGTCTGACAGCCTTAGGAGAAAGAAAAGGTGAGGGATGCTGGCTTACATGGTTTTAAGTATAGGGACAGAGAGCATTTGTTTATGAATTTCCTGAAATATTCTTTGTGTAATATGGTAAAACCATAAAAAAAATTCCCCTTAGGTGACAAGAGGAACTTGGTAGAGAACGTTCAGCAGTCCCACAAGAACATTGAAGAACTAGAGAGGACTAAATTCTCAGTCTCGTGGTTAATGATGCAGTGGACCTGCCCTTATGACAGAGCAATGTCCACTGGTGCCAAATTCACTGTCCAACGAGCCCAGTCTGGCTGGAATCTAAATCTTCAGTACAACAAACACTTTCAGATTATTGCCACTTCTTGTCCAGGCTTTATATTTCAGCACCTTTATGCTAGAAGCCTATGTTTGAAGGCTAAATTCTTCTGGCCCCACAAAGATCCCTTCCTCATGTGCACTTTCCTCCTCACTGAAAGCAGACACACAGAAGTGTCAGCCTTTCTTCTGTGATGCTTTGGCAAAGGCTCTCAGTTAACATTAGAGCAGCATCACCTGTCTAGCTGATAGCTCAGAACTGCTTCACCTAATCCTTTCTTTCCTTATCTTTTCCCCTCCTCAATCTCTGACTGTGCTGTATTTCAATGGGTGCTGAAATCAGATAGTTATAAAAATGCTGTGTCTCCTAGCTCATGTTACATAATTGTGTTAAAATCCTTTTCACCTTTTTAGCAATCTCACTTCTTCATATAGCTCAAGAAAACAATATGTTTTGTAAGTTGTTGGGCAGAGGAAATAAGATGCTCCGAATATAACTAGCAGAGCACAAAGAGAATCATACACAGGTGACAATCAGTAGCTATTACCACTCCTTTAATTATCTCTTCTAATAAGTAGAGAGAGGGGTTCTTTTTTTCTGACGTGTTTTGTTCAATATCTTTTAGTAGTTTGTGTACTTTTATTGTTGGCATTGAAACATGTTTTAATATTTTAAATAAAATCCTCCTATGGGTAGCTCTACATTTAAATAATAAATAAGTTTTTAAAACAGAAAAGAATAAAGGCCTTAATAAAACCCAAATTAATAGTCTCATTTTAACTAGCTATAAAATTTATAGTTTAACATTAAAGGATGGAGTTTTAGACAGTGACAAGGGACTCTGGTGACAATGTCTCTGACTTTCATACTAAAGTCAGTTAATGATGAGGCTTCCATGTTGCTGAATGCCTCAGTTAAATAGTACTGTTAAAACAGTACTGACAGTGAGGAAGAATCGGGATGGGAGGAGGGTCATTTTATTATTCAGACAAAACCTCTATAAAATTTTGCTTTTCTCCAGATAATGGAAACCTCAAACATGTGAAAAGGAATGAGTAGGTGAGAAAGAATTCTAGGTGCAGTACACTATATTCTGATTGTGGATAATCTGATTGCTAGAAGTAACTGGAAATTATGATAATTAAGTTTTTAAAATTATGTGCATAGAAACCCTTTTATGATGGTAGCCAAAGAAATTAAGCATTTTCTATTTCAAACTCAACTCCATTATTTTTTATTATCCTAGTAACTGAGTACTGTGATTCTAGAGGCTTATCTCTGGGGAAGACTGATTGTCCCCTTTCAGCAGCAATAGATTGTCCATATTTCCCCCCATCTGTGTTGGCACGTCAACTGATGTTGTTGCCACACAGGCCTTGTTTATGTGGCCATATTTTTAGATTTCACGTGTGTGGTTTCCCTCTCCTACACAGAGGATACTATCTTTGCAGTGAAATAGGGGGGACTGTTTCTTCCGTTTGTTGTTGAGACAGGGTCTCTGCAGGCCCAGGCTGGCCTCAAACTCTCTCTGCAGCCCAGGCTGACTTCAGAACTGCAGCCCTCTGCTCTCTTCTGTCTGAGCACTGGACTTGCATGTGTACATCACCGAAATTACAGGTGCACATCACTATGCCTGGCTCACTTTTGTGCTTCAAAAATACTTACAAATTTTGTAAAGTCTCTCATTAGCCAAATCTACTTCAGAAAGCTGATATTAAATTTCTGTGTGGTGTGTTTAAAGCAAAAACTGCATATAATATCAACACTATTATAAAAATATAAGTAGCTAAGTAATTGACTCACTCCTTTTCCCTCTCTTTCTTCTTTCTTTCTCTTTCTTCTTTCTTTCTTTCTTTCTTTCTTTCTTTCTTTCTTTCTTTCTCATTCTTTCTTTCTTTCTCTTCCTTCTTTCTTTCTCTTTTCTCTTTCTTTCTCTCTTCTTTCTCTTTCTTCTTTCTTTCTTTCTTTCTTTCTTTCTTTCTCGTTCTTTCTTTCTTTCTCTTTCTTCTTTCTTTCTCTTTTCTCTTTCTTTCTCTCTTCTTTCTCTTTCTTCTTTCTTTCTTTCTCGTTCTTTCTTTCTTTCTCTTTCTTCTTTCTTTCTCTTTTCTCTTTCTTTCTCTCTTCTTTCTCTTTCTTCTTTCTTTCTTTCTTTCTTTCTTTCTTTCTTTCTTTTTCTCTTCCTTCTCCCTCCCTCCCTCCCTCCCTCCCTTCTTTCCTTCCTTCCTTCCTCCCTCCCTCCCTCCCTCCCTCCCTCCCTCCCTCCCTCCCTCCCTCCCTCCCTCCCTCCCTCCTTTCCTTCCTTCCTTCCTTCCTTCCTTCCTTTCTTTTTCTTTCTTGATAACTTCACGTAGCTCAGGCTAGCCAAGAATAAAATTGAACCTCTGACCCTCCTGCCTAGAGCTCCTGAGTGTTGGTATTGTAAGTGTGTCACAGGTGTGCACCACCACACTGAGTTTATGTGGTGCTCAGCCTCTAATCCAGCGCTTCCTGCCAGGTAGGCCCATATTGTATCAACTGAACTACATCTCCACTTTATCAAGGAAAATAACACAGCTGCAGGTTAATCCTCATACAATCTCCTGAAGTTACGGAGAATTTAACTAGCTAAATTTTGAGGTCAGAAAAATGCCAACAGCATCAAGCTTCGTCAATGACACAAATAGGATTGTAAATCAGGCAGCCTGCCTTCGGAGTCTATTTTTAATATGTTAGCTTATTTATTCACTATGTGCATCAAGATGTTAGGACGCCATTTTATTTTAGAAGTTTGAAATGAATGAAGGGCTCCGCTTCTATCAAGATGAAGGTGTGCCTTGCCAACGCTCTGCTGTCTTCCTACCAGCACAGCAGAAAAATCTTTTGCTCCGATGGCTGTAGCATGACTGCTTAAGAACTAACTAACGGGTTCAACAGTTAAAGGCACAAAAACTGTCAATATGCAGGAAAGCACCTTATGCCAAAGTCACAGTTTCCCAGCCGGAATGCGCCAGTCAATATGCCTTCTTCACAACTACCCAAAGGAGAGCTGTTTAAGTGCCATCTTTGATCTTTGTTCCCAGAAACTGAGCAAGAAAAACTCCCACACCGAGGGCGTGGTGGTCCTCTTCTTTAGGCATTTATGTGCAAACATTAATTCCTTCTTTTCAGTTGGAATCTTTAAATGTTGTGTGAGTTTGACATCAAACGCAAGAGCAAGTTCCTTGAAAACACATGGCTTGTGTTTTTTTGACAAGTGTTGGGAGGTGTGGGTGGGAGGCTGCAGGGTTTCAGGATGGGAGGACATTCCAGGGGCAGAGACACTCACCCTAGTTTTGGCATCGATCTGACCACCTCGATCCAGCAGGAGCTTCACCATGTTGGTATTTCCCCGTTTGGAAGCCACGTGCAGGGGAGTGATTCCATTCTGTACCGTGGAAAGACAATACAGAGCAGGTTGGCCATGGCAGGTCATGAGTGCAAGGCTTCCTAGTAAAGAGTATAAGAGGTTGTGACCTCAGTGTTAATTTAACCCATGTTATCTATGGTCCAATAGGTTTGAATTTAAGGAACAAACAAATCAGCCCATAAATCATGAATACTAAGTGTTAAAAAATGAACACCGGAACAAAAATGCCTGTTAGTCAAGAACTTCAATATACACATTGAATGTAAAACTACAGTTAAGAGACAGAAGGAGGACATCTGTGTAACAGAAGCAAAGACCCAAATTGTGATATAGAGCCTAGGAAAATGTCTTTCTGTAATACTCATGTACTGTAGAGTTTGAGATCTCAAAGTTTTATGTACTTAAAAATGAAAAAAAATCTATATTAATATCCAGTGGTAATTATTCTTTAAAACCCCTTCAGAATAATTCACAGAGAGAAGCAACTAGAAAATAGTACAACATAGTTTTAGAACAAATGAATTTTTTTTTCCAAACAGGATTTCACTGTGTAACTCGGGGGAGCCTAGAACTTGTTATGTAACACAGGCTGGCTTTAAGCTAGAAATTCTTCTGCCTGAGCCTCCAGATTCTGAGAATTATAGATATATGCCACCACACATGGACTGTATAGAAGACTTCCAAAAGCTACAATAGCACACCAAAAACATAGTCTTAAGAGCTATCAGAGGTCATCATGATATGTCATACTTTTCCAAATATTTAAATAGTGTATCAACTGAGTCATGGTAAATGCCATCCATCTAAATATGAATTTCATAGTATTACATATATAAATTTTCTAACAGAAGCATACCATTAAATGCACAATCCCATGTGCTGTCTTCCTGTGTATTTTAGGAAGACATCAGAGTAAAATTTAAATTCATTAAACCAACAGAGAAAAAAAAATCTCGCCCATTTGTGTGTCTACTTGTCCTTACATGCTTTGTGCTTAATATTTTTTTAAAGATTTATTTATACAGTATCCTGCCTGCATGTGTGCCCACAGGCTGGAAGAGGGCAATGGATCTCACTGTAGATGGTTATGAGTCACCATGTGGTTGCTGGGAATTGAACTCAGGACCTTTGGAAGAACAGTCACTGCTCTTAACCTCTGATCCATCTCTCCAGCTTATTTTATTTATTTTCATTTCTTATGTGTGTTAGTGTTCTGCCCTCAAAGGGCCAAAGAGGGCTTTGGGTCCCCTGAAGATGGAATTGATGGTTGTGAGCAACCTAACACGGGTGGGAATTGAACTCTTGCTCTCTGGAAAAGCAACAGACACACCCTGAACCATTTCCCCAGCTCTTAAGATTCTTGTGTTTCATTGATTGGGTTATGATATCACCCTGTGAGTAACACAGCAGAAACGTCAGACTCTTTAGGATGAAAGAAGGGGGTTAGATATAAGACCTTATTTATTTAGCCGGTAATGTTCATATACACTTTCCAAGAATACACACGGACTAACGTTTTGCCACATACCCTGGCCGTGAAGTCCACCGCGGCTCCCCGGTTTAGAAGAAGGGTGGCCACATTGACGTTTCCATAGTGTGCTGCTATGTGTAGAGGGGTGAAGCCGCTCTAGGGAAAAAGAAAAAGGGTGGATAGGGGTACGCCTCACACTGCGGAAAGCACCCACTGACTAGCAAGAAAACGTAGAGGGCAACTGTCTGCCAAGTACATGAGCGACACAATTCATGTAATAAACACTTTGACACAATTCTATAGTTTAATGTTATAAGAGAGGAATAAACACCTTACCCGCAAATTAAATTTTATGAGGCTAGTGTCAACACTCAAGTGTGTTTCCTGAGTCTTTTCAGGTTATTAGAAAAAAAACAAACTATGATGAAACCAAATAGAGTTTCAAACACAGGACTGACCATTATTAATAAGTGTTTTAATCAAATATTTTTTTAAAAACAGAGTGGGTTTTTTTGGTTTTGATCTTGTTTTATATTTTGTGTGGGGTGGGGGTTATGTATAGTTGTGTGTGTGTGCTAGAGGGGCTGGGCTAGGTCTCCTGTTGTATGACTTTCTGCTTTATTCTCTTGAGACAGGATGGCTTAGAAAACCTGGAGTTCTCTGGCAACCAGTAAGTGAGAGCAATTTCCCTGTTTGAACTCTCTTAGCACTAGGTTATATGCTTGCACCTGGCCACACCCAGCTTTTTCACATGGGCTCAGGAAACCGGAACTGAGGGTCCTTGTGTTTGTACAGACAAGGCCCTACTTACTAGGCTATCTTCCCAATCCTTTGATCTTATTTTTGAAAGAACATTGGTTGGCATTTCCCCCTCAGGACGGTGAAAATTTGTCAGGACAAACCTACAGTTCATTCTGCACCCTCCGCACTGATCTTCTGTCCCTTTCACAACTGCGACTTATGGTGAAAAAGAATTTAAAAACCTATATTAAACAACCTTTCCTCCTCTTGGTTTGCTTTGTCCAACCTCGGTATGAGCGATATTGCCTCATCTTAATGTATCATATTTTATTGTGTATGGTTGTTGTCTCTTGGAGGCCTGATCTTTTCTGAAGGGAAAAAGAGGAGGAGTGGATCTGGAAGTATGTGTGTGTGTGTGTGTGTGTGTCTTTCTGTGTCTGTATGTGGGGGAGGGTGTTGGAAAAGTAGAGGGAGAAGAAACTTTGGTTGAAATGTATTGTATAAAAAAAACTATTTTCAATAAAAAAACATGGTTGGTATCAATATAAACATGAAATAAAGGAAATACTTCAGTTGGATCCAAATTTGATATAAATAAAATATTTTTTTTCACTAAAATGATCAAACACGTTAAGAGAACAATGTGGATAGAGAAATAATTTCCCAAATGCTTCAAAAACAAAATCTGAAAATCAAATGAAGAAATCTTATTTTTTTCTGATGAAGCTATCATTTACATTTTTATAAAAGAAAGAGTTCTTTTCTTAGCTCTTTTCTTATTAAAGTGCTCAAAGAGGTGATAATTTTCCTTACCCTACAGTTTTTATAACTTAATAAAAATGGGGAAACAAACAGTATTCCCTGGTTAACACATTCTACACTTGGAAGATTATTATTTTTGACTTGGAAATTGAGTTTAACATGTACTTTATTGCTTCTAAGAAATACTTTATAAGCCACAGTAAGATTTTATTGACATTGTGTATAGAATTTGGTGATACTGTTTTCAAACATTAAGCTAAATATTTAGATGGTTTAGGTAATCGAAGGCTACTGATGTATTCAGCAACATTAGTCACAAATGATTTTTAACAGTGGAGAAGCAAGATGTGAAAATAAGAATAGTAACTGAATTCAGTCCCCACAAATACGATCAAGATTATTTTACTCTGCATGTAGGTGATGTATTAATGCCAAAACTAAGAGAAAAATCAGTATATAACCCGTAATTATTTTATAAAATGTCAAATCTTTTTTCTGTTTTTATCTTGATGTTTCCTGTCACCTAGGCATATGCTGACTATATATCTATTGTCACTGTAACAATTTCTTCAAGGATTGAAATATTTCAACCTGTCTGGTGAGTTGGGGGTGGGGGGAGGAGATTCTTCAGAGCAGGAAAGTAAACTACTCAAAATAGTTTCAGGAAGTCCCTGAAACTCACTAGGGAAACTCCCTGCAATAGAAGTTGAATAAGCAATAAAAGTTGGGAGTCCCTCTCAGATAAACCAAGCTGCAAAGAAGACTCTTAGATAAGCCAACCTGCAAAGACCAGACCAGCTGCCTGGAAGAAGCCAAAACTAGCTGAGCTGACTACAAGAGGTTTGGACCAGAGATGCTTGGAAAGGTCACCCTCCAACCTGTCAGCTATCTGCTGGCTGTGCAGTGTGTTTCAGGTTCCCGGCTTTGAGAGCTGTCAGCCCTGCTGGGGTAGGTTTTGTTGATACAGTTGTCTTTCAGTCTCTTCTCTCTCACCCATGTTCTTGTAACCCCCCAATAAAACTCATTGGTTCAGCAAGTTAGATTCGGTGGTATCTGTACTTTGTTTTGTTTTGGGCTCCCTGTTGGACTGAGTAGACTTGTGTGCTCTGTCTCCCTGGAAAAGCTTTGTCAAACAACAATTATTCAAGTGATAATTTAATTTCAAAAAATTACATTAGTTGCTGGAAAATGATTTCCCAGTTTCAAGTAAAAGGATATAATTTTATCATTTATAATAATTAATTATTTAATGCTTTCTCCTTGGCCTTACTGATCATAATGTACCAGGCTGTGAAATGTTGCCCAACTCCCTGTTCGCTTGCACCTTCATAATGTACAAAAATGATCCCGAGGAGTACCTAAAATTTAGAGTTAGTAATTAAGGTCAATTTGTATGTTTCCAGTCCTGAACAATTTTATCAAGCAGTTGAGTTGAAGTACCCATGTCATGCACACACACACAAAAGGTACAAAACAAAAGAAGCAGTTAAAATAATTCAAGTAAATTGCATCTCAGTAGATGAATATGTTAATAGAGTTGAGAATTATGTCATTTTCTGTGAGTGCTGCATGAATGTTCAAGGCTCTACAACTTTGCCAAGTCCCCAGCTCAGTGCTGAAAAAGAAATTATTCTAGAGAATGCCTCACGAAAACAAAAGTCAGCCCTCATAAGCAGTCACTTGCTTTTGAGTATAGATTAATTTTTATAGCATACCTTCAATAAAGTTTATGCTGTGACTAAAAAAAAAAACACACATGCTAGAGACTTATGAACTCAATGTTCTCATTTATAATGACCTATTTTATATGAGGAAGAGGATTTAATGGCAAGTATTTTAAGATTTACAGGGAAAAAAAAATCAATTGCTTTGCTCGTGATTCGCAGAGCCATTATTAACTATAAACAATGTGGTGAAGAAAAAAAATTCCAGAAAAAAAGGCATCTTGCAGTTAAATAACAGAGAAACTTCCTGAGGTTTTTTTTTTTTCCCCTACAGCCTAGTCTGTATATTCTTGCTAAGAGAAAAAAATTTCATATCTCTTTGCAAGTTTCAGAATAGGGTTCACTCATTAAAACATATGCAATGGTAGTGTTTTATTTCATGCTGGACTCATAAACTATTTAAATAGTGGCTTAATAATATTTCAAATATAAATATAATTGTGTTTTATCAAATACAATTAAGTTGCCAATATTTCTTAATTACGGGACTTTCTCTAAACAGTTTCCCACTAATAGAACTTTAATCATTAGTATGAATTAGTGAGCATTTATTCTAACTGGGAGAAAACTACCAATAAATAAAAAAACAAGGTAAATGTTGGTATAATGGCAATACTGTACCTCAGTTGTCCTGTTCACCATCATCTGAAGCAATGTTTTGTGGGGAAAAGAGGGAAGATGTTACACAATGCAGAATTAAAGGTACAGCAGATCCTGCTCAAGGCCACTGAGTATTCTATTCCAACAAGACAGAGTGAGAAACGGCAACTCCATCACACAATAGTCATTCTTTCTGACTCTCTCTCTAGTCAATGGAGTAAACAGAATGCTGAACCAAATGTCTCAAAGATGGAATCTGCTCTTCTAAAGAAAATCATTTAGCCTTATTTTTTTGTTACTGTCTCCTAACAGACAGTCCCCTTCCATCTGGCATACTCCAGGAAACGCTTCTGTGTTCTCCTGACAGAATGCTGCATCAGCAGGGCCTGTTCCTTGGTCATCACCCAGAAGGATTCTGGCAGGCGGAGGGGACCTATCCACAGACTCTTCGGCTCTTACCTTGGATTGTACATCTGCGTTGTGATCATTCTGAAGCAGGAGGGCCGCGGACTTGGTGTCATCTTTCCGAGCCGCGATGTGCAGAGCCGGCAGCCGTACCTTCCCTTTGGTGTCGTTCTCCAGGAGGATGGCCACAGCCTGGTTGTGTCCTTGCTGGAGTGCCACAGCTAGAGGAGTAAAGCCATCCTGGAATATAATTTACATGGATGAGCGAGACTGACGAGCAGGACAGAGGATCACTGTGAAGTCCAGAAGCAGAGTGGCCTCTGTCATTTACTAGCAGCTTTCTCAGACTGTTTTCCTGATTTCTGTTCTTTGCACTCGACACTGCCTGCATCATAACAAATCCTGCTGATTATGGAATGTGGTCATATTACAAAAGGAGTGGGTCAAATACGTGTTTGTAAAAGGAAAGTAAAATTATGTCTTCTAGCGTAAAGGAAAAAAACATAATGGAAACCAAATCTAACTGGGAGTGAAAAATAGTGGTGGTCTATACAGAAAAATCAGTGTACCGCAGCACAAGATGGAGAAGTATTTCTGCATTTTGGGGGGGAAGCTGATGATAGAGCAATTGATATAATTTATACTAGGATGTCAGAGATTTAATGTGACCTAAAGCTGTTTGGTAAATTAGCCATTAATTTTGCAACTATTTTCATTTTAGATCATTTTAGATCATTTCATTAAGATCATTTCAACACGAAGTTGCATATGCAAGATAACACTTAAAACCCAACTTCTCCACTGTCAACTTAAGAACAGAGAACTCAACAAACAACAGCAACAAACAATGCAAAGTTAGGAAGACCTCCAGAGTGAGATTAAAAACAAACAAACAAAAAACAAACAAAAAAAATGAAGCTACAAATTTTGGAAAGTCAATTTTTGCATCTTCAGAAGCAAGTATTTAGCTCCTGGAAAGATGGCAAGTGTATCCCTCCTTGATTTTCTGACATTTGAAAGCAAATGTTAGAAGTCCAATTGAATAGCAGGAACAAGGGTGGCACACTAAAAGATGTCATTCCATTGATAGATAGGAGAGAGGTATAGGTAGAGAAGAGGAAGAGGAAGGGAGGTTGGGATTGGGAGGAGACGTGGGAGGGGGACATAACCAGGGTACAAAGTGAATACATTGTAATTAATTAATTGATTGATTAATTAAAATATATCATTCCATGTTAAGGGTGATTCACCAAATCCAACTACTCAATTTGTTATCGATATTGTTTAATCGACAACTGTGAGCTTTTGAGGGAAAATAATTTTCTCAAGTGTTTCATACCACACAGGCAGCATGAACCACATAAGCAGTGTGAAATGTTGATTGCTCATTTGAATAAGTTTGGACTTTTAAATACAGCACACTACTTCACCGAATGGAGGCGTGGAGAGTGTCTTAAGGTAGAGAACAGGACGCAGCCACAGTGTACAGGTGTGTCATGAATTGGGTACTATGTGAATGAAGGACACACCCAGGTCATTTGCTTATTCAGATCTATTTTCTCTAGTTCTCTGCAGCAGTCTGTCCTAACAGAATGGGGACTTTGTTTTCATTCTGTTTTGTTTTTCCTTGGAGACAAAAATCCACAGCATGGAACCCCAGTAAAAAAGATTATAGCCTTAAATTTTGGCGAAATTCAGGAGGAAGGAAGGGAGAAGAGAGCTATAAAAAATGCTGCTGCTGGCTGTACGGAAAACTCCCTTCAGAGTAATAAATGCTGGATTCCAACACTGAAGAATTCATTCTGACCTGTAGATCAGGGAAGAAGGCTAAATATGAGGAAAAACTGTTAAAAATCAAACTCTGTGAAAAGAAACCCCACTGAGTTCAGCAGCTTTGATTTATTTCATCCTTTATTTACTAATCCTATTTATGAGAAAACTGAAAACCAAGAATTTCTTCATGTGTCTGTATTTCCCTGCCAAGGGAAAGCATTGCATGATTATCTGGTTTTCTTAAGTTGGCATAGCATTCGGTTGATAATCGATTTTTAGTATCATTGTTCCTCACTAGCACAGAAGTGCTCCTTATGCGGATCTCACATACCCCAGCGAAGCCAAAGGACATATTTCAGGACAGAGCATTAGAGAACCAGATGTTCATCCCTGGCAGGGTATCATTTGTTACAGAATGGCACAGTCAAAGCTTGCCCACGTGAACCTTCGTAACCATTAGCGTAGGTGGCAGGGTTCAGGATATTAAGTTTATAAATTTCCAATCATTATAAGAAAACGACTTTAGTTGTTCAATGATATTTTAAAGGCTGAAACGTAAGACATACTCATGGCTAGGCTAGACTTTGTCCCATGCCCTTTTGACTGATTCCTTTGCAGGTGTTATACTAGGTTAGAGAAGCAGAGGCTCAAAGCCTCTGCAGCCCACTGTATACCGTGGCCTCTGCTGATACAATGATTACTAAGGGCTAATTTTGGAATCACACTGCAATGCTGCAATGATCAACTAGACCAAAAACGTTGCCAATCCGCTGAGAACATCATGAACTGAGTTCACAGAAAACCCACACTAGCCACCCTAATTCTTCTGGGTGGGTGAGAGAATTCTGACGCGAACCTTTCCTCTGATTAACAATTCAGCCTTCAAGGAAAAAGAAAACAGATGGATTCCCTTATGCTGGGATGCTTCTTTGAGACGCAGTCTCTGAGACATGTCTCTGAGACATGTCTGAGCATTGCCTTACGGTATTCACAGTCTACTCCTAGACAAAATGAGTGTCTCGAGAGACAAAAAGGCCCAGGTTATAAAAAAAACACTCACACATCCATACTGCAAGTGCATAACTTATGTCTGTGTTACCGAATGCAGAACCCAGAAGCAAGACACAATGGGCAGTTGTGTTTTCTAGTTATAATCAAGGCTTACATGAAATAACTTAGTTACACATACCCTGTGCAGCAATGATAGTGACTCTTTAATGAGAATAAACTGTCAGAAGGTGATGGTGAGCAGTTCCATAAAAGGTTTATCCCCCTCCCAAAGAATAAAAAGTAAGTTTAACTCATTCCATTGACTTTTCTGCCCAGCACAGCACGAAAGGGGGCTTGTGTTCACTTTGCCTAAAGATTTAATTGTCAGGAAGGAAGACAGACTAGACATTAAGAAAGCTCAAGATGGCTTCTGAGTTATCAGTCATATTTTGCACCAAGTTACAGGAAACAGAAAGGCATCTCTGCTTCTAAGGAAGATGTGCATAGGAAAGTGGAGCCCTGAGCCCCCTTCCCTCTAACTCTTGTGTGTGTCCAGAAGTGCTGAATCCTCAGAATCTGAGCTGATGTCAAACGCTCTTGTCAGGGGGTGCAATGGTCATAGTCACACACCTGTGTCGCGATCTATTTGTCATAAATAACACTGCTGTGATATAGTCCTTAGAAAATAGCACTAACACACATGGCTCTACATTATTTCTAATGGTTAGAAATTGTCCCTTCAAGGAAGTGCTTTGGATCCTAAGTTAGAATATGAACAAAAAGGGACAGGGATCACTCATGGTAATCTAATTTTAGAATGCTGTGAAGGTTCCAAAAACAAGTCAGGTTACAAGTGCTCCTATAATTCCCAGAGAATTGCGAATTCAAGGCCTACTTGGGCTACAGACTGAGACCCATGTTTCACCAACAACAGGAACTCCAAGCTTAATGATAATGGAAATAATAATGCATGATTATCAATCTAAAATGAAGGTATGAACTCATGTCGATGTGCACAAACCCGAGTCACTCAGGGGCCATTATTGTGGATTATAATAGTAATGTGAACATTCCCAGCACGCTTCAGACAAAATGAAACTGATATAAAGAATATGGACCTTAAAACAAAAGAATCTGAGACTTACCTCTGTAGCAGTGCTCTGATTAGCTCCATTTTCCAGCAAATATTTTACAACGTCAATGTGATTTTCCTGGGCAGCCATATATAAAGGTGTGAAGCCATTCTGAGGACAGAGAGCAAAAACAGAAATCTCAGTCTTTGGAAAGTTTCAGCACAACCCAAGTTATATCATAAGGAAAAACTTCACATGCTTTATGAAATATTAGCCATGTAATATCTTCTGCAGTTGTCATTTCATAAGTTAAGTAAGCAAAATGAACTATGTAAACTGCTTCAGATATTTAAAACATGAACTCTATAGAATATGCATCTATAACAGATTTCATCATACATGCATACATTATCTATGGAATATCTTCTGTATCAATCCACAAACCATTTAAACCAACAGTGCTCAAACTGTGGGCTGTGAGCCCTTTGGGGGTAACATCTCAGACATCCTGCACATCAGAGATTTGCATTATGGTTCATAACAGCAGCAAAATTGCAGTCATGGAGTAGCAGCAAAATAATTGTATGGTTGGTGGTCACTACAGCATGAAGAACCATATTAAAGTGTTGCAGTATTAGGAAGGTTGAGAAACACTGAATCTTAAACAGACTACCATTGTCCTAATATAATAGTATCTACGTAATATCTGACTATATATACATACATATGTATGTATATATATATGCATATATGTATTATATCTGAGTATAATATAATATAATACATAATATATGTAATATCTGACTATATATATACATATGTATGTATATATATGTACATATATGTATACACAGTAACTTAACAAATAGTGACAGCTATTATTCATAGCAGATCATGGTAGAAGAGATCATGAACTTGACTGAAGATGAGAAATCCTATACTTCTGATCACAGTAGCATTGCTTATACATTATTTTTACATTTAACTTATATATGATTTTTAAAACCACTCTGAAATTTTAGCACTCATTTTCACATTCATTTGCTCAATTACTTATTGAAGTGCAGCCATCAGTAGCTGAGCTATCCCTACGATACATACCATAATGGCATTCATTACTACGTACTTTTAGAAAAAAAATCCACAGAAATGTTACACCATTTAAAATTAAATTTAATTGTCATATTTCCTTTTCATGTCTGTATGGGTATTTATGTACCAACTTTGCTGAGTAGGGGAAACACTTTAAAAAAAAAAAAGCTTGACTCAAAATTCTCAAACAGTTGGACAATTCTGATTTCCTGTTATTAAACATTGTTGTCTACACTTCCCTACATTACTGAGAATGAGCAAAAGTGAGATGAGCACTTGGGGATTATTAACCCCTTCCTCTCTTAGAAGGTAGTAAAACATAAACTGCTTTGTTGGAATAATCTTTTTCCCGTGCACTGTAGAAGTGGAAACATTATTCAATAACCAGCAAAATATAAATACCAATTATACAAGTAAAATAAGTAAAGAAATTTAACGTATGTTTAGGAAAGAAAATACCCAAGTTCCAAATGGTGAAAGTAATTTTTAATCTAAAATAGAAATAATTAGGGAGGAGTAAGTTAACGGTAGTGTTATAATTTGTGAAAAAGTACTGCTAGCTGGAGAGTGTATTCTCCAAGGCATATCAAGCAGGTGAAATCGGGTATATTTTAAGATCACTGAAGAGGTGGCGGAAGGATGGAATTAGAGATTCAAAGGAAGGGAAGGCCAAGAAAGATTGTTCAAAACAACGAGTAGGTGTGGAATGAGGATCTCTCACGACAAGTAAGAGGTAGGGGTGCAGTGAGAGAAAAAGAACTTTAACAGAGCACAGCCATTGCTAATAGTTCTCCTCTGATAGAACTTTGTAGGTAGCTCAACCACGAAGGAAACAGGAAGAGGGCATGAGTTCCTCTGGGGAAAATGCTCCGTGCTTAGACCTCTAACCGTAGAAGACTCAGCCCGCAGTCTTGAGCTGCAGAGAGACCCTCGTTTGCTGGACCATTTGAACTGTTGAAACTACTTAAGATGGATTAATATTAACTCCATAGATTACATAGATTCTTGTTGTATATAGGACCTGCATAAACCGGTATCTGTACACTGTCTTCTGTATTTACCAGTTCACAGATTATTTCTTCATCTTGAATGCATGCAACTTAAAGAGCACTCTTTGTGCTTCAGATTATTATCTGTAACAGATCAGGTTAGGGGGATTATATGCATGACGAGAAAAAAGTTCAGTAAAACCAGGATCCCATGTCTCCTTGTTACAGATTACCTGACTACAGGACTTTCTATCTCGTGTTCCCAAGTATGGTCCCAGTCCTTGCTCAGGCTTCTCTGTCATCCTTTCAGACATCCTTTGGCCGGCTGAGTGATGGCCTTACAGATCTCCATATCCATCTGTATTATTTATTTTTTTGCTGATCAAATACATGACAGAATAACATAATAGAAAAAGGGTTTGTTTTGGTTCAAGGTTTCTGGGGAATTTCAGCCCACGATAAGAGTAAAGCCATGATAGCAGTGGGAGGATGGGGCACTGGGCACTGATGTGGCTGAGATCCAGGAAGGAGAAAGCTGATTCAGAACCAGCAGGGGTAATTTCAAAGACCTGCCATTAGAGACCTCCTTCTTCCACACACAGATAGATGACACCTCCTAAAGTCTCTCTATACATTTCCGTGTCACTCATGCCAGGCACCAAATATTCAACATGAGCCTTTGGGGAACACTGCAGACCGAAATGACAACATCATCCTAATCATTAGAATCTCCCTTATACGGCACAAAAGAACTTTGTAGGTGTGATTAAGTTGAAGATCTTGAGCTGCGGAGATGGTGATCCAGGAGGCTCAATAAAACAATGCACATCGTTTTAAGACTCAGAGAAGCAAGAGACGGCAGAGAAGAGTAAACTCTATCTGCTGGCAATAACGATGGAGGAAGGGGCTGTGATCCAGGGAGGGCACCTTTAGAAGATAGAACCAGCCGAGAAATGAACTATCAGCTACAGCCTTCAGAAGAAAAGAGCCTTGTCGACACCATACCTCTAACCTTGGATTGTTAATTTACAAAACTAAGGGAGAAATATTTTGTATTCTCATAAATGACTGAGCTTGTTAACTGTGTCTGTTAATCTGTTATAACAGCAACAAGATCAAACGTCTTGGCTTTGGGTGTAGGAGACCAGAAGAGACGCTGGCCTTTAGTCAGCATTTGCAGATCAGCATCTGCCATAGTGTACATTGAAGGTGGAGACCTGGGACCGTAATGTCACCACACGTACGACATGGAGAACTGGAGCCATGAATATTCCTTTGAGCAATTAGGACAGAGAAGAAGGCAGTGTACTGACACCATTGTAAACTGTATAGGCAACTCTTCACCTTCACTCAAACATTGCTTAACCTAGCATTCCAGGGATTCTCATACATACATGAAGGTGCTGCTCAATATGCCATGCCTTTTTGGTTCTCTTAAAGGGTTTCGGTGGAGATGTGTATGAAAGCATATATAATTTCTCATCGCTATACACAAGATCAAAGACACCTGCATCTTTGGCTTATCCTAGGTGCAAGAAAAGAGAGTTGTACACGGTAGTTCTGGAATAACGAATCCATACCTCCTAGAGTACAAATGGTTTCAATGCATATTATTTATTAATCATTGGTCATGGGTCTCAGGCTAGTTATAACTTTTTCTCAGATCCAGAAATCAGGCTGAATTTTGGAGAATTCAAACATCAAGTAGGACTCTCATCAAGAAGCTTTAATGTTATAAGTGCTCATAAAAAAGCCTCGCACAGGGCTGGGTGGATGGCTCGGTGTGTAAAGTGCTTGCTGTGTGAGCATGAGGTCCAGAGTTCAGATCCCCAGCAGTGATAAAAATGTAGAGCCCACCTGTGTGCCTCTGCTTTCTAAATCCTATGAACACTACCTCTGTCTATAGGAAAATATCAATTATTTGTCACTCATTTATATTTATTCCACAAAAAAGTGGTCACTATTTACTGTTTAGAACTGTGCTCAGCCAGTGATTCAGAAACAAACACAAAACCTTTTTGCTACATCCAAAACAGACAGGCTGGTCCTAGAAACTGGACTGGGACAAAGAGAGACTGAAGCAAAGTTAAACCCATTGACTTACAGAAGAGTTGTGATCAGGTGAGTTATGCTTGCTGTGCTAGAGCAGTTCTGACTACCCAAGCAACCTAGAGCCTCAGTGGGTTTATGCTGTACAGTCAATATCCAGACACAGACCAGAGGAAGGCCTTGCCTACTCCTTCAGCATGGCCTGTGAAAGGCTTTGCCTACTCCCGTGAGCATGAGTCACTGGACTGGTCCTCAATAATAGCACACATTCATGGAGGACTTCAACCACTCCTTACCCTTCCACTCACGGTTTCCTCTGCTCCCCACACCTCTTTCCATGAGAATGCCCAGCCCAAAGCTGTGATAACCACACTTAAACTGCCATGCACAGATTGAGGGACATGTATGACTGCTCTACTTGTTTTTGTATTACATGTTACATAAAGAGAGGATAGATGATGGACATAGCACTCAGCTGTGTGAGGAAATTCTGTCAGCAGAATGTCACTGAAGTGACTCAGTGTAAAAGTAGGGGAATCACGGAAGCACAGAAGCAGGAACAGCTTTTGAGGTGGAGACGAGAAAAGAGAGGGCAAACAGGCCTTGTGCATGACTCAATGCCAGATGGTGAGGGGACTGGGTTTGGCAGGACTTGGGCCTACTACCTCACTAAGGGCTCAGCACTTTGTTGTAAATGGTGTGAGAGTCACTCAAGCTCTTTAAACAGGGATTTGCCATGAACATATCTGCATTTTAGGAGATCGTGATGCTAAGAATAGAGAGGATGTAACGGAAAATGCTCTGACTATAGATACTGAAAATGAAAGGAAGGTTTTTGTAAGAAGGTAAGAACGTAAGGAAGAGCTGAGAAGGAAAAATATTGGGATAATTTTGGTTCATCCAAAGGGAAGCTGTATTGAGATATTCATACTACACTCGGTGAATAGAAGCAGCACAAGAAGGTTTAATACATATTTATTAATCATTGTTGATAGTTGTCAGATTAGTTACAACTTTTTCAGATCCAGAAATCAAGCTGACCTTGGGAGAATCCAAATATCAAGGAAGACCCATCAATAATCTTTATTTTGTGCTTATAAAATGCCTCGCAAAGAGCTGGGGCTGGCTCAGTGGGTCAAAAGTGCTTGCTGGGTAAGCACAGGGCCTGAGTTCAGATCCCCAGCAATGATTTTAAAAGTGGGGTTCGCCTGCATGCCTCTGTAGCCTCAACCCTAGGGGTAGGCAGAGACAGACAGATCCCTAGAGCCCACCAGCCTGCAAGTCTGGTAAATTGGTGAGCTCTGGGTTCAGTGAAAGACACTGTCTCAAATATAACTTTGATGATGACGTGGAGATCAGTTGATGAAGACAAGCAATGGCCACCTTTGGCCTCCACATGCACATATTTCCACACATGATGCTTGGCCCACAGAAGGTGTTCAATCAATATGCCTTTAATGGATAAATGAAGAAAATAAACACAATCTATATTTCTTTATACATCTGTGATGTTTTCAACTCATGTTTAAATTACTCTGAAACAGATAAGTCTGGTCTTTTCTTTTAAATGTAGAATCTCTTAATAGTTTGCTTTAAGGCATTGATTATGGAAGGATTGATAGTGGATGGCTTCAAGACCTAGTCCTTAAAAGTCACTGCTTATGAGTGACTATATACTCTGTGTGTCTTTCTGCTTCTGGGATACCTCACTCAGGATGATCTTTTCCAGTTCCCACCATTTACCTACAAATTTCCCGATTTCCTTGCTTCTTATCGCTAAGTAATAATCCATTGTGTAGATGTACCACAATTTCTGTATCCATTCCTCAACTGAGGGGCATCTGGACTGTATACCAGCTTCTGGCTATTTACAAATAAAGGTGCTACAAACATGAATGAGCAGATGTCTTTGTTGTATACTTGAGCATCTTTTGGATATATGCCTAGGCATGGTATAGCTGGATCTTGAGGAAGCCCTATTCCTAATTATCTGAGAAAGTGCCAGATTGATTTCCAAAGTGGTTGTATGGGTTTACATTCCCACCAGCAGTGGAGGAGGGTTCCCCTTTCTCCACATCCTCTCCAGCATGTGTTGTCACTTGAGTTATTCATCTTAGCCATTCTGATGGGTGTAAAGTGAAATCTCAGTGTCATTTTGATTTGCATTTTCCTGATGACTAAGGATGTTGAACATTTCTTTAAGTGTTTCTCTGCCATTCGATATTCCTCTATTGAGAATTCTATGTTTAGCTCTGTTCCCCATTTTTTAAATAGGATTACTTGATTTGTTGCTGTTTAACTTCTTGAGTTCTTTATATATACTGGATATTAGCCCTCTGTCAGATACAAGGTTGGTGAAGATCCTTTCCCAGACCTATAATATAGGATAAACATACCAAGATCTGTACACCTAAGGAAGCTAATCAGGAGGGAGGAATCTGGCTAAGATGCTCAATCCCCATTTAGAAAGGCAAAGAGGATGGACATCGGAGGAGGGAGAAAACAGGGAACATGACAGGAGCCTACCACAGAGGGCCTCTGAAAGGCTCTACCCTGCAGGGTATTGAAGCAGATGCTGAGACTCACAGCCAAACTTTGGGCAGAGCGCAGGGAATCTTACGAAAAAGGTGGGAGATAGTAAGACCTGGAGAAGACAGGATCTCCACAAGGACAGTGACAGATCCGAAAAGACTGGGCACAGGGGTCTTTTCTGAAACTGATACTCCAGCCAAGGACCACTCATGGAGATGGCCTGGAACCCCTGCACAGAGGTAGTCTATGGCAGTTCAGTGTCCAAGTGGGTTCCATAGTAATGGGAACAGGGACTGTCTCTGACATGAACTGATTAGCCTGCTCTTTGATCACCTCTCCCTTAGGGGGAGCAGCCTTACCAGGCAACAGAGGATGACAATGCAGCCACTCCTGATGAGACATGATAGAGTAGGATCAGAGGGAAGGGGTGGAGCACCTCCCTTATCAGTGGACTGGGAGAGGGAGAGTGGGATTGGGAGGGGAAGAGGGAGGGAAGTACAGGGGGGATACAAAGTGAATAAACTGTAATTTAAAAATAAAAATAATTATAAAAATGTCACTGCTTTTCTGTGGCTGTAGCTCAGGGTGTTCCCACCATGATCTCAGGAAGGACTCTGAAGCACAACGACACCAGCTAAGCCCCTGCTCAGAAACTGTAATACATGTGTGTTGTTAGACGTTGCTAAGTTTGCTCAGAAAATTACTCAGGGGCAACAGTTAATAAGCACAATGCCCAATTAGCAATGGCATTCAGACCTGTGTCTCCCTTACCAGGCATATACCTTGCCATTCTTACTTCACAGTCCTTCCTTCATGTTGACGAAAGAAATTATCTTAAACAGTTACCTCCACATATTTCAGACATATAACTCTTCAAATGCTAACAATAAAATCTAAACCCAATGGTCTTCTTGAGGTTGACTGAAGTATAAGTGGCCCTCAATGGCTAATAATCCCCAAACCTCCAGGACGATGGCATTTAACCGTATTGGAGTCCAAAAAGGCATATGAGGGATGCCTCCTGCAGAACCCTAGGATTTGGGTGAGCCACAAGTAAAAGCACCACGAGCTAGAAGCCACTGGGTCCTGTTACCATCTATAAAGTATCTTGAAGTCAGAAAAATATTAGACCTCTGCATTGTTCAAAAGGAATAGATGGGACAGATAGCCACTTTGCATTTGTCTAGGTCAAATCACACATCGTCTGAAGCAGAATTTGAAACAAAACAAAACAAAACACTATAGCTTTCAACATTCATGGTGCCCTAAATTCCAATGTGTTCTTTGAGTTTACTCTCTGTTCTTATAGAAGTCTCCGTGAGCAAATCTTACAACTCTGTAATAACGGAAAAATGGGAATACTCACACATAGTCTCGCATTAGTAATTAGGAATAGCTGATAGTTGCTACTGTTCCCATCATTCTCCGTGCCTTGCATATCCCTCTCCTATTGAAACATTATGAGAGATGAGGTAGAGAAGGATCCTAAAATTACCAGCAAGCTTGAAGGTCAGGATGATTCAAGTCATGTCCCTAAATACACCATGAACGCCCAGCTGTGAAGGATGCAGGAAACCAATCTGGACTAATTGTAGCAATGAAAATAAAGACAGCTTTGGATACACTGGGGGTGTGCTTAGGGAACAAGAAGAAAAAAATAGGATCGTACATTATTAGATAGTAAAGTTCAGCTGCTCTCCTCATCTTCCGGGTTCAAAAGATCTTCAGGCGACGGAAGCCAATCAATTCAGGACATTCTCTAGCATACAGTGGCTTCAAGTTTGCACGTCACATTTGAGCTCCTTCCCTCCACCAAATCCAGGATTCTTTTTTAGAAAATTGGGACCAAGGAACAGACATGATCTCTTTTTATGATTCTATACAACAAAAGGATAGCCACCATTGTAGGTCTACAATGCCTGGAGACATGGCTCAGCAGTTAAGCTCACTTATTGTTATTTGGGAGGACCTAGGTTCCACTCCCAGCACCCACATAGTGGCTCACAACCATCTGTAACCTCCTGCTTTAGGGCACCTAATGCCTTCACCTGGACTTTGAGTGACCAGACGTACATACGGCGCAAGATATACATACGTGCATACATACATAAACAAAAATGTCCATACACATAAAATGAGAATAAATTAATCTTCAGTTTAAAACAAAAGTAAAATAAAGCACCTTATACAGGAACTCTGAAGAGTACATACAGTGCAATATATCAGCTGGTTCAAGCAATGAACCTGTATTGTTATTATTTTTTTTTAGTTTTTGAGATTGTGATTATATCATTTCCCCCTTTTCTTTCAACCTTACAAACTATCCCATAGACTCCTCCTTGTTCTCTTTCAAATTTATAGCTCCCTTTTTATTTAATTGCTGTTACAGATATATGCGTGCACATATTTATAAATATGCATACACACATTTCCTAAATACATAATGACAACCTGCTCAGTCTGTGTAATGTTACTTGCATGTATGTTTTCAGGGCTGATGATTTGGTCATAGATTACCAATTGGCATGCTCTTTCCCGGGGAAGACTATTCTCCTCCTCACAGTATTCCTTAGCTGTTTGTACATAACCTGAGTAACTTCAGATACCATAAAGTACAAAGGAGCCATTGCAGGAGTAGGGGAGCAATAGAGAGGCCAATAGCAGGGTACCAGTGATCTGATTGGGAAAATGGGTAAAATGGGAGGCTCTAATTAGGGAGAAGAAGAAGATAAATGTAGAGAAAGAAGGGAGGGGGTAAAACAACACTAAGGATGACTGAAAAATTTATAATCATATCATTAATTATCTAAATACCTATAATACACACTAATTTAAATATAAATATGAATTATATTTTAAATAAAAATTTCCCACCTGGCCTAACAATGGTCCTTCCAAGAACTAGGAAAAACCACCTATCAAAAGCACAGCCCCAGACATGAGAAGCCCTCTTGTGAGCTGTTGGTCAGAGTTGTCCAAGAGACTCCCCAAACAGGCCACTTCAATTGCCTGCCCTTGGCTTCTCCACAGACATTTCTCCCTATTGCTAAAGACACCATGCACTTCAGACACAGGAACCTCAGGCCCCTGAGCTGGAACTGACCTGAAAGCCTTCTCCCTAAGGACTAGCTTCCACGGTACCAGAAGGCATCATGACAGCTTCCACTGAAACAATAACCACTTCTACCAGCTATGATATCTACGAACCACGGCAACAAGCAGCATGGCGTTGATGGAAACCAACAGCTTTCTAAATGGTCTCAAGATACCCTCAACAAGCAGGAAATCATGCCTGCTACCTGAAACCTAGACAGCTCCTTGAAGGTAGAAAATCCTGGAGGAGAACCTACAATCACCACTTTACCAAACCAGCATGATCCCTAACTACATTCTAAATGTTTGTCCTTATGCCTACAGATAGCTTACACCTCATCAAGTAAACTTCTCCTCACAACAGCTGGAGACCATTACAGAAAACCACAGCCAATCAAAATGTAGATTTATGGAGCCCAATCCCATATGATACCTCTACAACACAATTCACGCAGGGCTCAGAGCTCCTTGGGGAAGAGAGGGTGGGAAGACTGTAAGCCAGAGGATCAGGGAGTTGGCTGTGCGATTGTGTCTCCCTTGAATGTCAGAAGCCGTGTTCATAAAGTCTCCCTAAAATGACTGCTCCCCAGGCATGAGCTGAACGAGCACTAAACCAAGAGGCATGCTAATGTGGAAGGGGGAAAGCCCACAAGGCCTCAGCCCTACACAAAACCTGAAATTTTAAAACAAAATTTGTCTGTAAGCAGAAAATGCAAAATTCAGTGACACGTTTGCTTCCATTGCTATTTTTTGCATGCTAAAAATAAGTTTAGTTTCATTTAAGTTGTCAAAAATACGTTGAGCTTGCCCAGACATGGTTTAGAGGATAAAGGTGATGGCTGCCCAGCCTGAGTACCTGAGTTCTATAACCAGGAACCCACACACCATCAGGAGAGGACCAAGTTGTGCATATTACATCTGACATCCACACAAGGATGTGCCCAGAGTATCACAGCCCTCTACCCCATACACACATGCACATAAAGAGTAAATTTCTTTAAAGAGAAGTCATCATGATGTCATGTTCATCTTTATAATCACATGATAAATTCCTCTACAATGTGCATAGAATAAATCATTTTAAAGATATAAACTAAAATTATATCTTGCGGATGTTGAAACCCGAAAAATGATTAGTGGAGTAATAAAAATGTTTGCGCATGAGAAATAAAAAAAAAATAATGAAGTCACTAAATATTTGAATATTGAAACTGCGTGACCATTTGTTCTCTGGAACGTTTTCTGGATTTTTCAGGCAAACAGTATAGAGGATGTGATCCAGGTTTTTGGGTTTTGTTTTGTTTTGTTTCATTTCTTTTTTAGTATGCAGGGTGCTCTCCCTGGCACTGGAACTAGAGCTTTAAAATATCTTGTTTTTGAGCAACATCATACGTGGTTCAGTAAGTTATGCAGGAAAATATGTTACATATGCCATGAGAAATTTAAGTCAACAGCAACCACTGTAGGGTACTTTCATTTATTTCCACCACCAGGGCTAAAAGAAAAACAAACAAACAAAAAAACTCTATAGCCTGAAGTTCTGCTCTTGCATTAAGCCACTGTACTAATTTAATCAGTTATCATCACTGTATTATTTTAAAGTTGGTTAAGTGGGCATCAAATATTTAACTTCAAAGATTAAAATATTCAGAAGAAGCTAGGGACCCTCTGCTTCTCTCTTACAATACACACAGGGGGAAAAGGGGTTTTGATGAGTAATTACTAAATGTATTTCTTATTTCAGCTGTCTTCAAGAAAAGAAAATGGTGGTGCAAGTATCTAAAGGCAAACCCAGCATAAAGCCACTGAGGGTTCATGGAGAACAGCTCACAGATGGTAACAGTGTATCTGCCCCCCTACCCCCGCCAGACATATCCAGAAAGTCTGACTACTCAATCAAATAAAATTATTGCTTCCTTCAATGATGTCAATCATTTTGTCACTTAATGATTACTAATCAACCCGAGAGAGTATGTGCAAATCGAAAATTACAGTATGTGGCCTAAAATATGCAGGCACACATATACTGACATATTTCATGGGAATTCAAAAAAAATCTTTGAGTTTTCCAACATAAAAATTTCATTCTATTTTGCATAATATTCACGATACATTAATTTTCTGAGAATCACACAAAAGTTGGCAGAACTATAGAGCTATTCTTTTCTCATGTCTGATGTTAAACCACATGGAATGTGAGAACTGTGGTGCAGGGGGAGGAGGACTTGCCTACCGTGTGTGAGGCCTTAGGTTCATCTCTGTGCTGAGCAAAACAGACAAGCAAGCAAACAAACAAACAAAAAAATCAGTTTTGAATATTACCAAGGTCCCATTTTAAGTCATTTTTATGTGTGAGAATACCTGAGTATATGAATAATATTAATAGGTTCAGTAATGTTAGAGAACATCACGGTTTAAGATGAGAGCCTTAGTATAAAACTCCCCTCCCCCCAAGTAAGTATTGGGACTGTGCTGACTCAGCATCTAGAGCAGGTGGTGCTCTCAAACATGCTGAGCTCAAGAAGAGGCGTAGATGCCAGTCGATACAGTATTTAACAGCCGTTTAGCCTGCTCTAGTTTACGGCTCGCCACAGATAACCCCTCCACATGATGGGTATTTTCAGTGATAATAAATATTAATCTAAAAACTCTGGGGCTGGAGATTAAGAGCACTGGCTTCTCTTTCAGAAGACCCAGCTTTGCTTCCCAGCACCCACGTGACAGTCCACAGCCATCTGCAACAACAGTTCCGGGGGATCCGATGTCCTCTTTTGGCCTCCATGGCACGGTACTGACACGGTACACAGACATACAGTAAGGCAAAACACCCATTCACATAAAATAAAACCTAAATAAACTTTTAACAGTTCAAAAACCTGTATAAAGAACACAAAAATAAGCCAATATACGTACTGTATAGCCTTTGGGTTATTTACAACTGGAAATATATTAATAAGGGAGTCGAGGCTCCTTAAAGTATTTTTAGATGAACATAGTGTATGCCCATGTAAACATACACACACTTAAGATAAGGTCATGGAGGTATATGCTAACAAATTTAGTTTTCAATTTGTTAATATGATAAACCAGAACAAAGTAAATACAATAACTGACCAACTGGAACTGTTCAATCATGAAAAGATGAGCATTGGGATTGATGGGTAAGTTGACATAGTCGGAAGAAAAGAAAACTTTTTTTCTCTCTAAAACATGGATTCCATGCATGCAAAGGACAGAGAACCATATAGAAGCTACCTTCTTATGTGCCCAAGGTTCCTGTCTAGAAGAAAACCCTCAAGTATGCAGTAAAGACGAGCATCCTGGCTGACGGAGGATAATTCTCTTCCAGGACAATGGGCTCTGATTAGCCTGAAGGGTAACAAGGTTAATGCATGCTACTCTTAACTGTACAGTGTGTGGCAGGCTGTCTCATTCCAACAAGGAGGTTCTTACAGCACCCTGTTCCTTTAGAAAGCGCTTTATTTGCTTAAGAATCTGGATGTACAGACTCCCCAGGCCCAATATATGAGCTACAGTCTGGGCCCCAAAGTCTAGGGAATTACGTTCACCTCTAAAGTTCACCCATGAAAAGGCATACTTACAGCTAACTTACGTCACATCTTTTCCTTCAGCATCAGATTTTTAAGTCGAACAATAGTCTGTTTTGACTGTCCTGTTACTAGCCAAATAGGTTCAGGAGGGACTCCCAACAGACACTAAACAGGACATGCAAAGAAAGAACTGATAGTGGCCAAATCAGACAGTTGCAGTTAGTCCCAAAGGTCCAGATCAGGGCCCCGAAACACTGGCAGTCAACTCTAGCTGTGCCAAATCAGCTTCCAGACTTCCTGCCAGTGTTGCTGCCCTCCTAGGAACTGTTTTTACTTCAAGGTCTTTAAATCCTGTACATATTCTTCCATCAAATACATCTAATTGTAACAGACTGAATTCAAGGTAAAATGGACTCCAAAAAAGCGTGACCCATTCCCAAGAGAGGTAGGATGGAGAGGAATGACATGGGAGAAGAGATGGCCCCCTGTCTGCTCGAATCTGGCTGTTGCTGCTTGACTCAGCCCACTGTTTTTCTGAAGAGTGTCCTTGAATTCTTTTTTTGAGGAGAAGAAAAAAACAAAAACAAAAACAAAACAAAAAAACCCAAGAATGCTCCTGGGGTCAAACAAGAACTAATGACTCCCCATAACACTGCCTGGGGATTATCAATTCCAAAATATCCACCCCTCCCAAACACACACACACACACACACACACACACACACACACACACACAAAACAAAACCCTACTCTATTTAGGTATATTTCTGGAACATGGCTATTTAAAACAATAGTTTTCAAAGCCAATGGGATGACAATTATTATTATGCTTTCAAACAATGATGCCTACCTAGGACCACTTGTTCACACAGCATTTCCACCGCCATTTAGCAGGACTTTTATTATGGCCTATGTGAACAGCATGAGCATCGGTTCTCCTAAGGGATGAATCTGTTTTGATCTAAGTACTTTTCCAAAGTCTATAACTGGGACGTGATCTGCCGATAAATAGCGCTTCCCTGTCCCTGTGGCATCAACTGTACAGGAACCTTCTTGGAAAAAGCAGTCATTCCCTGAGACTGTGGAAGAATCCTGCAGCAGGGCCACAAACAGTCTGCTACAGAGCCAGGGAAAGAAAACAAACCACTGAATTGTTTTGAGCCATTTGAGCCGTTTTCTCAATAAACTAAGAGGTTATGAATGCTGGTAATGAAACAGTTTTATGAGAAATTGTTTTCTTGTCACATGAGGTAAGGTAGTAGGGGTTAAGAATGGAAATATATCTAGAAACTCTCAGGAGAGTAATCTGGGCTAAGAGTTGAGAGAAAGTAAAAGAAAAACAAAACAAAACAAAGCAGAACAACGACAAAAACAAGGACTCTCCTCCATAAGGCACCCTTGTCTTACATTTAAAATGTGCACTCGAGCAGAAGAGACAAGGTGTGTCTTGACTCCTGTTGCTGGACATAAGCACAGTGGCTTCACACGAACAAAGATCAAAAGCTGTACGTAATCAGCTCATAAAACAAATACATGTGGCATGAAAATAGGAGGAGGGGGATGGAGGGAAAGAAGGGAACAGCAGGAGAAAGGAGACACGCGAGAGGGCAATGGCATGAATATGAGCAAATGTGTGTGAGGATCTCGTAATGAAACCCATTATTTGACGTTGTTGTGTGTGTTTCAGTCCTTGCCTGCACTGAACACTGAACCATAGAGCACAGCACTCTCCCACTCACAGCTGAGTCCTTACCAGGCATCCTGCTTTACTTATAACAAGGCTTTGTGCTTTAAAATATTTCAGTTTTTCATTATATTTATAAAAGTTCACTCTTAATACTCCTTATTATCTGGATGAAAATAATCCAGTTTTTAGATGGACAGGGACCTGCTTGAAATCTTCAAAAAGAGATTTTACTTGGGTGTACCTCTGTTTAAAATCCAAATTCCTGGTGTCCAAAACAAAACTTCTTCCTGCTATGAAAGAGAAAGGAATTCTGTTCGGGTCCAACCAGTTGGATTATTCTTTTGACACAACAAATTAAAGGCTCTGGGGATGCTACGGTACACCCAGACTCCTGCCCATCCTCCAGTGAATTTGGCTCTTACTGTCTCCTGCTATTGATACTCAAAAGTTTCGGATTGAGTCTTCTTATCCAAATCATACAAAAAACAATCAGTCTCCAAGGAGAAGAATCGTGATGTCGTAACAGTTTGGTGCTGGAATGAAAGTTACCACCTGGTGAAGGGTGGATGAGTGCAAAGTTCAGATTCAGCTGGGTTTGCCGAAAACCACAGATGTGGCTTTCAAGGGGACTCATGTCAAAAAAGGACCTGAGGAAATAACTGCTACCTCAGAACGGAGGGAACTTGTAACCTAAGATACCTCAAGAGCCCTGTTTCCTGATTAAAATTGCCATTAGGGTGTCCCATACTACTGTTAGCCAGGATTAGAAAAAACACTAAACAGGGCTCATATTTTTGTCAATGTAAAATACATGGACAATGTCACAAAATGTTTCCTGTTAGACCTTTATTTCCTTTATGTTTTTAAAATGATAGATAGATAAATAGATAGATAGATAGATAGATAGATAGATAGATAGATAGATAGATAGATAGATTGATGATAGAGAGAGATGGTGGATGATAAAGAGAATTTTTGATTGGTTAAAATACCTATTTTTGAAGGCCAATTTGTGGCATGATTGTTTTATCTCTAGTGAAAATACACTTAGTATAAGTCCATGTACATGTTACGCCAAAGGCATAGGGAGGTAAAAAGCAAAGAGACCCAGATAATCGTGGCTAGGAATATTGGTATGAACCAGAGATTTCTTCCTGAAAACAAATGGCTTTACCCAACTTCACTTTTATTAGATCCTATCGATGAACTTTCCCCACAGAACATAAAGCAACATTTAACCTGGTCACACCCAAAATGTGATGCCTGACCAACTGGAGAAACTATAATGTAAAATTCCCTGGCACTTTTCGCCCCATAAAAGTCATAACTGCATTAAAGATTCTACAAAAGAGAATGAATAGTTAGCCCACTTGACTATGGAGCGTCAGAATGCTGGAGATCAAGAGCCAAATTACATTTGGGTATCTTTATTTCCCTGTCAAGTGAAGTATTTAAAATTTATTCTTAGCAAACTACCAGCTTCCATCAACCCAGCTAGGAATGTCATCACATCTGTTCTCTTCAGAGAGGCAGGCCCTGCGAGGTATCCATGCTCTACTAAATCATCCCATACGAAGCATATACAGAGCTGAATGGAATCTGTTGAGTTCTAAACTTATGAAAAAGAAAGAAAGAAAAAGAAAACACTTGAAGTTGGGAAGGAAAAGCAGTGGTGGGGACAGGGAGGAGCAGAAGAGCAATAGGGGTGGATTTCTTCAAAACATGCATGCATGAAATTTTAAATGAAATATTTTTTTTTTTTTACAAATAAAGAGAGCACCTCTAAAAAATGAAAAAAAAAAAAAGTGACCAGATAACATCTGAAATCCATAACAGAGTTTTCAGCTCTTTGCTGTATGGAACCCACCTTCTTTCAAATGCATTTGATAATACATTAATTTATGACTTTTCTTTCATTCTGCGGTGATAAAAGTCCATGGAAGCATTTCCGAGGTGGAATGCATTATTGTACGAGTTGAGACAGCCTAAATCTGTGGTCTCAGGTCAGAGTCACTCATATTTCACTCACATTTCATCTAGTCATCCCTTTGAGATGAGACCTGCGCTTGGCATGAACAGAAGTGTAGAAGGAAGATGTAGTTATAGGAACTATGAGGAGGCTCCTGGGATGACTAGAGGCATGGAGAGGGACCATCTGAGGCTCAATTTGTCATCAATAATGACAGCAAATGAGTTAGGGTTGTTACTTTATATTATATCATGTTATTATATTACTATCTATTCTTAAGGGTGAGTAGAATACACAACAAAGAGAGTTCTTATGCATGAAAAAATGGACACACATGCTCAGCTTCCCATCTCATATGCAGAAGAAATGACACAGAATCCTCAAACTTTCAAGACGTTTAAGAAAGAATATCTGTTGCCAAGAAGCTAAGCATCTTGGGGAAAATGTAGATACACATTCAGAATAGTAACAAATAAGAAACTTTCAGCAGGCAAAGTAAATCTTTCAAAGAGTAACTTCTACTGTAATGATATGCAGTTGTAAGACCCTTAAAACTATGTCTCTGAATCTAGCAGATTTGCAAGCTACCAAAGAAGACAAAGGTCCCGCATGGACACATGGAAAGCTTGGCAACGTCACCATGTAGGACTGTGTGCAAAATGTTCGGGCGCAGAGTAGAGTGCGGGAAAGTGTCTGTGCTGCAGAGATGAGGCAGCCTTTCCCAAAGCCAGTAGCTTGTCTGTGGTCCCTCTGTTTTCACGTCCAGCCCCATAAACCCCGTCAAACAGCTATCACAAAGACTGTGAGTGAACTCATGGACTCACAGGAGAGAAAAGAGGTGAGCCTAGTCATACTGGGCTGGCTCAGCGCCCACCACATTGTTCAACCCAAAGAGCACAGATGTGCAAGTGAATGATGTTCCATTGTTACTCAACAGCGCCTACTTCTACTTAACACACGTGTGTCAGCTGTCACGGTGTCCCAGATTCCCCATGAATTTACACACTTCCTGTCATGACTGGCATTGTGTCTTCTGATGAAGGTCAAAGGTTCTTTGCCCGACCAGATGTTAATCAAGCTTCTGACTTGCTCCCAGCCCCATCTGTGCACTGTCTTGTAACATCTAGCTTTACCAAGAGACTCCTGCAAACCATTTCAGATAAAACTTGATACCTCTTCACCCTCAGCGACCAGGGAGGTTACTCACCCTCACATCCCTACACCTGTGGAGGTCCAGGCTTCCTGCAGAAAGCCAGCCTGTCCTCTACCCATGACGTTCCCACGGAGTAATGATGCATCCACTGACCACACGCTCCTTCTTGCCCATAAATCCTTCATCCACTGACTGCTTCATTCACAGTCAAGCCACTGTCCATTCTGCATCACAGCAATCCCCAAGAGTTTGCTTTACCACCAGTGAACATAATACACTTGGAGGTGTCAATTTACATGATTAATGCAGACAAACCACAAGAATGCATGTGTCTCGATAACTTATTAATACAGGAACTTGACCAAATATTGATTACTTGGAGCTATTTTTTTTTGCCTTCACATTTCAAAAAACAATTTTATTAATCTACTTCCAAATAATTCAGATATGTGTTCCCTGAATTTCAGACTGCTCTTCATTTCTGTATCCTGAATTAGCTTTTTAGAAAGATATTAAAATAGAGTAGACTTTGAATATAAAATATAGGATTTGTGCTGTGAATCTGGGATTCCTACATCCTTTTCATAGTTCTTCAGAGGACGTAGTGGTTCCAGTTCCTTCAGTATGTCCCACCCATTCATCTAACACCAAATGGTGTGTACAAAAATCTGTGCCATGAGTAAGTTAGAAATGAAGGAAATGCAAAACAAGCAAGGACTCAAATCCACATCCATGACCTTAAACCCCACCTTCTCCAATTTGCTAAGACTCAATAGCAAGATAGTTAACTTTCCTGTAGAAAGATCTTTTTAAAATCTAAAATGAGTCAACTGATAATGGTAGCTATGCTAATTCAATAATGCCACCAACCTTGCCAAATGACTTAGACATTTAGAAAAACATCTTAAAATTTAATCAATTTCAGTCTCTAAGAGGGTTCCCTGAAATGTGATCAGGGTCTGTCTCTGACATGAACTCAGTAGCTGGCTCTTTGATCATCTCCCCCTGATGGGGGGAGCCTTACCAGGCTACAGAGGAAGACAATGCAGCCAGTCCTAATGAGACCTGATAGGCTAGGGTCAGAGGGAATGGGAGGAGGACCTCCCCTATCAGTGGACTTGGGGAGGGGCATGGGAAGAGATGAGGAAGGGAGAGTAGGATAGGGAGGGAGCTACAGCTGGGATACAAAGTGAATAAACTAATTTATAAAAGATAAATAAATAGTTTTTTTTAAAAATGATCAATTTTTTCACTCATAAATATTCTCACAGTAAAAAAAAAAAAAGACATTTAAAGCTGTTTTCCAGGACTGGTTCATGTTGAGCTAACAATACACTGCACAAATAAAGATTATTTTAATCTCATAATGACGACATCAGCTTTCCTTTAAGCTCTGTTAGAAGCTGATATGATTAGGACCACAAAGAAAAGCTTCAGTGACTCTGAAAACAAATGAATGATAAGATGGTTTTAGCTTATTATACTTGAGTTGTCGCCAAAGCATATAAACCACCATGTAATAACCAATATCATAGCTTCTAACAAGTATTTACTTTGCAACATTCGCCATATGTCATCTTCTTTCACAGCACTCGGTTCAATGAGTCACTTGGAGAAAAACAACCCTGTTCTTTTTATG